>NW_027286763.1:102825651-103410651 GCF_022747635.1 Hetaerina americana
AGTCATTTCTCCATTGCCATTCATGGACTGCAAGTCAATGCTAAGGAATCAAATAAGTTAATTTTTTGTTGGGACCTACTGAACCTAAGATATGTGTTTTCTTTGACAATTTTTTATGAAATGTTATTGCAAATATGATTAAAATTTAATTCATAATTTACTTGCTTGTTAAGCGTTTTTCTGTTGGTAAATATAATAGCTTTAATCTGCTCTCTATCCCATTTCGTCCGCTGAAAGTCATTGTAAAGGAAACAAATATGTCAATTTTTTGTTGTACCTACTGAACCTAAGCTATATTTGTGTTTTCTTATAAAAATTTTGTATGAGATATTATTTCATTAAAATTGAAATAAAGAAATAAGTGGATTGTATACTATATTTTTCTTTAAGAATATTCTATCCTTTTTACAAATTACATGTCTGAAAGTCAACTGCCATTGGTAGTACAATAAAGGCAAAATCTACATAGGCAAAGTTAGTAAGCCAAAGTTCTTCATTTTTTTCATTGAAATTAAAAGTTAACGATCCATCTGGTCATGGTATATATAATAATAATACTTTATTCATTTTGAAAAATGGCACAACCGAATTAAATACCAGCTATATAAATATTACTTAATATGTAAACATTATTTCTTAATTATGATGGAGCTTTTACAAAAGAATTAATCAAATGAGTATGCTCCGTGAGTGATTCCCAGCTTAGCTGCTCTAATATTATGGATTACAAGGAGTTCAAAGTAAAAGAATTCAATTGGGATTCACAGATGTCTCTGTCTTTACCCCCTATTTCAAACTATATGCGCTCCAGTCAATAGATGGGACATTAACATCTCCACCCATCATAACGTTGCGATCATTGAGTTGAAAAAAAAACTTTGATTTGTTTAACTAATTCTAGTATTGAATGGTCTCTCAAGACTGGCGGTGGTAATATGCGCATTAACCTGCTTTCTCTCCCAATAATTATATCTTCACCTGTGCTTTGAATAAGGTAATGTTATTCTGTGACTTTTTTTGTTAAACTTCGGCAATTTACTACCAAAACAGATAATTTCCCCTAGGCATTGCGGTTTTGACAATTTATATCAATGATTGTCTTTTGATTAATATTGAATCCCTTATAAATCTTTCTGTCCGATGCTATCTGATTGATTGTGAATGAACCAATGCAAGCACTGAATCACACTTCATTTAAAGCTACATAATTTGGCAAAGAAGACTTTAGAGACCCACTAATTGGCCTACAGTTAATCTAAAAATGCCTTGCAGTGCTCAAATATCCTACGCGCTACACACCTGGCGGCCTCAGACCTGTAGTGAACAACAGAACGGTTCAGGGGGTTCCTACCTGATTGGATCGTCGGATGAAGGTCAAAGAACGACACCCTGATATCCCTGTAGAAAGCACGTCACCTCTGATTGATGCCTTCCTCTTGGCTCCAAACCAGAGGTCCACGATCTATTCTCGGGACAAGGCGGCAGATCGAGAGTGCCACATCAGCTCACTACACACCATCCACGCGCTTCACTTTCAGAGTTCAATTCCCGGAAGGAGTTCAGAATCTCTTCAGATCCATGGTAGACAGCATTGTTGACGACAACATGAGCCGTGACCCGCAGCCTTGAACATTCAGTGGTGGCAGCCGTCGCTCCAACCATGTGACGTGAGCGTCTTCTTTTTGCATGAATAAAAATTCTGCTGCAGTTGGCAGGCTCTTAGCTCGACTCCCCATTCCACGCTTACAAAAGCAACAGCGGTGATAGGTAGAACGATAGGCATAAAAGCTGCAGGAGGGGTTAATATGTATAGAGTGGATTAATGGTAACCGGAAAGAATTAAGCTGTTATTATTTGGAACATAGTTAGCCCTAATACCAATGTCGGATTTCAAAATGACGCAGGTTACCCCGACCAGGACACTAATCATGTTTAAAATGGTTTTTCTACTCCTTTTTGAAATGTATTTTTTTTTCCAATTAATCACAATATTCGATCTTTGCTACATGTTCTCAGAATTGTGTTGGAACTATATCCACTACACCACAGTCCTCTTCTTATAAAGCAAAAGGGTGCCCTAAATCACTTTGAAAAGGCATTCTGTTTTGCCTAATCCATGTTAATTCTGTCTCAATTCCGAACCAACTCAAACCCTCCCCTCATTCTCCCATTCCTCAAATCGCTCATGGGTACTCGCTGAGTCCTTACTGTAATTTGCAACAGTGCGGGGTAAGCATTGTCCTCATTTCCAGAAATATTTCTCCGCCAGGGACACAAAATCGCCGAGCGGCTGTTAAAAATTGATTGAGAAAAGGTCTGACAGGAATCATGAGTCCTGTCAGTCCTTTGATCGGGACGATTATGAAAAAAAGAGAAGAGGGATCAAGGGTGGCACCAATAGATCTACTGTAAGATTGTGGACTGCTCCTAAAGTTCTCATACTTTTAGCTACTGCACATGAGGTTTGTTTGTCACCATTGAGAACAGTGTTATCCAGTTGAGAAGGCATTGCTGGAGGCAACTTGAAGGGGGTGAGACCAGCTGTTAAGGAATATCCCGCCCGAGACAAAGAATAGCCCCCAGGAGCATTATTAACAGGAAGTAAGAAGATTTTAGAGAAAAACATTTCTTTGAACCACTGGTTTTAGAGGTCTAATTGCCTTTAACAAAAAGGAAAACCTTCCTCTTTGTTGTGTCTGCACGAAATACCATGCTGTCTGTCTATAATGGTTTCAGGAAGGAGAAGTGGGGACTCATTCAAATGAGGAGTAAATCATAAAAATAATTAATTTCAAGTAATTTAGATATTAGGGACCACTTCCTTTGTCTGTGCTAAATAAAATTACCCAGGAAGTCATAAACAACTCTTAATAATGTGGGGATGGCCCAAACTATCCCCTGGACCCTCTGGGACGTAACAGACGACACAATCCGCTGAACTACCATTCTGTCTGTGTATGGTGGCTTCAGGAAGGAGAAGTAGGACAAAATCCAAATGAGGAGTAAATCAGAATAATAATTACTTTCAAGTGACAATGATGATGAAACATTTATCAAAATTATTGACATACTGGGAGATATTATGAATATTGGAATGGTGTCTTCTGCTGATTATTATGGAGTAAGAGATTCCTTTGACGCAAAGAGCCTTGACTTGTACATCCATATACCGATGAGTGAACAGACGCGACTCCAATCGGTTTTGCGGACGGTTGCGAGCGGGTCAAAACAGCAACAGGAAATCATCTCCTTTTGCATGAGCATCATGATAAAAAAGAAATGCTTTAAACGATATAAAATCAAGGTGAATAGCCATGAAAATATCCCAAAGTACCATTCGAAAGCATAAATTACCAATCAACCGCAGTGTAGTATGGAAAGAAAAAATAATATAGGAATACTAAATTTAGAAACAAAAATGTTAAAAAAAAAACAAAAATGTCGTGGGTTGCGTATTTGAAGGATACATTGCCGTGCGTGTGGAGTTTCACAGGATACACGTCTTATTTTTCCGCGCGTAAGAGTTTGCCAAATTTTTACGTGTGGAGGAAATCTTTGGACGAGGGGCCTGCATTGCGACGAAACAGTCATCGATTGGACAAGGGTATTGGCGAGGGAATGAAGAGGACAGGACCATCTTCATCTCCTTAGATTGCGGCTCTCACTTTGCACACTCGAAGTAAGACATTTTTGTAGTTGAATTTGGATCGAGTATATCAACAGTTCGTGGATTAAACACAAGTGTACGCTTACAAAGGCAGAGACAAATTATCAGCTATCCTTCTTGACTTCCAGATGCCCTCCTAAACTAGTAGGTCTCACCAAAGCCATGACGGAAATCAAATGTTAAAATGTGAATCTCGTGACAGAATTCGGACATATAACAAGCAATGTCAAACAACTTGGCTCTTAAGATTAAATAAAGAAAATCAGAGTCGGCATTAAGTAACCCTTGTTAATAAATAAAAACAAATTGTGGTCGATGTAGATCATATTAATATTCTCGGAACCACATTTCAATCAGTAAAGGGAATTGAAACAGTTCCAATAGAGGTAGCCAAACGGTAAATGAACACAGGACAAAGTTTATGCTGCAAAGTGGGCAGCAGGGAACAATACTCCATTGTTCCGGACTGCATGTTATGAAACCATTTACAACATAACCTATTGGAACTAAAATGTCTCACCAGGAAAAGGCAAAAGAAAGTGAAATAAAAAGATTAATATGCGCAGCAAAGCGCAAAGTGGGGAAAGCCAACTTCCTAATGCACGAGTTATCCAGATATCGAGAATCCAGATATTCCTTGTCTCTATGCCACTAAAACGGAAACCCCGCCCTCAAATGGCACTCGCTGAGTTCATACTGTGTTTGGCAACAGTGTGGCGTAAGAAGTGACCTCATCGCCAGAAATAATTCTTCGTGCGAAAGCGCGAAATCCAAATAAATGTAGAGGGATCAAGTGTGAGGACAACACATTTACCGAAAGATTTCATTTTCCCGCCGAAGATATGAAATGGGGATAACTTGAAACACCTGCGCAAAGAAATCAAATTTATATTTTTTAAGCTTGCAAAAATTGTGTCAAATGATTCGCATATATACCCTTAACGGGATCGGGATGTTGTGGGGGCTAACGTACAGGCCTCCCACGGAGAGGGCCCGGGTTCCAACCCTGGGGAAAACAAACATTTTTCAATGGTATCCCGATCCCTACTTGGGGTGTTTGTGGAGGGCAGTTTGAGTGATTAGGACGTCCGTCGGATGGGACGTTAAACTGCGAACCCCTTGGCGCCTTTGGACAAGAGTAGGCTAACACCGACGCCGGGTTTCTCTCCACCCTTCCTTTCCCATCCATCCCTACTGGTGCAAATGACCTTAGTTGTCGATCGTCTCCCATAAAAAAACTAAAATATTTTTATCCTTCTAGACTACTGCAGTGCATGTAATTTGTTTTGAAAGCTATTTACATTTTTTAAATTCCTTCTTATATTTCTGGGCACAGACATTCAATTAAAATGTTTTGAAGTTTCTTGCAGATGTCGAATCACCCCCTGCCATTCACCTCAGCGGTAGCTAATAGAATGACGTGTGAATGTAGAAAAAAAACCGCGACAACCCACGCCGGATCAGGTAACCTATATTCCCCATGACTTATTCTTAGAAAAATTTCTCAAGAAGGATTTTCTGATAAAGGGCATATCCGACTTGGGAATTCTTTTTCCGATGTAATTTCGATTTATGTACGGTCGTGTGCTGGTGGTAATTTCATAGCCTCCTCAGCTGTTCCATAGAGAGTTCTCCATCCCTTGCCTGTGTACGCGTCTGCCAGCTTTCCGAGTTTCAATGTCATTTGGCAACCCTGTCTCACACTATCCTACGATAACCATTGCTTCAACAGTGGCGCATTCCAGAAGGAACTCCCTAATGGTGAGAGAGGCCGACCTCTGGCTTGGTAGGTACGTGACACTGGAAAATTGTGTTAAATGTGGAACTAAAGCATATCCCTGTTACTGTTCGAATACTTGTATTCATTCTCAATAACAGTATATTTTTTTAATATGTGACAAAATATTGTGTACTAGAAATTGGATTTGGCCAAGGGTAGTTTCCGTGAGTGGAATCGGAGACGAAGTTAACTTTCTGTTTCATTATTCGAACATGAAAATGATTTTCCATATTTTCGTAAAATTCGGTCTATGCTACTTTAAAAATTAAGTTAATGAACAGTGTGGTTCGTCATAAAGTATTGAGAACACTCAACAGCGGTCGGTGTTAATTCGCTGAGAGCAATGAAAATCGACCTTCAAATTAGAGGTAAATTAAAGTATCTGTTTCGTTAATTCCTAATGATAATTATTTGAATATATATTTGCAATGACCATTTCGTGATCAAGTGTTCCTAACCGTAATTCCTCCTCGTATTTTACGACCTGTTGCATTCTGATCACTCGGCAATGCTTTTTATCTTGAGACCAGATTTTAGCGGCCTAGAACCATAATTCTGCGACGGAATCGGCAATATCTCAACGGGAAGGATCTCGGAAGGCCGTGGCTATTACCGTCATCCATAAACGGCGTCGCTCATGATTATTGGGTCGGTTAATTGATTGCCTTCATTAAAAAATTACCTTCATCGTTTTCCTCCTCATTATCGCTTCGTATTTTGAATTTTTGGGCGCACGATTCTGTCTTAACTAACGCAGGCTTCTGGCCGAATAATAACCTTGATGGACGCATCTGGTCTCGTATTGATTTCACATTTCTTTGGCATAAGAATAGCAACTATTATTAGAGGTATTCAGCCATTCTGACTCGAGAGTTAAAATGTATGACAGTCAAATCACTTAAATGGTTTTATCTGGTTCATTTTTGTTCATTTCTCATTATTCCGCAATCTTAGTTTTCGAGTTACAGCCACCACGGTGAAATAACATCTAATATTTATTTTAACCAGTTGGATCATTGACGTTCAGGAAAAGACTTACTACGCTGCAAACGAAGGTATGATACAAAGTATACAATACCCAAAAATAAACAGCAAGTTTCTTCTACCAGTATTATGTGCCTTCATCGTCAGAGCATTAAAGGTCAATTTGTCTTGCTTTCTTAAGTGTCATCTTAATATTTGGCTTGAGAATCTAGGGTTATGCTTCAGACACATGCTCTGTCTTTATTCTACAGAAAAAAGCATCTGGATAATTATTCATCGTCTGTAACAGAAAATTACAGTTCATTATGTGTAAGTATGAATATTCTGACTGTATAGCAAGTATATCTAACAGATTTCGACTGGGCACCAAAACACCTTATATTCAAGCTAAGGATGGTGCCAAATAAATTAGATCCATTCCTTTTCATTTGCCATCTTTTGAAAAATATGTATTTAATGTTCCTTCCCTGTTTGTTTATTCCTTTCCTTTGATTCTTGTTAGCATATGCAGCTGAATAATGACCAAGGTCAAATTACTTCCTCTGATGCAGAAAACCCTTTCTAATTCTGATCTTTTAAAACAATCATACACAGTAGAGGATATAAGGGTGCAGTATGTTTTTAAATTGTGGAAAATGGTGAATAGTATCCCTTAGATAAGGTGATCTTTTTCCATCAAACTTACATTTATCATAAAAAAGATAAAATTTTTGTCCCTGAATATAAATATACATTCCCTGTCCTACATGGCCTCATTTTTAAACTATTGAATGAATTTTGGCCTATAATTTTGGGGTTGGCAGTCTTGGGAAAAGCTCTGATCAGCTGATCGATTATTTTATGTCAACGTAACCTCAACATCTTCAGTCTACCACGGCAACTCCACTAGAATATTGCACCAGGAGAGCTGGTGTGTTTCCACTTCATACTCTCACTTTTGGTCTCAGACTATTAGACATAGATCTAGAACTCATTGTAAGTCACTATTCTTTCAAAAAGCATCTCCTTCAATGAAATATTGTTGCTTTAAGTTTTGACTAAGAGAAAGTCTTGATTCTTTATGAGCATCAGAAAACTGCATGGGAATCCATCTTGCACACATTTTTCTGTACTTTAAATGTTCATGAATGGTATTTCGAACAGGTGAACAGGAACACTTGCGTGAAACTTCTTAGCTATCCTTTCAAAAGTAATTCCTCCATTATCACGAATAAGTCCATCAATCCTTTATTCCAGTGAGGGACCAAAAACGTTGATTGGACATCCACTATAGGGTTCATCACCCACACATGTTTGGCCACTTTTGAACCAATCAACACAGTTGTGAACATACATGTGGTTCATACAACTTTTCCCAGATTGTATCAATATTATAGAAAGTATTTCACTTGGTTTTACATCTTCTGCAACTAAAAATCTAATGACAGAGTTCTGCTCTTCTAAGGTGCAATCACCTAGTGGACTGCCATGATAAACTGAAGATTTTGAGGAAATGTTGAAATAAAATAATCAAACAGCTATCAGAGCTCATTCCAAGGTTACCAACTAACAGCCTAGAAAAAATGGTAAAGATTAATTGAATAGTTTTAATATGAGAGCATTCGTCTCGGTACTTATTGAATGGCTGTCGTTTCATCTCCTTGGCCTGGAGAATTTCTTGTGAACTCACTTAAAGTTCTCATACTTTTAGTTACTGCCCTTGAGGGTTGCTGAGTTTCCTTGGAGAACTGAGTCACCCAGCTGGCAGGGGATTGCTGGAGGCAAATTTAAGTTGGTGACACCAGCAGTGGTGAAATATCCTGCCTGAGATGTGGAACAGCCCCCAAGAGTAGTAACAGGAAGTATGTATATTTTAAAGAAAAATCTTTCTTTGAATCAAAAATTTAACCTTGTTTAACAAACAGGAAAACTGTTGCACACAATTAGCTTAACTACAATTGTTCTCTGCAGGGAAAGTTGTTGCCTGACCGCAAAATGTTTATTACACATGATATGTTCACAATAGTAATGCCAAATATTTCATTTTCTCTCTTCTGCCTGAAATCTATGATATCTTCATCCTTTCATATAATATCAGGAAGTTAAGATATATTGTGCATTCCTAGTTCCATCGAAAATGAAAATTAAATTTTCATTTCTCCTAACTAGGAAAACCTGGGAATGATGGCATAAGTTCATGTATTCCCTTGACCTATATCATTCATTCTTAAGTACCAATGAAGGTGATCCTGGGCCATTTTACACAAAAGACACTTCTCTTTGGATCTTGTTGACGATTACCCCCAATGCACAGAGGAGATTACCACATCGTAGCTTAAATTCATGTATCCATTATCATCTTTCATGTTTCTCATTCATGTTCGTTGATCTATGGCCTTAACTAGCCTATTCTATTTGTTTTGACAACAGCTGTGATGAGTACTATGCCTGTAAGTTCAATACTTATATGCCTGTGTGTGCAGTTCTTGGGTGAATGTTCTTTTCTGGGTGGTGATCCCTGGTGTCAGGAAAGAGATCCTAGTAAACCATGTCAGGCAACCTTACAGGTCAAATTGGCAAAGGGTAATTTGTCGCTTGGCATGGAAATATTTCAAATTCAGCCATTTAGTCAATTGCGACCCTATAGTGTTACTCTTTTACTGCACTGTTTGCTCCTCTGCAGATAGCCACTTGCAGGTTGAATGATTGTTTTCTGGATGTCCCCATAAAATAAATTCCCCTGTAACCAAGCCATTGTGCATGTGAATGTTCAGATTTATAGAAAATGCATTCCTTGACTTTATCAGAGGTGATGCCCGTGGTGCAGGATTTATTTCTCAGGATATGGAGAAGAAACTGCTCCTTGCCCAGCTCGAACATGATTGGTGCAATTATTTATGGCTTTGGGAGTTGTTTCCTTCTTTCATGGGATTATGACAAACAGCAAGACCTTCTTAGATTTTATGTGTCCCACTTTACTCATTCCTATGCAAAAAATTTTATGTAAATTGTCTTGCAAAATCTGTAATATCCAGCACTTTGCAAAGCCTGGGTCTTTGTGACTCTATTCTTGGAAAATATTCAATGCTAAATTATCCTTTGATATTAATTTGTAAAGTTGAATGGATTCCTAGTCACTTACTTATTCATTGATGGGATGGGCACAAACTTTGTGGTTAGTTCCTACCATCCTTACCCTTGAATTCAAACCTGACCTAAATTCCTTTCCACCCTTCTAAGGTACACTAGAATTGAATTCTTTCTCTTACAAACCCTCATTTGACTCCAGTGGACTCCAAAGAAGCCATTGTCATACATCTCCATAGCTCACATTGCCCTTAAATGATAATTTTCTCCAGTTGATAAGGGAAAACTCATAAGTTCCTCATGCTGAATGTGTTGTCCATTTTTTTTGCCTTTTCTCACCAGTGAATACTGCCTGGGACTATGACATACCAGAAACATCACTGGCATTAATCTCATTCACTTTTAATGTCATTTATAGACTTAAGAATGATGCAAATAACAGATTTGAAATGCTAGATTGTCAAGCATACACATACCCTTATTTGCCATGGACACAAGGCCTCCAGGAATAAAAGAATAAAATGAAATGGTGTTTTCCCAATCCTGCAGAGCCTCTTCAAGAAAATGTGTAGAACTATAAGTGCACTAATGTATTTCTTAGTTGTTGAAAGAAATCACAATGAACTTAATTTTTCATCTATTTTTTTCTTTTGGATGCTGATTTTTCAAAATTTTTTTTTCTAATTTTCTTTCAATCAGTTGAAATGATCAATTCGCATCTTTCCAATAAATTGAGTCCAATTGATCTGGGTATTGTTTTACATTCGTCTATTACGTTACTGTTGTTGTTAATCCCACCACTTCCATTTATTTCATTGAGGGAATTTTTTTTTAGGTTCTTCATTTTGGTTATTTCTGATAATTTATGTTTATATTGTGATTTCTCCAGTTTCATTAATGATAATTGTATTTATTGGTCCCAGGACTTTACAAAGTAAAATATAGGACAAGAACAAATAATCAGCTGTTTTGTTGCCGTGAAATTCGTACCAAAATTGCTCAATTTTGCCCAAAAGCAGCAACGCATTAACATTGCAAATGAGTTGTCAGAATCTGTCTGCAACGACACTAATTTGGTCTGGTCCAGAGGGTCATAACTGGTGACGAATCATGGGTTTATGGTTATGACGTGGAAACTCCCTAGCATTCCATTGTAAGATACAGCACGAGCCAAGACCAAAAAAAGCACGCCAAGTTCGGTTGAATGTGAAAGTTTTGCTTACAGTTTTCTTTGATTTCATATTATCCTTAGCATACATACATAAGTAATTAATGTGCTGACAAGGTAAAGTTACAATTTTCAATTCTTTGAAATAAGGTTTGCAAGTATACCATGGGAGTATTTTTGCTATATACCTAATAAATCTCTTTTGTATTATAAATGCTCTACGAAATCCAGGTGCAAAGCCAGGCATACAGAACCATGCTGTCATTCTGAATATATCTGGGTGAATCATTCATGTATATTAGAAATAATAATGGCTGTAGAATGCTACACCTTTCCTCAGAAAACACTTTTTTTAAATGAAGAGGCCTTATATGCTCACCTGTTTCTCACAAAAATGAACACGCCTTCATTTTTGTTTTCTGTGCGACAAAAGAAATTGCCCATTGTGTATTCATCATTGTTGAGCATTGTATTTCTTCATTTTTACAACAGCATTCATTTATAAATAGAATCAAAATTTTGTATCGACGCAATACCAAATTCATTATCAGCACTATGTTGTGATTATGCTGAATGTTTTTATTGTAAGATGGTGCACGTAATGAGCTTATAATCTTGTTTATCAATTGGCCTAGTCATGCAGGATTGATCTTGCACTACTCGTGTATCTTGTAAGCATTTTGGTCTGCCTCTGAGGTTGCAAGGACTCAGCGGAAAGGGAGGACACAGACTCGAGTGGTGTACTGAGTTCACCCCGATCATGGGAGATGACTCTGTTTCCCGGGTCGTTGATATGGTATTTTGCCTATTTTAAAATCCATGTCTTTAATCTGGATACTTTAGCTTCATTCGGCCAGGATTCCTTTTTATTCCATTCATGTTCAACAAGTCAGCACTGACTTAATAAGAAGCTGAATTTGTAGAAACGAATAATTGTTCCCAAGTAAACTACTTAGCGCAGAATGTTTTCACGAAGTGGTTTTTTCCATTGCTATAAGTTATCATTCAGTCTGATTGTCGTTTTACATATTCTGGCATTTGTTACTTTTGCTATGCTTTATTTATATGATTATCAAAAATAAATATATATGAAATAATAAAGACAATAATGACTTATTTTCACCAAAAACATGTGCACACTAAGCAATGTAAATTTGATTTTTTCTAACCTCTAACTGTGACTCAGTTATTGTTGCACAGTACATTTTGCATGGTACTGATTCCAATGCTTTATTTTCAGCAATTGTGCCAATCATGTGAGTTGCTCTACATATGGGCCCGAGAAACAATTATCCTCCTGCGTTAACAAAAAATTTATGGGTGAACAGCCATATACTGGGATGAAGTGAAAGATTACTGTGAGCAGACATTTCTGTCTCAATGCAGAATCACTTCTTTTCGTCCATTGGTATCAATGTTACAACAGATTTTCAAAAATATATTCCTCAGTTCTTCATCTACGATGCCAGTTACAAATGCAGCTAAAAGTACCATTGCTTCTTGACACTAATTTTGATGACTGCAACGATTAACAGGCATAAGGATAATACAAATCAGAAGAAAATTCATTGTGCAAACCTAGTTTCAAAAGTCGAACAACAGAAGGCAGCAGAAATAATATGTTTTGTTAATACCATAATTTTGAAAAATGGTATTTCATAATATTACTTAAATAATGAACATTCAAAAAGGTTGAAAAACTTTGGTACAATGCCAGTGTTTAAAAGGAACAGCTGGGTGTAATCACCAACATCTATGCTAATGTTTCAAAATTATCAATGTTTGTGACATACGTACTTACATTAAGTGTTTTACAAAATACATATGCTCATAAATTGTCAGGTTTTTGTAAATAAATTATACCATTATGATTAGGGTTGAATATGAAATCAAAGAGGCTACAGAAGATGAGAGACAAATTAATGACCTTGGGTTGCCTGGGGTTGCTTATATTAATTCAAAACACATGTATGTGATGGTCAATGTGCTTCATTATACTAGGATTGTAAAAATTGCCAGAGAGGTATTGCTACATGGTGCTCCAGTCAATGGAACAGACAGAAATGGAAGAACTCCACTAATTAATGCTGTGTTACATAACAAAGGATTGGAATTTGTCAGAGAGCTTTTAAAACATGGAGCTAATGTCAATATAACTGACCCTGAAGGCAATACTCCACTGAACCTTGCTGTTTTAAGAAGAGATTTTTCATCTGACATTATTAAAGAGTTATTAGAGCATGGCGCTGATATTAATATTAGAAATTCTGTTCCTCGTGGTCATAAGAATCATCATTCACCTTTAGATAATGCTGTAGGTAACCCACAATGTGCTAAGCTCATCATTAAATTGACAATACTTAAGAATTTTGTTAGGAATAACCAGGAAATCATCAACTTGACCCCATATAAAGCACTACCAACATTCACTGAATTATCTAACTTTTATGAAGACTGCATCCATGAAGTTACTCTAATGAAAGCAGATATGATTAATGAATATCTTTCCCTCTATGAGACTGTGATCTCAAATAACTTGAGTACAGAAGCATTGGTTTTAGCGAATGAAGGGTTCAAAAAGATTAACGATAAAGTCTTGGTGATACTTAATAGTACTAATTACAGGGTGTACCAAGATATCATATCGGATAAGATAGGGTTTTGTCTAAGAAGTGTGTCAATAGGAATCTTTTTGAATACATTGGATGGATTGAATATTTACACAGAATCATATGTTTCAAATGAAAATAGTGAAAGAAAAAGAGTTGTTCTCGACTGCTATTCCGCTCATGGTGTATGCAAGTACCTGTCTAAGGGCGAACTGTTAAACCTTGCGATAGCATTTAGTAATCATTCTTAAGATTTTGTTAATTCCCATGCAAGAAATACAACTTCATCAAAGAAGATGAAATGAAATAGTTCAAAGTTAGAAACTTCCTGCTTAGGAATGTAATCAAGCTTCGAATGTAGGATAGGACTGTATGTTAGATGTAAGCAGCCAAATTATTATGAGTATATTCCTTGAGTTGCTGCAAACTTTTTTGTCGGGCCGTAATTTTTTTTTTTAACCATTAGGCGTTCTTTTTTGTTCTTGTAGTTATAATGAAAGTAGCATTTTTTGGAAGAATAGTATTTTGTAAGACATTTGTGGCTGTGAAATGGTTTTTTTTTGGAAATATTTTGTTTCTACTGAAGTATCTTAGTAAAAGCACAATTGAAGTCGCAACTAATCATTTTTATCAATAATAAAATTAAAGTTTTCCTCACATTTTTTATCATTTCATTCACAGACATCCCTGCCCTTTCTTGAATGAATTCTAAATAAACTAGTATATATACTTGTATAAAGTTGACCTCAAATTTGTACCTAAAACTTCCATTTTTTTACATATCTTAAGCATAAGTCAACTCTAGGTTTTTTCATAATTATTAAATGCAGCTAAGTTATTTTTATTGAATTAGTAAAATTGTAGCTTGAAATATTTTGAAAATGTATGTTATTTTATCCATTGCTTTATTCACCATGTGCCGGTTTAGTGAGGTTTCGTGATGTAACAAAGAAATGTACATGAAATTAGTTAGTGTACCTAACATGAAGATAATGCTATTTACATTGCATAGGGATACTTTAAAAACAACATTACACTTTTCTTTACATAATGCACAAAATTCAGCCACAGAGTAGAAAGGTTTAATAAGCATTCATGCTTTAAGATTACACTTAAAATGATTTGAAGAAGATCCTTTCAAAGCAATAATGGCTAATTAAGAAGTCATTAAAAATTTTAATCGTAGTTATCAAGTGGTAAATAATCAATATTTATTTTTATATTTCAATGCATCCCTGATTATCATTTTACTTGGTTTTAATAGTAACCAAAGATTACTGTCAATACCACACATACTTCTATTCTTGTTTGCTTTGACTGCAGCTCTACAAACTAGCAGGCAGCAAAAGCATCAGTAGTCTTTATTTACTAAAGCCCCTCATATCCTTGGCCATGTTCCCTTTTATTCAAAACAAGCATCTTACATTGACAAAGAAGCTGCAAAATGCTCATTAATCTTCTGATGCTTTGAATTGGGAACTACTATTAAAATTATTAAATATATAAAATATGATCATAACAGTTTCAAGTTTAACTTTGTGGAATTCCTTCATAATTAGGGTAAAGAAAGAAACTTTGCACTTCCACGTATGGATTTAATATTTCACCATTTGTGAAATAATAAATGTTTATGTGGAGGTGCTAGGTTTTTTTCTTTACCCTTATCAAAAATGTGAGTTTTTAAGTCCAAATAATCAGTATCAAATTTAGTACATTCTTTAATTACAATATTAAGTGAATTGAAAACATTGGCTCTAACACTCAAAATGCAAATCCTCTTGCAAAATTTTGAATGCATTTACCTTTGAAATTGGTGCACTTCTGCACACATTTTAGTGAATACAAAGTCAAGGAATGAATTTATGAAAATTAGTTATTACACACCCCACTATTTTCCAGTGTCATCTATAAATGTAGTACCATCGGTTTCAATGAATGTTTATACTTGATCCAGATTGCAACTGTCTCTGTAGTATGTGTACCAGTGACCAGATTTTCTCCTGGAAATTGTTCAATGTCATTTGTCAGATCGATAATTTACCCTACAGTGATATCTACATTAGCTCACTTGAAATGCAGAGAGAATGCATCACATACCACCATCAAGAGAAACAATGAGTTCTTATACTTCATTTGGAAAATTTTAAATATTTGAACATGAATATTTGGGTGTACATGATTTTCATGGAAGTTTATTTCATTAAGAGGTAAAAATTTCAATCTCAACATACACTGTGGCCATAGATTCAATTTACCTTCAACAGAAATATTATATGTAAACCGACTACCAGATTTATTTGAATGGATGTGCACTGACATTTGTCACCCCTCTTCCACTTGAAATATGATGCTGTACTTGGGTTTTGCCTTTAGTTATGTGCACACATGTTTTCTTGAGACCTACCTTTGTGCAATGCTGAACATTTCCTCAGAATTGACATTTCCTGAGGATGAGATATTGAAAGGTAGACACTTAGTTTGTTCATGATGAAGACACTGTGAGCAGTTCTTCAATTTAAGACCTGACCTTACGGGAATATAGGTGCTCACAAGAATCACTTTAAGTGATCTCAGTTCCCTCACTGAACATTTGGAATAATGTAATGATGCACTTCAGCCTTCTAAATACTTCTTAAATATGCTCCGTAGCATATCACATTGATCGTCAGATAATATAAGAATATTTTGTACGAGTATACTATTATTACGTAATCTACCGTATAAGGTAGGTTTTGGATGGGCAAAAATACCAAATGAATATCTCCTAACAAACACAACAAAAAATTTCATGCCGTATGTAACTACGCGCCATTTCAAAGATTTGACGAGTCTTTTCTTAACATCCTTATGCAACATCCCTGTCATCAACTCCCCCTTTGTAAAAGCCTCTTTGCCTAAAACAATTCTTCTTCTTATGTCCTTACTACTTTGACCATGCTGGTCCAAAACACTTGATATAAAAAAAGATATGTAAACTGTTTAACCTGCTCTAACTTTTACCCTCCTTTTTTGATGTTTTAATTTCAGCAAACCTAACTGATTTTACAAATTCCCCACCGACTTTCATCCCACACCTCTTTAATCATACCTCCACGTGAACCTTCAACAGCAACTGTGACAATGGACAACGCTGCCTTTCGCCTCTTCCTAACTCTGCTTATATGGACTCTCCATTCCCTATTTGCACCTGAGCAGTCTGAGACATGTACAGGTTGCGGATTAGCCTCCTGTCCCTCCAATCTATTCCTTTTCTGCAAGGTGCTTTATAGTTTTTTCCAATTCACTTTTTCAAAAGCCTTTTCAAAATCTACTAAGCTGGCAAATAGTTCCTGATTGTATTCTATATTCGTCTCAAGTAATGATCTCATCACTGCAATGGCATTGCATATCCTCTCTCTTTCCTTAACCCAAACTGATCATCCCCTAAGTAATCATTTGCCCTGCAGTCCATCTGTTTGCTGAAGATCCTGGGAAAAATTTGAGCTGCGTGGGAAATCAAACTTATAGTACTGTAGTTCTCACACGATGTAGCCTTTACCTTTTTCGGAACAGGAACTAATACAGATCTCACAGAGTCTTTTGGTCAGATTGCTTCCTCATAAATGCTACAAATCAGTCCATACAGACTCTTCCTCTACTGTTTCCTAAGCTTTTTTTAGTTCCGGAGGAATACTGCCTATCTCCACAGCCTTATTTAATTCCATCTCACTTATTGCCCTGTCCATCTCATTGTCAAGTATGCCTGGACCTAAGCTATCTTCATCTAACTCACATTCTCTCTCTAAGCTTAAGCTTGTTGGCCTATGTTCTTTAACATATGGTTCTTCTATATTTTCCTACCATCTCTCTTGGATCTTTTCTGATGCAATTAAGGGATTTACCTAACCCAACTTATCTCTGACTGTTGACACAGATTTTTCCTTCTTACTTGTTGACATTTCACTCTTCCTCTGCAAACTTTCCTTATCCTCGCAATGTGTTTTTCACAATTTTACTTTTACTTTTTTTGTTACCCATTTCAATTTACTATGTAACTCTTTCTACTTCTTTCTGCCTAACTCTGTATTTATATTCTTCCATTTTCTTCTCTCATCTATCCTCCTAATCATCTCATCCGTGATCCATGGTTTCCTTGTATTTATCCCATTTATTATTCATATCCCCACCTAGGTGGATTTTCCTCTACCTAGGGCTTAGTTGATTGTAACTCTCTTCAATGTAATGTCTTTAATGCAAGGTTAGGTGGAAGAAGGGATTATAAGTCTAAACCTGGCCCAATAAAGTCGATAAATAAATTAATGAGAATTCCTTTAGTTTCTTTTGCGGATGTAGATATCCCTTTTTTGATATATTGCCATGATAGCATGAGCTCTTTCCCCTCATTCATGATTTTCTTCACAGCCTGCTTATACCCTGTTCTGGATATCCAGTTAATGCTTCAATATTCCATTCCCTAACCTGCTGTCCCAGCCTTATTTTCTTTAAACGAATGCTTCACTTAATAACAACTAAATTGTTATCTGAGTCAGTATCTGTTCCCAGGAAGCAATGCAAATTGATTACACTGTTCTAGCTGCATAGATGGCAGTAATACTGAATATGGGTGTCCAAACTAAAGCTGCCTTTTCATGGGGCACCTAACATTTAGGTACCTAAATCCATGCTCACTAATACCTAACGAGTCTGGACGCAGCTTAGTGTGACTTCAACAAATGGAAACTTAGGATTAAATCTAAATGTTGAGTAAATCACAATAATATTACTTTCAAGTGCCATTGATCATGGTATATTTTCTAAAATTATTACAACTATGATATTCATTAATGATCATACAACTATTGACTCCCTCTACTTCTAATTAATCTACTGATTCATTTAAAGTATATGAGGGATATTAATACTAATATGCAAGCTATTCCATCTGTTGTCATCTATGACTTCTCATTTATATGTTTAACTTACCCGTACTCTTTCTCAAAAACCGTATAATCTTAGGTTTGTTTTTTCATTGATTCTCATCTAATACCTATGACAATAAATTTCTCAGCAATGCTTGTAGCACCTTAATTGATTGGCTAATTAAAACTCAATCACCTAATAACATTGACAGAGAAGACAAGAGTTACACAGATGTTCCAAAATATTGACCTTATAACACACTCTTAATCAACAGGGGTGGGAAAACAAATTTGCAATGAAGTTTTAGAAAAGTACTACCGCCATGGTGAGGTGTATCATATTTCCCCTCATTTGCTCAATGGAACTGCCTCCTTTTTCGAGACTCACTGGGTGATTAAAAAAACCATAAACACAGTAATCAACCGAAAGGTCTTGTTTGGTAAGTGATGGTAGAGTTCACCCAGCACTAAGCCTGACGGCTCGTGAAATTCATACATCAGGGTAGAGGTAGAGAAAATAAGAAATTATTAAGGGCAAAGAGTGAGAACGGGATATTCATGGTAAGACAGTTCTAAAACTGATATAAGGAAAGGCTTCATTGGTTAGTGAAAGAGCAAACATTTTATGCGTAGTGGTGAATTTCGTGGTGAAATCCTACCAAAATCACTGGCTTTTTAGCCGTAGCTCAAGTATGGAGAATGTTCACTGTAATGATGAAATGTCAAGTGTATGATTAAGGCACTTAATTTTCAAATGGATGCTTTTAGATAGATAAATGGAAAATATTATTTATTTTTGTGGCCAAATCATGAAAATGTATCAAACAATAAAGCCGTCTTGATTTGATCAGAATAATTACGGTCAATCTTTCACAAAATTTCAGTAATCTCAAAAATGACGAGTATTATCGACATTCAATTTAAGTTAAGAATTAAATTTGACAGAAACATTTATGTAGAGCATTGGACTACCCTCCAACGCTCTACCCAGGGGCGTATTTACCAGTACGCCATGGCGTAGGGTGGCAGCTCCCAGGGGCGGCACAAGTCCCGGAATTTTTATTTCATCAGTTTTTTCAATTTTTTTTAATGCGAACATATTGATTCAAAATCCCGCGCGTTTTCTTTTTTAGAAAAAAGGTTCCACCATAGGCCGCCAGGAGCGCGAATCCTGTGTTTACATTAGTCATTGTCTTGCGAATGATCACGCTATTCCTTTTTTCGCTCGTTCCTGTTGTTAGACGCGAGGACCTTGTGGACACATTGAATTTGGTTCGCCTTATTTAGAAAATTAATTCCTTAAGGGGGCGGCAGACATTGTCTACAGCGTAGGGCGGCAAATGGGGTTAATACGCTCCTGGCTCTACCCCTGGACTACCGCAACCCACTCACTGGGAGATATTGTTATGAATGTGAAAATAATGTCTTCTACTGATTTTATGCAGTAGGAGATTACATGGACATAAGGGGCCATGGCGTGTATGTTCTTGTATTGATAAATAAACTGACCCGGCTTCAATCGGCTTTGTGGGCGATAGAGAGTGGGGGGTAATACTGCACTACCAACAGGAAATTAACTCCTTTAATAAGTGCAACATTTTACCAAAAGAAAAGCCTGAGGAGATTTTAAATCAAAGTACGTGCAAAGTTATAATAATATCGTAATAGAACACTAAGGAAAAAATACGAAAAAACCGCACGATGTTGGTTGGAAGCAAAGAAAAATATTTTAGAACTATAATAAGCAAGACATAAAGAAGAATTTGCGGGCTCGGCTGTTAAAATATATAGCTTCAGTTTATTTTTAAAAATCTCAAATACTATGGATGTGATAATTTATTCAAGATCAGAGAAATGCACTGCAAAACGGAAAGGTAGAAAACGAAACAGCTGCGACTAACATCACCTATGTGTGCGTGTCTCGCGCGTGCGTGTGTGTAGGACCATTCGTGTTCCAAATAATTTCATGTTCATTGATGCGAGGGTGAACACCGTTCTCTGTACATCTTTAGGACGAAAATATAAGATTTTATGATATTACACACCTATATTCTTTTCCGCTAACCTTTCATCCCCTCCATACAAATTTTCCCTTCCTCCTCTAGCTTTTATGTCCATCGTTCTACCAATCATCACTGTCGCTTTTGTGGACATGGAACAGGGAGTCGAGCTAGGAACCTTCCAATTGCATCAGCATTTTCATTCATGCTAAAAAATGACGCTCATTTGGAGCTGTACTCGTTAAGTTAAAATGTCTTGACGATGTATCTCCTCTGCCATCTGAGGGAGACCGCCTACTGGCCTGTTCATCGAAAGAAGTAAGGCACTCTGTTCTTCGTCAGGGTTGCATAATTTTGTATTCGTTGAAACTGGATTTTTGATTGGAAACATGATATCTTTTTCTGTCGAAAGAGATAGGAAAGGCTGAGGGAGGAAGGAAAATGCTGCTGTTTACCCCGGCAGATGTTTTCCCACATTCCATCGGACACCTGATGTAACTTGATCAGTTAGCGTGGCTTGCAGGATCAGTTACTTAACTTGTAGCAGTGGTAGGCTCCGGTGGTGTATCTAATAAGCTATTTCATTGGAAGAGTGTCAAGCACTGACCCGGTGAGCCTTATTTATTCATTAGTCTTTCGTTATTTAAGGAGGCCATCGTGATTATGATAAAGTGAATATTTTTCGGGTGATTCCTGCGTTTGTATTCATATATGGTAACTAATAGATACGATAATTTCGATAATCCAGCTCTTTTTGTCTTCATAATTTAAAGTCCAGTGATAACACAGCCTGCGCGAAAATTCAACAAATCTTGAATAAAACTTATTTTATTTGCCGGGTTGAAAATATTTCTCCTTTAATGTGGTGTTTGACATTAATAATTCATTTTACTGAACGAAATAATGAGTTTGACACATATTACTAAATCAATTTACTATCCCATCATTTAAAGTTGCTGCAGGAATGGCAGGAAACTGTGCCCTATGATGGAACCAAAGGCGGAATTAGGATATTGCTTCGAGATTATTTGTTGCTTCTTTTTACAATTACCTAAAAACAGCAAAATTGCTCTCTAGACATGATTGTTAATGAACTGAAATATGGAAAGACCAATGAAAAAATATATAATAGGAAGCAGGCATTGAATATGGTGAAAATTATTTAAATTTTGCGAAAAGAATAGCTAAACATTTATTTACGATATAATTGGAAAACGAAGTAGTTGAGTACATTATCAACTACAGGTTACTGGACAAGAATTAGAAAGGAAGTCTGATGATAGAGGACGAGAAAATGACGAGGGGATCAGATATCAATTGCGGGAGAGGGCGGAATGTGGGAATTGTAGGCTTACGGGAGGCGGTATGTAAAACTCACTGGGAGTGCGCGGTCTTTCGGGACCGTAATATATGCCTTTGGGCCCAGCCGCAGGATATCGAGGATTTTGGTGGAACTTTTCTTGCGTTAATGAGAGTGCAACCATCTTTTCGAAATCCTTGGTCATTGGCGTCACATGGTTGCGGAGTCATTGGGGACAAGTTTCCTTTCCAGCTAACGATTTCCGTAGAACTCAGCTCGCGTGTAAGGATTGCAAGGAAATGTATTTGGGCCATGAAATACACAGGGTCATGTGAATTTCAGCTTTAGAGGTTGGTGTAAATTCAGAGGGAAATAATGATTAAGATTGGGTTCAGTATGGTATTGAGCGATAGGAAAACTGGAGAGGTATCTCTTACGGAGGAAGGAAGTAGCTAAATCCCAGTAATGTGGAACATCGTTTGAAAGGTCATATGTGTTGGTCCAATTGTTTCGGAAGAGATTTAAGGATTCTTTACTCGTTGGTAACAACAACAACCTAATGTCTGAGCCTCAAAAATAAAAGCTAACCCCTTGTGCCTCCACTCCTTTCCCCTTTCGTTATCCTGCCAACTCCACCAAACCATTCCCAAGATAAAGACGTTTTCACATTCGGGGAGAGACATTAAACCAACGTTCATACATTCGAAAACTGCTCATAAAAGAAGTCTTAAATTAAACTCCAAACTAAAACGGAACATTTTCTGTAAATTTTAGATTTCGAAAAAGAAATATAATTCCGGTACACGCAGTAATTCCTTAACACAGTCAGGAAAGCCTCATGAGGGGTTGAAGGGAAGAATGAACAAATAAACATGCAAGTTATTGTTAAGTCATAAATTACTACCGAGGGTTTACGATGACAATGATTTCATGTTTGAAGTTCAGGAGTTCAATCTTAGAAATAAAGAACACAGTAATGGTATTCCTCCTTGAAGAAGAACACACAGTGTTAAAATTGTGTAGGCACTGCCACAGTTTTCCGCTACGTGTATACTGAGTGTGTGTCCGGATTTCAAATTACCAATTTCGAGGCAAAAACGACACAGCTTGCTTCGACAAGGCACTTATCATGTTTAAAATGATTTTTGTATTCTTTTTTGGAAAGTGTTCATTTTTCCGACTAATCATAACATTCGATCTTTGCCACACATTGTCAGAATTGAAGTGGAATCGAATCCTCCTCCACGAACCGACAGCCCTCCTCCTTTCGAGGAATAGTGTGCGTCAAAGCCTTCAAAAAACCAGAGACTAACGAATAAATAAGGGTCACCGGGTCAGCGCTGGATATCTCTTCCAACTAATTCGACCATTAGTTACACCACCGTAGCCTGCCAATCAAGTTACATCAGGTGTCCGATGGTGCGTGGGAAAACATCTGTCGGAGTGAGCAACAGCATTTTCCTTCCTCCCTCCATTAGGCCTGGTGAACTCTACCCTCCTGACTTTCTTATCTCCTTCTTCAGAAAAAGATATCTTTCGGCAGAAAAATATATCACGTTCTCAACCGAAAACCCAGTTTCAACGAATACAAAATAATGCAACCCTCACGAAGAACTGAGTGCCATATTTCTTTCGATGAGCAGACCAGTACGCGTCTCCATCATATGTCAGGAGAGATACATCGTCAAAGCATAATAAGTTAACGAGTACAGCTCCAAATGAGTGTCATTTTTTAGCATGAAAAAAATTCTGATGCAATTGGCAGGCTCCTAGCTCGACTCCCCGTTCCATGCCCACAGAAGCGATAGTTATGATGGTAGAACGATGGGCGCAAAAGTTGCAGGAGGGGAAAATGTGTATGTCGTGGAAGAAAGGTTAGCGGAAAAGAATATAGGTGTGTAATATCATTAAATCTGATATTTTAGTCCAAAAGATTTACAGAGACTGGTGTTCACCCTCGAATCAATGAACATGAATTCTTATTATTTTGTACATTACCAATTTGGAGCTACGAAACGACAGCTTGCCTCGACCAGGGCACTAATCATATTTAACATGGTTTTTCTACTTCTTTTTGGAAGGTGTACTTTTTTCCATTTAATCACTTCCTTCGATCTTTGCTTCACATTCTCAGAACTTTGGTGGAACCGAATCCTGCTCCGCAAACCCACAGCAATAGTGTGCGTCAAAGCATTATGGGATGGGAGTTCGTTTCGCCCCATAAATGTAGTCAAACTCTCTATACCAACCCAGCTCATACCACGGCATCATCCTCAACACACTAAAACCCTTTTATGGTTACAGTCGTCGCTGCATTTGGCAACAGTGTCACCTGCCTATCTGCCCGGGTATATTGCCAAATTTTCTTTTCATCCCCCAAACCTCCTTTTGTTGATCTATATCAATCCATTTGAACATCACTTATTCCCGGAAAAAACATCTACAATAATATAAGGGTTTGGAGGTCTAACAAGAAAAACTTCGAGGGTGTTTTCTCTCCCAGAGGACTTATTTACTACCTGGGTAAACCCCTCTTCGTTAATGAGGCGATTTACCAGGTCTTGTGCCTGCCCACCCCTTCCTGCTGCTTTGCCCCCCCACCCTATTTCTGTAAGGTTTAAATCCCTGGCTATGATGATGTTATCTTGGGGGTTTTCAGAGCAATAGTCAGCTATGATCTCCACTGAGTGTATACCTTTGCTTGGACTTCTTCACAGAGACAATTAATTATCTTTAACCATTTGCCACTTTCTGCTTCACATATCCTTGCACACATCATCTCACAGTCACTTTGTTGCCAATCTAAAAAGCTTATTATGTTGCTGCAAACACAAATTAATACTCCTCTGCCCCTCCCACCTCGATCTAATCGATAGACATTGTAATTTGACAGCAAAATTTCAGCTGGTGTAATGCTATCGCTCAAAATAGTGTTATTATCAACATTTGCTATAAAAACAAGCGTGTTTTATGCCTGATGATGGAAAAAATACTTAATACAGAATGTATTTTACTGGGAGAATCTGCTTGCAACTAATATGATGGAGTTTTACCCATATATCCTTGGCCTATAGCACACAGGATGGTTCAAGAACAAATTTTGGAGAGAAAAAAGTGTCTTTTGGAGTAGGAAATATGGTAATTTTTACCTTAACTGAAAAGAAATCAAAATAAGATTTCTTCCCCTTGTTGGCTTTCCAGAGTGTCTTTATCAAGTAATTATTCTCGCAAATTTTTTCTCCATCTCTTCGTACTTCACCCATCTTTTTTTTCTTCTGGACACTGGATTTCTGAAAATTTTCTTTTCTTTATTTGTTTCCATTCAGCTCATATGATCCATTCACATCTTTCCATGCTATTTAGTCCAATTGATTTTAGTGTTTTTTTACATTATTAAATGAAGAATACAATGTGTCTTACCACTGTCCTTTATTCATAATGTACCTGATGATGACGCTTGAGCATTGAAACTAGTTGTATGTGAATAAAAGACAGTGGAAAGACACATTGTATTCTTCATTTAATTAACATGAATTTCCACAAAGTTGAGCTGGGAAGAATTGAATATTGTTTTACATTCCTATATTATATTACTGTTCTGTTCATTCCATCACTTCCAGTTATTTGAGGTTCTCAATTTCGGTTATTTCTGGTAATTTATCGGTTTATGTTGTGGTCTCTCCAGCTTCTTTGCCATAAGTTATCATTTGGTCTAACTGTTGATTCATAAATCCTAGCATTTCTTTCTTTTTTACATAATTATTTATCTGGTTGTCAAAATTAATTAATATCAAAAAATAAATATAATATCTGTAAATTTTGACCAAATTATTTGGATAATATGCATTTTTAAATTCAATTTGACTAACCTCTAACTGTTATGCAATTATTGTGGTATAGGATTTTGTACTGGGCACTTATTCCTAGCTTTTTTTTATTTTCAGTAATTGTACAAATTATGGGAGTTCATCTTCATGTGGGCCCAAGAATGGATAATTTCTGATACCCTGATAGTTCTAACATAGTATTGAAAAGGAGCGACAACGAGCACTCATGCAACATCTATGCTAATTATGAATGCTAGTGAATACTTATAATAAGTATTTTGCAAAATATATTTAAAATATCTAATGACAATTATAATTTGTCAGGTTTGTGGTAATGCATTAAAACACCATGAGTATGGCAGAGCCAGAAATTGGAGGCATTAGAGAAGATGGAAGATTATGGGAAAACATTGTGTTTCCAGGTGGTCTTAATAATGAGACTCTAATATGTGTGATGGGCGAGTTACTTCATTCTACTAGGCATGTAGAAAATGTCAGAGAGCTTTTGTTATGTGGTGCTCCAGTTAATGTGAAAGACAGGAATGGAAGAACTCCATTAATGAATGCTGTAATATGCAACAAAGGATTGGAATTTGTCAGAGTGCTTTTAAAACATGGAGCTTATGTTAATGAAACTGACCGTAAAGGCAATACTTCATTGAACCTTGCTGTTGAAAGAAGATATTTTGACATTATTAAAGAGTTAATAGAGTATGGCGCTGATATTAATATTAGAAATTCTGTACCTCGTGGTCATAAGAATCATAATTCACCTTTAGATAATGCTATAAGTAACCCACAATGTGCTAAACTACTCATTAAAATGACACTATTAAAGAATATTAATAGGAACTACAGGAAAATCATCAACTTAACTCAATATAAAGCACTGGCAACATTCACTGAATTATCTAACTTTCTTAAAGATTGCATTCATGAAGTTATTCAAATGAAAGCAGATATGATAAATGAGTACGTCTCACTCTATGAGTTTGTGATCACAAATAAATTAAGCGCAGAAGTATTGTTTTCAACCAATGAAAGGTTCAAAAAGATTAGCGATAAAGTCTTGGCGATACTCAATAGTACCAATTACAGGGTGTACCAAGATATCATATCAGATAAGATAGAGTTTTGTCTAAGAAGTGTCACAAAGGGAATCTTGTTGAATACGTTGGATGGATTGAATATTTACACAGAATCAGATGTTTCCAATGGAAATGTGAAAGGAAAAAGAGTTGTTCTTGACTGTTATTCTTCACATGGTGTTTTTAACTTCCTGTCTAAGAATGAACTGATAAACCTTGCAATAGCATTTTACAATCATTCTTAAGGTTTTGTCAGTTCCCATGTAGGAAATACAACATCAGGAATGAAGACTCAAAGAGGTAGTTATAGAAAGTTGCACTTTATAAGGTTAGAAAATTCCTGCTAAGGAAATTCATCAAACGCCTTGTATATTAGATGTAAGGCACCAATTTATTATTAGTTTATTCCTTGAGTGGGAGCAATTGTTTTTTTGGGATCTAAGTATTTTTTTGACCATGAAAAGTACCACATGTCTCAGCAATAGTAATGAAAATATTATTCACTTTGAGAAAAGTATTTGTGAATTACATCAGGCCATGAACCAGGTCTTTTGTATTTATAATTAAATTTTATGACAGATTTTGTTTCTGTAGAGGTACTTTTGTCAAAATATTCCAATGATGCTGCATTCTAGCATTATGTCAATAATATATTTATAGCTTTCCTCATATTTCTTACTTCATTTACAGTCATCCAAATACCTCACCTTTCTTGAATGAATGTTAAATGAATTACTGAACATATACCCTTGCGTATAGGTTGACACCTGAAGTCAGTAGAATCATCTATCATCAATAATGACGAATCATTTGATTCATTCTCATTGAGAGTGTGTCATTTTAGGAAAGTCTCAACCTTTTCTACAGTTCCATGGTGCTATAAAAGACCTCTTCCCTCCAGCAAAGTCTCAGAAAGAAGATCCTTGCAATTTATCTGAGGTAGCGGACACCACTCCTCGCAACAATACACATCGCTCATAGACTTGACTTGCCATCTAACTATGTGGCCACAATATCACAGCGCACTATTGCATATTTTAATTCTTTAAACCATTGTATTATTTGACATTGAATAGAGTAGAATGGAGGGCTCCAGTAAACCAATCCTAGGATTGAAATACTGATGATGATGATATTATTTCATGATATCTGCATGTTTGGTGTCGTTCAAAAAAGAAATAATCTGCTTTTGTAAAATATTGACTGATACTTTTTTTATTTATATCACATTTTATTGGAGTGTTTTTAGCAGGCAAATGGTTTGACTTTTTCCTACACACTCACTAAACATTTTTTACTTGAAGTGAATTTCAAAAGAAATTCATATTGTAATTCTCACAATGGAGTATGTGTTGCTGTGCCAGAGCGTTTAGAGGACCACCTCATGATATCTGTAAACAGCTTGTTTCTCATTTCCATGTCTCTTTTCCCAAGATTCAAAGCTTATAAATAAGAGGGGTCAGTCAGGGTCCTTTTTCAAGATCCACCAGTCGTCAAATATGTGTTAGACTGGCTTTTGATCACCATCAACACCTTGCCATCATGAATAATGGGAAGGGCCCTTAGGCCTGCATTTTGTTTCATTTGTGTGCATACATTTTTTATTATGAAGTTGATTAGGTGGTTAGATGGTGGGCCATGAATGAGTCAGAGGTTATGGCTAGGGACAAGTATTCTTTTTAAAACTCAATACTTTTGTCTGAAAGGGACTTTTCTTTTGTGTAATAACAGACTATGTGGCAGTCACATTGTTGATTGTGCCTTGATTGATTGAAATGATGGAGTTTCATCAGAAGGATCCCAAACACGAGAAAGAAACCTTAGGAGTACAGGTTTGTTATCTGTGGGAAAACATTCCGGCAGCAGAGATACTGCATGCTGGTGTGAAAACTTGGAATGTGGTAAATTTCTCAGCCCACTTCGAGATCTATTGCACCAAGCAGAATTATTCTGGTTGGATATTTATGTAAATCTAATACCTTTGTGGAATGTGTATTTGATTCATTCCACTTCACCAAGGTGGCTTTGCTACATTTGCAACTATGCCATATTTAACGCATAAAATTTCTTATACGATGTGCATCTTTGAAATTTTTACAGGCTAAAAATGAAATAACATTCAATAGCTTCTTTTCATCAATAAAAATCGAAAGAAATACCAATTTTTAAAGCGGTAGAAGAGAGTGAAAATTACCATGTGATTGAATATTAGGTAACACAACGTGATACCCATAGGGTGTACAAGAAATGACAGGAGTTTTGTATTTTTGTGAATCATCGAAATCTTGGGGAAACGTGGAATCCGTTCCTTGAAATCACGCGCTCAGCAGTCAACAAGTTTATTCCCAGTAAATTTACAAAAGATAACACAGAATCCAGATGGTGCAACGCGGATGTTAGAAAAGCATTGAGGCGTGAAAGGCTATGTCGCGCCCAGGTGAAAATTATTAGGTACGTCATTTCCAGCGAAAAAATAATTGAGATCACTGATGATTGAGAGATATCTAAGACGAATGCCACAAAGGAATTTCGGAAAGCGTTGAGCGAATGTTAAAGGAAAAGATGAGCGGAAATGTTCAAAGAATCTGGAAGAATTTTGGTCGTACATCAGAGAGGTTTGGGGAAATAAGTCAAGTACTTCTGTTGCTCGAGAAATCATCCCTAATAGTCTATCATCTTCTTTAGTCTATCTAGTCTTTAGTAATCTTAGTCTATCATAGTCTTTACCCGCTGCCACACACCCTTGCGTTGCATGGAAGGTACTAAAAGAATTTGTCATTTTCCGCGTAATATAATGGAAGAGGATGAATCCGAACGCAGGCAATCAGTAAATAAATTATTAGTTTTTTTCTTAGCTAACTGATCATTCATATAGCAATTCTTTTTTTGCAGTTATTATCCCTCGCAATTCATCTTAAACGCGTAGATAATTTATCCCGACTTCGACAATGTAGTGCATTTACCTGTTAAGAGATCTGTTATGAATTAAAGCATGTATTATTTTTACTTACGTAACAGACATTTCATTGTCAAATTTGAAGCCACACGCCTAGTGTTGAATCTTTTCATAGCACACACCCGCGTACCAAATTTCAACTCCCACGTCGTCTCATGATTCGCTGTACAGATAGCGAATAACATTCAAAACCAGGCCAGGAACCCTCGGTGAAAACTTGATATTTTTCGCTATTAGTTTTTGAAAACATTTGGCAACGGTGCATCATGCTTCTGTGCGATGGTCAAGAGTGGCGTAGTTCTTCCGCGATGGGGCAGTGAGGAACGAAACTTCTGCAGGTAGGGTGCCAGGTAGACTCCGCTGTGAGAAGTAATACTGGGAGGTCGTGTGGTTAATTTAAAAAACGTAAGTCCCGGCCGTTTTTCATGCTTTTATTCCAGTATAGTTAATTTCATTATTTGACTCAACAATATTGTTAACGAAATCGAAACATCATTTGGTTTAGGTAGCATGCCGTAGTTCATAATTGAAACTGTTGAAATTTAGTGTCATTGATCGTTCATTCTAATTCTTTGTCACCTTTTGTAATGAAATCAAGTGAATTAAATAGTTGTAAATTATTGCGCAAAGTTGGGTGGTCGTTTCAAATCCGTCGGTAGCAGTCTAATGTCTAAATCTGATGTGGAGTAATTAATTAAAATTGTATGTTTTCTAGTAGTTTCATGAATAAATTAAAGAAATTCTTTTATGATTGTAAAAGGTTCCGTATTTTAATGTGCATTTTCATAATCTGTTCCAACTTTATCATTTGTGACGGGTAATGACTTCTTAATATTCTATGCCTCTAATAAGTCAGGTTTTTCTAATCCTGAGGTGGGCGGTTGTGTTAAATGATGTTTTTGTCCATTCTGACGAGGGCTCTGTTTAATTTTTTTGGGTGTTCAGAGTAAATGAGGTGTTTTCAAAAAGTAAGGTGACCACGTACATTCAACTTTTTTGTTTTGTTGTGTTGGGTCACGTTGCAACCATTTGTTTACAGCTTAAACAATATAGCATATTTATTTTGTTACTGACAGATACAAATGTTAGACGTGTTTTGTGTGTAGGGCGATTTTCTGCTATCATAAAAATGGATCAAGGAATTTGCATCGAAAGTTGTGTGAGAATGGAATTAAGTGCTCCAAAACACTTGAAATGTTGACAGTGGCATACACTGAGTCTGCTTTGAGTGAAAAATGTTAATAAGTGGTACAAGATGGCCGAGAAGATGCCAATAACGAACCTCCCTCTGGGCGCTCCTGCACGTCAACAGCAGATGAAAACGTGGAAGCAGTGAAGAAAATTGTTATGAGAAACTGTCGATTCACTCCAAAAGAAGTTGCGGAGTATGTTGTCATATCGGTTGGCTCGTGCCATGCAATTTTTTCGGATGTTTTGAGCATGAAGCGTGTGTCAGCGAAGTTTGTCCCGAAACGTCTTCATTTTGTCAAGAAGAACCGTCGCATGAGCATCGCTCAGGAGCTGTTGAATGACGTCTATTGTGATCCTGATTTTGCGCAAAAGAATCATAACTGGGGACGAATCATGAATGTATGGTTATGGTGTAGAAACAAAATCCCAATCGTCCCAACGGAAGAACCCAGGAGAACCAAGACCGATGAAAGCACGCCAAGTACGTTCAGATGTCGAAGTTTCGCCCGGTATTCTTCGATTGCCGTAGCGTAGAGCATCGGCAGTTCTTTTCACAGGGTCGTAAGGTCAATAAGGAATATTACGTTGAAGTTATGCGCCGTTTGCGAGAAGTAATAGGAAAAAAGTCCGGGATTGTGCAAAAACAATTCATGGCTTTTGCATCACGATAATGTACCTGCTGCCTCATCGTTGCTCGCGAGAGATTTTTTGGCCTAAAACAGCTCCACAATAATGCCTCAACCACCATATTTATTGGAGTTGGGCCCTTGCAACTTTTTCCTGTTCCCAAAACTGAAGAGACCCATGAAAGGTCGGCGATTTGCAACATTTGAGGATATAAAGACTGCATCTCTGGAAGAGCTCAAGGCTATGCCAAAAAGTGATTATCAGAATTCCTACGAGGATTGGAAAAAGCGTCGGCACAAGTATATTATATCTGGGTGGGATTACTTTGAAGGGGACAACTTGAATATTGAATAAAAAATAGGTATTTTTTCAAACGTAGTCACCTTACTTCTTTAACACACCTCGTATTACCGCATCAAACATAATATCCAAGGTGTTGACAAGGGGAGCAAATTGTGAAAATTCTATTTCTTTTCATTGAGAAATAATGATATTTGCATAAGTTATCAGGATTTTCATTGTGTTTATAATTATTCGTGGACTTAATTAAGTGCTGACGCCCTTTTTCTCACAAGCAGTCTTTGAAAACGAATTCTAAAGTTAATTGAATCAAGGCTTAATAGCAAATACCAGTTTCTCCGAGTAGCTTCAGGTGAGGCGACCAACAGCTGAGATCATTTGTTAAATTAAAGTTGTCAGTGTTTGTTGCTAAAATGACAACTTATAACTTCTTGATTCTATTACAGATTGCTGTTACGTGACTATTACAGCCCATGGTGAAAGTCAGAAGCAGATATATTATCATTGTAAAAGGTTCCCTTTTGTAATTTGTATCTTCCAGAGCTGCTCCAACATCACTTAAGTTTAAGGTAAACACCAATTCATGCGCTGTGTATTGTATGAATTAATTCTTGTTTTATACCTAGTGTTTTTGGTTCTAAGGGTACATGCTTGTGGATGGCAATTACTCAGCAGCACCTTCTGGTAGCTTCAGATGTATATTAATTGGCACATGGTGACTCATACAATTTAAATTTCTCTCATCCCTTGGAATTTGAATATCTAATTGAGGATTTTTTGAATTCATATAAAATGTTTCATTATTTTCCAAACAGTGGAGATGAATTAATTGAATTTCACCTTTTAAGCATTCACTTCCTGGAGAGATACATTAACCTTTGATTGGGATCCTATGCCCAAAATTTGCTGCTACTTCACTTCTTCTCTATTTATTAGAAATTATCTTACAAATATTGTAGATGGTTTAAGCAACTTTTAGAATAAAACTGTGTGGGGGTCTGTATTATGGAGAGCTAATTTCCTGCTGCATAGTGTTGCGAAGTATCATTAAATAAACCAGAAATATTTTTAAAATGGTTCTTCTAATGTAATAGTATTGAAAATGCATGTGATTAAATGTGATTAGTCGTATGATTTATTGGACTGGCAAATATTTTCTGCCTTTGAAGTAGTCAAGATGGCATACAATTGTCTGGTTTTAAGTACAGTATAATAGTACCCCCTTCTTTTTTATTGACATTGTACTGCATTAGCAGGCACAATTGTGATTCTATATTTTCATTATTTTTATGTTTTATGTACAGTTATTTCAATGCTATGATATATTGCTGACCTTCAGGGGAACTTGCTGTCAAGATGCCACCCTTAGCAATCCTTAACCCCTGATATGAATGGGAGTGAATTTTTGGCCACACATTGCAAATGGATGAATGGAAAGGACTAAACATCCAATCTGCCTTTGAAATCTGTCATGGATTATACATCAATATGTTAGCAAATTGTTAAAGTTTGTGATGCTCAGCTAAAAAGCCTCTCATTGCTGTGTATGAAGGTGTTAAACACAATTCTTTTGTCCAAATGGTTAGGTAAAACAGAGTAACAGTTGAGACAGTATTATTGTCAAATATTATTTGATGTACAAAAAACCCAGGACCAATCTTTCCTTTTATCCTGTGTTATCCTTTAAACCTGCTTGATGAAGATGTCCTTATTTATTTTAATTAGAACAAATTTCCTGAGGTATTTTGGAAATTCATATTAAAAATGTTTGTTGCCACATTAATGGAATACAATCCCCAAATAACAGCAGTAATACATGATCAAAGAATTTAAATTTTCATTCAGCATTGTTTACTGGTATTTTTAAGAGAGAGTCGTTTTATTTTTCAATCAGACAAATTGGGCAGTGAGATGATTTCGAGTTAAATCTTTGACAGCAAGTTCTCCCTTCCATCATCAGACTGGATATCTTTGTTTCCATTTCTCATTTAACTTTGAATTGTTACTTTTTGCAACTGTTAGAATATCTGCTCTCCAATTGATCAGAATGGGGAGAGAAATGTGTGAGGATTAATCAATGACAGTGCAGCATGCCCTGTAGCCTCATTAAGTATTAATCCCATTAACAACCCCAACACCGTTTAATCATGGTGGGTCCTTCCAGTTTGTGCCCTTAATCTAGATAGACTTTCATTGCCAATGTTCCTGAATATAACCATCACATTTTAATGTTAATCCAATGATACACTTAAATATTGGCAAATTTTTTATTTTGTTCATTGTTTTTCTTGCCACTAATTAAAGCTCCATTTTTTTAGGCTCCTGGGTAATTTAAGTAGATATATTGCTCTTGAGCCTAATAAAGGATAACCCTGCAGGTGCAAACGTAAATTTTTCTACAAAACTGATCCTAATATTCCTCCCATAAATTGAGGGAGTCTACTGGGAACAGGAATTTTGTTTCTGACGTAAAGCTATTTATTTCCTATCTTACTTCCTTCTGTCATGTTAGAATTGTATTTTAGTTTTAAAAATATTTTTTTCTCAAGTATTTGTTTGTGATCACAGTTACATTTCCCACTAAAAATGTAATTGTCCTTTATTTCTTATTTTAGTGATCACTGTATTTGACAACCTTAGTGGCAATGAAAGTCTGAAGAAAATTTTGTTGAGCAGATATTTGCTTCAAAAGATAGACCGAATATTATTCATTTTGTTAACACAGTGATTTTTGGAATATAACACTTTCCATGTTTTATTTTTCTATTGTGCATTACAAAAGACCCATTACCTTATAGTACCTCTTTAGTGAAAAAGATCTCTTTAGAGTATCTGTATAAAACTGTATAAAAATATCTAATGATAAGCATAATTTGATACGCTTTCGATATATATTGCAGTGCAGTGTCTGATGTGGGAATTGTCTAGGAAGCCAGCAAATTAGGTATGAGATAGGCAAAACATACGGATCACAAGGGATGGTACTGTTGAAAAAATAGACTTCAAAAACCTAATTTACTTCATTGCGTGAACAACATGGAGAAACACAGGTGTATGTCTTTTGATAGTCTAATTAATGGACAAGATAGTAGTGGGTGCACTCAATTGATGTATGCTGTTAAATGTAACAAGAGATTGGACTATGTTAGAGAACTCTTCAAACATGGGGCTGATGTTAATAAGGTAAACAACGAAGGTGACACTGCATTGAACATTGCTGTTAGAATAGAAGATTTCTCTTCTTCAGCTGCCGTCATTCACGAGTTATTAGAGTATGGGGCTGATATTAATATAAGAAATTCTGTAAGCCATCTTAGTAAGAATGGGGATTCACCATTGGATAATGCTGTACATAACCCACGATGTGCTAAGCTCCTCATTAAATTGACTGTGCTGAAGAATTTTGATAAGAACTACATAAATATTATCAACTTAACTCCATATATTAAATTGACAATATTCAGTGAATTGTATAACTTTCTAGAAGACTGCATCCGTGAAGCTACTCAAATGAAAGCAGATAAGATTGATGAATCCCTTTCACTCTATGAGTTTATGATGACAAAGAAATTAAATACACAAGCTTTGTTTTCAGCTGATGGAGAGCTCAAAAAGATTAACGATGAAGTATTCATAATACTAAATAGCACTAATTACCATGTGTATCGTGAAATGATTTCAAAGAAAATTAAGTCCGGATTAAGAGATGTAACTAGAGAAACCTTGTGTAACAGATTGAAGATTTATACAGGCTTAGATAAGGGAGTTAGAGGAGGAAGAGTGGTTCTAGACTATTACTCTGCACATAATGTAGCAAAGTACCTCTCTAATGATGATCTGTTAAATCTTAAAATAGCATTGCACGAAGACCCACATCCATCTACTAGTTTTGTGAATGCTCCAGGAGCATTAATTCAGCAAAATGCACTCAAGAACACTACTGCTCGGCGCCGCACCAAGCAAAAGAGATAAAAGCTTTCCCTCTTCTGAATGTCAGTTGGAAAGAATTTTTTGTTCCTGCAGTTTTATGAAAATTGTTTTTATTGGAAGAGGAATTATTGATTCTGTTCTGAGTAGTAGGGTCATTACCTATAATATGTATTATCGGTTACTTATATAATATATATATATATATATATATTTTTTTTTAAGGTAATCTACCGGTTAAGGTAGGTTTTTGGATGGACACAACTACGAAACAAATATTTTATTACTCCTAACAAAACACAAAATCCATCATCCTACTCTATATCAGGTCCCTCTTCATCTCTGAGTACTTTCTTCCTCCCTTCATCCCGTCCAACATCCCTATCCTGTTCCTTCCCTTTCCTCTTTTGCCCAACATTCTACCCTCTATCACAGTCTTCAACATCCCACTGCCGGTCAATACCCCCTTCATCCACTTTTCCTGCCTCCACAGGATTTCTCCCAACAAACCCCTCTCTTCTCCCACCATACCAAGTACTTCCTCATTTGTTTTCTTCTCTGTCCATTTCACCTTCTCCATTCTTCTCCACACCCACATTTCAAAAGCCTCCAGTCTACGTCTATCCTCCTGCTTCAATGACCACGTTTCCGCACCGTACATAGCTACGCTCCATATCAAAGTTTTTACGAGTCTTTTCTTAACATCCTTACTCAAAGTCCCCGTCATCAACTCCCTCCTTGTGAAAGCCTCTTTGCCTAGCGCAATTCTTCTCCTTACGTCCCTACTACTTTGACCGTGTTGGTCCAAAACACTACCGAGATACGTAAACTGCTCTACCTGCTCTAGTTTTTGCCCTCCTATTTTAATGTTAAGCTTGGCCTTTTTCTTTCTAGAAAATCGCATAACCTTTGTTTTCTTAATATTGATTCTCATCCCATACCTGTCGCACTGAATTTCCAATTCACTCAGCAATGCTTGCAGCCCCTTGGCTGACTGACATACTAAAGCTTGGTCATCAGCAAACCTAACTGATTTTACGAATTCCCCACCCACTTTCATTCCTACCTCGAGTTCTTCCCATGCCTCTTTAATCATTTCCTCTGCATACAGGTTGAACAGCAACGGTGATAATGGGCAACCCTGCCTCACACCCCTTCCTAACACTGCCCATCCTGACTCCCCGTTTCTCACCCGCACCTGAGCAGTCTGAGACATGTACAGGTTGCGGATTAGCCTCCTTTCCCTCCAATCTATTCCTATTTTCTGCAGAATACTCATTAGTTTTTCCCAATTCACCCTATCAAACGCTTTTTCGAAATCTACGAAACAGGCAAATACCTCCTGGTTGTGTTCTATATTCCTCTCGATTAATAATCTCATTACGGCAATGGCATCACGCGTACCTCTCCCCTTCCTAAACCCAAACTGATCATCCCCTAAGTAATCATTTGCCCTACTCTCTATCCTTTTGTTTATGATCCTGAGAACAACTTTAGCTGCGTGGGATATCAAACTAATTGTCCTATAGTCCCCACATGACGTGGCCTTTACCTTTTTCGGAATAGGAACTAAAACTGATCTCACAAAGTCTTCCGGCCAGATTCCCTCCTCATAAATACTACGGATCAGCCCATATAGCCTCTTCCTCTACCATTTTCCTAAGCATTTTAAAAGTTCCACGGGAATGTTATCTACCCCCACGGCCTTATTTAGTTTCATCTCCCTTAGTGTCCTTTCTATCTCATGGTCTAGTATGCCTGGACCTAAGCTGTCCTCCTCTACGTCATTTTCTTTTTCAATGTCTAACTTTGTTGGTCTGAGTTCTTTACCATACAGTTCTTCTATATACTCCTTCCATCTCTCTTGGATCTTTCCTGCGTCAACTATTACCTTACCCGCCTTATCTCTAACTGTTAGCATAGCTCTTCCTTTCTTACTTCCCGATAACGATTTAACTTTGCTGTACAGCGCACCGATTTCACCCTTCCTCTGCAGACTTTCCATATCCTCGCACTGCGTCTTCCACCATGCTTCTTTTGCTTTATTCGTTGCCCGCCTCAATTTATTGTTCAATTCTTTGTACTTCATTTTGCCTAATTCTGTATTTATATTCTTCCATTTTCTCCGCTCATCCATCTTTGTAATCATCTCATCCGTGATCCATGGTTTCCTAGTCCTTTTAGCGTTAACGGTTCCAATAATGTCTTTTGCGGCTGTAGACAACCCCTTCTTGATCATTTCCCATTTTTCTTCGATAGTACTAAGCCCTTTACCATCCTCCATGATTTTCTCTACCGCCTGTTTGTATTCCTTCCTTTTCAACCCATTTAACGCTTCTACATTCCATTTTCTAACTCGCCGCCCCTGCCTTATATTTTTGAAACGTAAAATAATTATAATAAGCAATTATCCTTCAGTATATATATATATATATATATATATATATATATATATATATATATATATATATATATATATATATATATATATATATATATATATATATATGTTTGAATGTGTATTTGGCCAATGTGGCTCATCTCTTTCTTCTGGCTATGCGTGCCACGAAACGCACTGTTCCTTTCCTGTATGATGTTGTATGAATTCTAACCCACTGTCCTTTCCTTTCCTTGTGTATTGTCTATTTCTCCTTTGGTGGGTGAAACTGCCCCCTGACGCCATCTCTTGGCTGAAAGAATCGGGGCGCTTGGCGACATATTAGACCCACGGATCTCAGGGTAAATTGACTATCCTCGATAGCTCAAGTGGTTAAGAGCATCCGCCCGGCAAGTGGAAGTGGTGTTCGAGTCCCGGTTGAGGAAATATTTTTACTCTTGTGATCCGTTCGATTCTGCCTTCCCCACCTCTATTGTGTTCGTCCTTTATATGTGTTCCTATCCCTTTTCCTTATATCTGTTTCTGTATATATGAGTATTTATTCGCCGTTTGGCGGGATTTCGTGTTTGAATGTGTATATATATATGTATATATATATATATATATATATATATATATATATATATACATATATATACATATATATACATATATATACATATATATACATATATATACATATATATACATATTATTACATATATATACATATATATATATATATATATATATATATATATATATAATTTTACGGAAAAAGATGAATTCCCACCCGAACGCCTACTGCATCGGGAACGCCGAAACTGAATGTGTAGACTCCCTTAAATACCTAGGGGTTACCCTCGCTCACGATCTCTCCGGGGTGAAACAATTCGTGGAATACGATGTGGACAAGCTAACAAAAAATTAGGGTTCTTTAGAAGAGTGCTGGGTAAATTTGATGAAAAGGTCAAAGGCAAATGTTATCTGCCGCTGGTGAGGTCTCATTTAGAATATGCTGCAAGTACGTGGGGTCCTCACAAAGTTGGATTAATTGCCAAATTGGCGTATCGAATATTAGTGTAGGTCGTAGCGCAATATTAGCATATTATACTAGCGTATCCAAAATATTAGAGAATCGCTCACGGAGCGAAGGTTAAATTACAGATTAAAGCTCTTGCATAAATTGGAAGGGCGTCTCTTTGATCAGTGTTGTTGAAAATGTATATTACTCTCTTTAGACTACGGTAGGAGAGATCATATCAATGAAATTAAGAGATAGCAAGTGTAGAACAGATAGATTTAAGATGTCATTTTTTCCGCGAACGGTGAGAAATCTTAATTAGATTGTCCGACCGCGGTAGGAATCTTGTTCGGGTAAAAATGTTTATGGGGTATATTTACCCCTGCCACACCCTGGCGATGGCTTACAGGGTAAATATAAATAAAAAAGTGCACATTATCTCTTGTTTCCCTCCACCATCAGCAACCACATTGTACCAACTCAAGCCCCCACCCGCCATCCCCACGCGGCCGCCTCCTTACCGATACCTTCCCCCAACCATTTCCCCCCCCCCGCCCTCTGTCTTTCATAACCCACCTCCCCACCTAACAAGAATATGTATAAATGTCCTGGCCATGTATATGATTTTGCACTACGCTCTCGTATTACAATATTCTGAGGAACGCTCTCGATCAGCAGCCTTGTCGATTAAAGATATCATTTTTTCCACGAACGTTCAGGGATCATAATGACATTGTCCGACCACGGTAGGGATCTTCCTCGGGTAAAATTTATGCTGATGTTTATTCATACCCTTCCTCACAATTAGCGGTGGCTTGCTGGGTACGTACATAAATAAATACATGGATGCCTACAAATATGTATAGTTTTTCTCTTTCCTTTGAGTGGCTCCCTACTACCAGCTACATGACATGAATCTTTGAAGAAGTTTTGAAGCCGTCGCCGTAGAGTGAACTAATGTAATAAAACCATAAACACAATGGTAATCAGCCTTGAGGTTGGTTTGGTAGGGGATGGTAAAGTTCGCCCAGTATTAAGCCTGACGGCGTATTTCCTGTGTATGGCTGATATGCATGCCACACACCTTCCGGGTGGTTTTCAGTGCATTTAGTAGATGTAAAGAGATTCAAATTTAACGAACTCATTACGCATGCGTCGCCAGTCAATTAATCAAGGAGTCACTTTTAGCTTTAATAATCAATAAAAGTTGTTTCACATGTAGAATAAACAAATTGTTCGCATGCGGAAGTCAATTATTGACAAATTGGTTCTACTTGTTTCGATAAGTGAAATAATGGTTTTCTTTGTAATTGGTTGGAACATTTTGTTATATTTATATAATTCTATTGTAGGGTAATCTGTGCTGTATGTTGGCTCCTTTAGTTCTATTAATTGAAAGGGAAGAACATTTTTAAATTTCCATGAACTTAGGTCGTTGTGCATTTTAGGATGACTCCTCAGGTGGATTTTCTTTGCGGCACCGTTAATTTCTCGCAATAGAGCCTAAAATTCGAGCATAGAAATCAGTGTTAATGTAAATCCTAGGTTTTGATTAATAACATAACAATATTTATACTAACCTGGGTGTGTATTTATTGTTTTTCAATCGATTGATTTTAAGTGAGGACCATGTCAATTTCTGTGAGGAGAAACCGATATGATATTTTCACAAAAATACAGCTGTCAAATATAAATACTGGCTTGCTGCGGGCATGATAGATGATTTCCAGGGGTCGCCACCGAATAATAGCATTAGCGGGGTTGTACTTGTTTTGGAAATGACCCCGACGTCGCGTCGGTCCTAGGCGTTGCAGAGATAGGACCGATTTCTTTATACCATTCCTCGGCCCCCTTCTGAGATTGACATTTACGCCGATGTCATCTTACTTTTACTTTAATTATAGCGCCCTGCAAGCCACCGCTAGGGTGTGTGGCAGTGGGTGAAAACATACCAGATTTACTTTGAACCGAATACTTTTACCCGTACCGAGGTCGGACAACATTTATAAGATGGATTAATTGCCGAATTGGATCGCGTGCAGTGTAGAGGAATTAGATTTGTAAAATGTTATGATGATAAACTTAGTAGCGTATCCAAAATATTGGAGCAGCTAGGCTGGAAATCACTCACGGAGCGAAGGTTAAATTACAGATTGAAGCTCTTGCATAAATTGGAAGGGCGTCCCTTATAGCAGTGATGTTAATAATGTATATTACCCTCATCGTACTGCGGTAGGAGAAATCATGTCAATAAAATTAAAGAGAGTAAGTGTAGAACAGATGGATTAAATATGTCATTTTTCCCCAAACGATAAGGGATCTTAATTAGATTGTCTGACCGCGGTAGGGATCTTGTTCGGGTAAAAATTTTTATGGTGTGTATTCAGCCCCTGCCACACACCCTGGCGGTGGCTTGCAGGGTAAATATAAATAAATACACATTATCTCATGTTCCCCTCCACCGTCAGCAACCTCATTGTACCAACCCAAGCCCCCACGCGACCGCCTCCTTACCGATACTTCCCCGTCCCCCCCCTCCACTTCCCCCCGTCCCAGCCCATCCTTACCGTCATCCCCTCCTAACGAGAATACATAAATGTCCTGGCCGGTAATGATTTTATATTACGCTCTCGTATTACAATATTTTAATTTCTCTCCCTCCAGACTTTCTTATCTCCTTCTTCAGAAAGAGATATCCCGTTTCAATCTAAACACCCAGTTTCTAAGAATGAAAAATTATCAAACTTACCAAGAAAAGGGGGCGAAAACTTATAATGAATAGTCCTGTAAGTCGCCAGCGTGCTATAGTTGATTTGATACTAAGTCAGCTTTCACACTGGCGCATGGACACGTTGCTTAGATGAGGGATTTTTTTCCATCACAATCGACACGTTTGCCTTCACATGAAGCAGTTCCGTACGGGTGGTTTATCATGTTCTATCTTTTCTTCGCAGCCCCAGGATTGCTTCTTTGGAATCTTTCACCCCACACCAATAGCACAGCCAGTTGTTGCGCAATAGCGTGGGTTATGGATGGGAAAGGAGTTTGATTCTCCCAGCTGTCATGTTTCTCTCCCACTCTAATTATTTCCGCGCCATGGTACTCCCCGCTCTCGTCTATTGAAAAACCACTAGGTTTGGGAAGATCGTGACCTGCCATTCTAGAAGCCAAGACAAATTGCCTTATCATCAAAAATAATTAGATGTCTAGTATGAATCAGAGGCGCGGGTCTTTTTTGCGATGACGTTCTAAATGTAAACTAACCCTGTCGCGCCTTTGGTAGGGACGATCATGAATTTCGTGATCACTAATATATCGACCCTTATTTTAATGTTTTCTTTCTTAGCAGCAAATCTCAGACGCATGCTCAAATACTTTCGAACTCGATACCGTAGTGCAATTACGCTGCTATGAAAACTATTTTAATTTTTGCATTATTTAGTTTAGCGTTACGGACATTATGTAAACAATTTTGAAGTCGCATATCTGGCGTAGGCATGTCTCCATTCTAAATACATTAGCAGTACCTTACAAGGATTTATGCCATCTTGAAGTAGGTAAAACTCGGGACTATAGCTTATGATTAACTGTACGCATTTTTATTAGCATATTCAAAACCTGTCCTATCATGATCAATGAAAAGTTCATATCTTCACCTGTCATTACGAACTTCTGGGAGAGTTGATCGCAAGGATTATTCATTAAGTGCATACGCGTGCTTTTCTTGGGTCTACAGAGTGAAAATCCCGTCTTCCCAGCAGGACTAGTCTGAGAGCGATTTAGTAGTTATAAGGGGGTTGAAAACATTTGGCAACCCTGCATCTCACTGCTCTGCGATGGCCAATGCTGCAGAGTGGCGCAGTTCTTCCATAGTGGGGCATTTAGGAACGAACCTTCCAGAGGAAATGTTTACAGACGACTTCCCTGCTAGAAGTTCTGCCGGAAGATCGTGTGGAATATTTGAAACACTGAGTCCCGGACAATTTTAAGCCTTTATTCCTCCCTCACAACAACATCGAGGTAATTTCAATGTATAATAATACAATCTTGTTCTCGAAATTGAAATAATTTTTGGCCTTAGCAGCATGCAGTCAAACAATAATGAAACATTGTACAAATTCATCCTTAGTAATCGATCACTCAAATGCTTAACCGGATTTTGTCTTGAAATATGGTCCATGTTGTTGGATGGACTTAGTCAATTTAAAAAGATACAAATTAAATATGTGTTGTCGTGTGAAGAGCGTGGAGCGCAGTGAAATGTCAGTAAATCAAATAAGCCGTAGTTGAAAGGGGGCTTTCTGTAATTTGCACAACAAACTTAAGTTCTCGCGGAGGCGGTTCAGTGTTATTATTCATCCAGGACGAGGGTTCTTAACATCGTGGGACCGGTTGTCGTTTGTTTACATATGAGTGTCTGATGGGACAAGTCTTGGCCTTTGTTTTTTCCCTGATATTATGGCACTAGGGGCAATAAAATATGGTATAAGGAAATGTATTGCCGAATCATGAACAATTCTGTTGTGTCTCCGTGAGAATTAATTGTTTTCTTAAATTGTTGTTAATTTTTCGAGATCCCCAATGAATTGTGACCGCCACTTTTCTCCAAAGGAATTTTCGGAAATGCATTATTAATGTTAAAGTTGAATTGAATCAAGCAATTACCAGTTTTTTCTCGTATTCGTTGTTTTAAGCGCCTTCATCATATTCTCTGTTAGTTTTGCTTTGTAAGTTTTTTCAGAACAGTTATATTAACGTTCTTCCTCAGAAAATTCTTGTCTCGAAAATTTGGATTGTGTGTTCAATGTTAAATCAAGTGAATTCATTGTATGGAAGGTTTGCTTTGTGATGTTATGAGTTACGAACAAAGTCATCTCTTGGTGATTGGCATGTCATTTGAAGGAAGATTTTAATCACGCATGACACCTTTAACAACCAATACTCTTTGCAATTTACTTCATGGTTTTCATGTTTTAACTTCAAGGGATCTTTTATTGCCAACTTTTTAACATCTTGAATCTATCACAGAAAGATGGCACATGTCCTTTAAAGCCCATAGTTATGGTTAGAAGCATATTAATTATCAATATAATAGGTTTCAAAGTACAATTGCCATTTTCCTGAGCTACTCCAGTCAAAGGGAAACTTAAGCTTATGCTCAGTCAGTAAGTAAATAAAGTAAGCCTATCTCATAGCCATCCCATAGCCTTGTCTCATATAGTCTGTAAAAATATAAGTAAATAAAGACTTACTTTAGTGGGTTTAACAGTTAACAGTTACATTGCTTTTACTTACTTGAGAGAGGAGAATGCAAAACCTATTCCTGATTATTAGGTAGCAGTATCACTTCTGTAGTTTCAGATTTATGTTTATCAGCGTACAGAGACCATCAAAATGAAATTTCTCTCTTGCTGGGATATTATTTCAATAATTTGTTCACATTTCAAACAGCTGAAAACCTTTGATTTAAGGGTGACATAATGATAAACCCTATTAGTTGGTTCAAAATTCAGTCAACCTAACAGGCAAATTAAAAGTTGAGACTATTGATCCTCTCTCCAGAATTACATGATATATAAAACAGCTAGGATTACTCTGTCATTTTATCAAGATAATTTTACTAGCGGTCTCTAGGCTCATCATTTTCTTTGATGGCGCTCTCACTTTGGATCCTCAATTTGATACATGTCCTACTCCTTTCTTCTCCAAATCCTTGCCCTGAATAGCTCATGTCCTAATTTCTTGGTACCTCCTGTCAACATACCTCCTGGTTTTCCAACTAATCCCCTCCTTATCTGTGCTGTATGAGTCTTCTTTTCTACAGATTCTTCCAGCAAACTCTGGATGTACCCTGCCCATCAGCAGTCTCATTAGTTTTATTGGGTTAGCTATACTGGGTTCATTATTTGAATATTTTTTCACTCTAAAATCTCCATTCTCTTCCACAATACACAAACCCAAGTATTCTAGGCAGTGTTTTCTTCTCTTAACCGTCAAGAAGATCCAAATTAAAGTCCAACAATATCTCTGATACTTGCTTGCTTTACTGTGCACAGTTTATTCACAGTTGATATGCTAAGTCCTTAATTTGTCTGCTTAGCTCCAATTATATAAAGAATAAAAGTCAGCTATTGGCTGTAAATTTATATTAGGTAAAATCCTATAGCCAATAATAAGAAACTCCAATAATTTTATTTTGGTCAGCTGGTGACCTTCAACGGGTAGAGATAAGGGCTTGAGGGTGAGAAGACATCAGTATCACAGCACTGTTCAATGTCAAGTCTCCAATTATGTTTCCAGTCTGTTCTCAATTATAATTTTGAATATCTTTTATGCTGTGCAACTACTTGTAGTTTTCTTATGCAGGTTTCTCCTCTCATTAATCAAATGGACATATTAGATTTGTTAGCCAGTCTTTAAAGATCATGAAAAATGCCTGTTTTGCCACCATATTTGTAAATATCATCCCTGATAGGTTGTCTATCCCTGGCATGTTATTGTTATTTTAATTTGTTTATGGTTTATCTTTGAAGTTTGGTACCTCTTTGTAGCCTGCATCTCCTCCATGGTCCAGTGATATTAAACCTTGATAATTTGGTGAAAAAACATTTCCTCATGCAGGTTAGTGTGCTTTCAGACACTTTCCATACAAATATGTATTGTTCCATGGTGAATAAATCTATCTATCTAGCTATCAGGATTCCCAATTAAGGCCATACAATTATAATGAGATACTTTCTGTTTGTGCAAAACTACTTTTTTCACAAATGTCAAAATATTTCTAATAATATTTCTGGGTAATTGTGGATTATGACTGGAAACGAAAAAAAAACCAGTCCATCTCACAGAAAATAAAAGCTATTTCATGATGAAGGAAGGTATTGAAATAACTGTGGTAAATATATGGTGTATATTAAGCTCTGCAGGAAACATCTAAGTTTTAGAGTTCTGTGAAAAACTTTTTTTTTTGTTTTTACTTTTATGAAATGTAAATCAAATTGAGAATTTAATTCAATGTGAATAATCTCACCGCAAAATTAAGTGGTTGTTCATGTAACCTGTTCTACACAGTCAATCTGCTTGCTGAAGACAATCCTCTTATTTTGTTTTGTATTTAAAACAGATTAACAGAGATATTTTGGAAAGTAACGTTGAAATGTTTGTCACTCCGTAAACTGAATGCAATCCACAGATACAGCAATAATGCATGGTCAAGGTATTTGAATTTTAGCTCAGCATTTAAATTGTTTGAGGGAATTTTTAAGAGTGCCAGTCATGTCATTCCATTTTTCTGAGGCACAAATTAGAGAGATGATGTAGGTTCTTAATATTTTCCAGTTGATAACTGAAGTAATATGCGTCTAAGTCCCTTCCATTGTCAGACTGGAAATTATGTTCCATTTGTCACTTCATGGTTTGGTACCTTTTGAATACTTGAGCATAATCTGCATTCCTTTAGATAAGGAGTCCATACAGCTTGTGTAACTGTTAACGGGGTTATAAGCCCCCACACCATCTGAAAGTACAGAGTCGAGTAGTCCTTCCCCTTTCAGCCTTTCATTACAGAGAATTTCATTCCTATTTTTTCCTGAATGCCAACGTCACACCTTACTTTGCGATCCTCCCAATATTCTTAAGTATTTCACTTCCTTCATGATCGATTTATGAAGGTGCCAATCAATCCTTCTAAACTGAGATAGTCACTTGCGATGCCTATAAATGAATTGTCAATCACAGACTTCGGTTTTATTAGCATTCCATTTCCAGGGCTAATAAATGATAACATAGGAAACTAACCAATGCATCTTATAAATAAGGGTGACAGCTTCCACATCCTAGTTTCTCATCTATTTTTAGACCCGGCATTCATAGTGAAATTAAATTGTCTTGTAAACTTAGAATACCAATCTTAAATCAATAGCGATTGTGAAATATGCTACAAACTACCCTTATTTCTTTGATTGCCAATGGTCAGTGGTCACAAAATTCATTATTAGATATCTCTGCAACTCAATGTGTAATGTTCAAGCAACACATCTTTCAAGAAAGAAGGAAGGTAACACGACATGATATGGGCCTGCCTCCGACTTCTCTTGATTTGAAGTTGGTTTTTGTATTGAGTTAGGCCAAAAATGCAGATTTGTTAATCCAATGGTACGCGTTTTTAATTATTGTATTCAATGAAACTGTAGGAACCTAACAGTTTCAGGTTTTAACTGTGTGGAATTCCTTCATGATGAGGGTAAAAAAAGATACTTTGCTGTTCCACATAAAGATTAAATACTTCAAAGGAGCATGGTTTCAATACCGTGACAATGATGATGTGCAGCATCGAAAACCATGGTCGTGTGAAGTATTAAATCCATATATGGAAGAAACTGCAGGAGATGCTGTGGCAAGTAATTTTTAACTCTCTAGTTTCGGAGTGTAATGGGAGACCTAATTAGCTTAACTTGCTTTAGCTCTCAGCAGGATGTCAGAGAGATCCCAGTTCAAATCCCAATCAAGGAGAATGATTTTTACTCTTTGAATTGTTGCACTAAAATTTATTATTTTGTTTAATATTTTACTTGTCACTAATATAAGATTCATTTTTATTTTTAGCACCAGTACATTATAAGAAGTTGTCATCTTTCATGAACCTAATGAAGGATAACCCTACCCTGTAGGTGCCAACAGTATTGAACTTACATCCACCCGATAAATGGAGGGAATCTGCTGAAAGCAGAAATTTTATTCTTAATGTGAATATATTTATTTTCTCATTTACTTCCTTCTCTTTTGTCAGTGTTGCATGTCAATTTTAATAAATCTTATTCCTCAAATCTTTGTTTTAAATTTCAGTGACATATCCTGCCAGGAATACTGCTGCTCTTCATAATTTATTTCAGTGACTGCAGCATTTGACAACAATAAGGGTAATTGAAGTCTGAAGAAAATTTGTTTAGCAGATATTGTTTCGAGGAGTGAACCCAAAGAAATGTATTTGTTAGTATGGTGATGTTTGGAAAATATTTCATATTTTATTTATCTAATGGGCATTGCAAAAGACCTAAAAGCTTCAGTATTTTACCTGTATTGTGAAAAAGAATCAGGAATGTAAAGTCAAAGAATATCTCTGTTTATGAAAAATAATTAGGAATCTGTTGGGAAGCCTTCAATAGTATAAGTGCACAAACTGTGTATTGATATCAAATGATAAGTAACATTTGAGATAGTTTTGAAATTTATAAAATCATGACGGCAAATGTGCACATTGAATTGGGAAACGAGAAATTAGATTTCCAATTTGTTAAACATTCATGGTCTGTTGGGGGGAAATCATATGTGACAGTACCAATCACTGAACCCACATTACTTCATTATATTTATGATGTAGATATAGCCAGAATGCTTTTGTTACAAGGGGCTCAAGTCGATGGACAAGATGTTAAAGGATGCACTCCATTAATGAATGCTGTAGTGAATTGCAAGAGAGTAGAATTTTTTAGAGAGCTTTTAAAACATGGGGCTGATGTCAACAAGCAAAACTGGGAAGGTGACACTGCATTGCATATTGCTGTAAGAAACAGACATTTTTCATATACAGGTAGCATAATAAAAGAGTTATTAGAGCATGGAGCTGATATTAATATAAGAAACATGTTCTGTTCTATGCCCTGTTTTCCTGACCGTCGTGATTCACCTTTAGATAATGCTGTAAATAACCCCCAATGTGCTAAGCTCCTTATTAAGGTAACTCTTCTAAAGAATTTTGACAAGAATTTCAGGAAGATCATCAACTTAACTCCATATAAAGCATTGGCAACATTCAATGAATTTACTAACTTTATAAAAGTTTGCGTCCATGAAGTGACTCAAATGAAAGCGGATAAGATTAATGAATCCCTCTCACTCTATGAGTTTATGATCACCAAGAATTTAAGCAAGGAAGTAATGTTTTCAACCAAAAGAGGGTTCAAAAATATTAATGATGAAGTTTTGTCAATACTAAGTAGTTCCAATTATCATGTTTATCATGAGATAATATTGGATAAAATAACGTTTTATTTAAGAGATGTATCAAATGAATCCTTATGTAATGGATTGAAGATGTATACAGAATCTGATGTTTCTGATGAGGGTCTTACAGGAAGAAGGGTTGTGCTAGACAGTTACTCTGCACATGGTGTAGTGAAGTATCTCTCCAAGGGTGATGTGTTAAATCTTTTAATAGCTTTTCGTGAGGGTCAGTCTTCAGGATTTGTGAATTCTCCAGTAGAATTTAAACAGCCAAGTAGACTCAACAATACTGCTACACAGTGCCACACTAAGCAAAAGAGATTAAAAAAAAACTTCCCCTCTTTTTGAAGAGTTATTTGTTTCAGAAGTTTTATGAAAAATAGTAATTATTGGAGGAGGAATAATTGATGTTCTCAGTGGTGGATTATTTGCTTAAACTCAGTATTGTGAGATACTGACTCATTTCATTGACTGATTGATAGCTTGTCAATTAAAAAGTATGTGTTCTTTTTGTTTCTGCATAGGTATATTTGTCAAAAGACAAGAGTGAAGTCATTATTTAGTATTTTGTAAATAATCAAATTATTGTGGTTCCTACATTTTTCAGTAATTCAATTTGTGCTGCCCACAAACCAATGCCTTTCTTCCATTCTATTTGTCGTGAAGAAGGATGGATTTCATATGTCATTAAATTTGGTTGTAGGTCATTTTTTTTGCAGGCTAAGACATTTTTTCAAACAAGTTTTTGTCATGTGCTAATGGAATTTTATCAGTGCTTTATGATTAACAAATTACTTGTTCTCCTGAACCATACCTACTGGACAGTTCAATGTTAAAAAACCCAAGTATAAAAAATCTTTTGTTGTGTTTAGTGAACCTAAGTATTTGTATTTTCTTTGAAAACTTTTGTTTGTAGATTGGTAAGTAGTTAATTAAAAATTTGTATGTGTTCATAATAATAATTATTATTTTATTTGTGTTTATGCCTTCCGCGTTGAAAATTACATGTATTAATATTCAATGTTCATTGTTGATGCAATAAGATTTCAAATTCCACAAAAATAAAAAAAATTATCAGTTAACTTGGAGTTTTACATAATATGTCTTGACTCAGGTCTAATATACCAAAATAATAATATTTTTGATTAAATTTTCTCCAGCTTCAGGATGGAATTTGAGCAAAATCCAACTTCAAAGAGGCTATTGAATTACTTTAAATTTCACTATTTTCCTGCAATGTTAAGTTGAGCAATGTAGTTCATGCAATTCTGTTGACATTTTTTGAGGCATTTCTTGATGTTCTGTTCGCATGTTGCCTGTCCATTACTGACTAATCATTGGTTATTATCAAGCAGCACTGTCTGACTATCTGTTCTTACAAACACCTTGCTTAATATTTTGTTATTCGGCAGTTTTTGTGTGCCCATGTCATCTCAGGTTGCCGCCATGCCATTGTTAAGTATTGGTTAAGCATCTTTGAATGGCTCCAGGTTGATAATGGCAAAATAAACTAAATTAGAATTGTGACATTACGTTGGGGTATTATATTGCTGTGCTTCAAATTGGGAAGGGTTTATGATAGGAAAAAGACCGTGTTGTTAACTGGAAATGGTTGTGATCACTAAGGAGTTGATTGATGAGCACTGAAATAGCAAGAAAAGGGTATGATTGAACATCAATTTAGTCTCTTGCATGGAGTTGAATAAGCGATTACATTTGTTTTTTTTAATATACAATCATAAAAATTTATTAAAGTGGGCATTTAAATATTTGTCAAGATTTCCATGGATAAATGAAGTCCTTTATCAGTCTAAATATTCAGCCATTTGTTGGTTAAAATAATGGAGTAATCTTCCGAGATTGTTGTGCACATAAATGAAGGAATTATCCATTCAAATAATGTCTGTCAAAGTAATCATGAATACTCTCATCAGGACAACTGGGATGCTTTTATTTAAGAAATTGAAATTATTGACCTCACTGTGCTTGTGCTTGTCTCATTGTTCCTTAACTTGTAAAAAAGAACCTTATGTTTGTTTTCACCGAATGCCACTGTGCGTAGTAACTTTGAGTAACTAGACATAACTTGGAAGGGAGGACTTGAAACTGAGAAGTTAACCATTTAATTGATGAAAAAATTGGCCTCATTTGAAGACAACTTCCCTTGATCAATGAAAAATAAGTCCATTCAGACTACTTTCAAATTTAAACTTATGAGGTTGTTACAAAAATATGAAACCCTGCCTATTTGAATTCTTGGGTGCATTCTGATTGAACTGACATCTTGTGCAGCATGGAATAGCTTACTCTGCATCAGATTTTTAGTAAGTTTTCTGAATGTCCTTACTTAAAAGGTCCCTGTTTTCAATTCCCTTCTCCATTCAAAAGCTTCTTTGCCTAATACAATTCTTCTTATGTCCTTACTACTGCGACCATTTTGGTCAATAAACTTAATAGATAGGAAAACTATTTCAACTGCCATAATTTATGAACTCATAATTTAATATTAAACTTAGCTTTCCTCTTTCTAGAAAACCACATTATCTTCGTTTTTCTTACATCAATTTTAATCCCATCCTCATATTCATTTTCTAATGCACTCGGTAATCCCTTGGCAGCCTGAAGGTTGATTATCTGCCAATCTAACAAATTATATGAATTGCTCATCAACTATCATTCCCATATCCAGTAAATACTTCCTAGGGCTCTTTTACCTTTTCCTCCATATATGCAGTGAAGGATGTTGATGGATATCTCTGTCTTACTTCACTTCCTAGTACTGCCCATCCCAGTCGCATCTGCAACATGTACCTGATTCATCTGTGAGACAATTGCACCCATACCTCCAGTCTATTCTTATTTTCTGTTTTAAAATGATTTAATTCCGTCCAATTTACTCTATCGAAGGCCTTCTCAAAATCCATAAGACAAATGAATACATCCAGATTTTACTCTTTTTATTGATGACCTCATCATTGTAATTACTGGACCTCCTCTTAATCCTCTTATTGATGATCGAAGTTCCAGCTTAACAGCTTTTAAAATGTAACTCATTGTTCAGTAGTTCACACTTAGCTTCCCTTTTTTGGTTGGGAACTAAGACTGATCTAATGAAACCTTCTGACCAAATATCTTCCCCATAAATTCTACAAAGGTGCCCATACAAATTCTTCATTCAATGTTTTCCTAAACCTTTAAACAGACTTCAGCTGGGGTGCTTTCTGTCCTCACAACCTTATGTGATTTTAATTCCCATAATGCCCTTCCTATTTCACCATCAAGTATGCCTGGACATTAGATATTTTCATCTACATTACAGTATATCCTTTGTCCAAGCTTGCAGGCCTATTGCATTTACTATATAGTTACACCATACAATCCTTTCGTCTATCTTTAAACTTTCCTGGTTCAATTAATAATTTTCCTGACATATCTTTGGTTGTTTGCATGGATTTTTGCTTCACACTTCAATTGTAGACATTCCATTTCTAGCTCACAATTAAGCATGTCTGGACCTAAGCTATCCTCTATTATATCATATTCTCTTTTTATGTCTAAACTGACTAGCCACTTATATTTACCGTATAGATCCTCTATGTAATTCCATCTCTCTTGAATCTTTCTTGGTTTAAGTAATAATTTTCCTGCCATCTCTCTAATAGAATGCATATATTTTCCCTGCTTACTTCCCGAGTGTTTTCGTCTCTTAAAAGTTCACCATTTCTCGGAATCTATTAGGTTTCCATATTCTTAATTGCTTCTTCAATCTTGTACTTATGCCTTATTTGTTTCCCACCTCAGTTCATCTCTTTTTTCAAAGGTAATATTAATATGTTTAACTTACATTATCCTGCTGTAACTTTAAAACCTTTCTTCTACACCCTCGGGATTAATTTTCCCCCTTGATTTTTGAAATTTAAGGCTCTAATGTAAGAGTGCTAGCGTAAACTTAAATTTATGGAATTGTATTTTCTACATATGTGGTCTGTTCAATAAATATGTGAACTGGTGCAATCTGGTGGCTTGGACGTAGACTATAGCCCTGTCCACTAGTGGTGCTAGTTGTCTGAGACCCAATGAGCCGTCTGTGCTTGACGGATCATCCAGCTGTGCGTATGGTGCCTGTTATGTTAGTTTCTTTTGTGCTTTTTTTACTGTATCTCGAAAATGGGAATTGATGAAATCACGGAGCAACAAATCAACATCAAGTTTTTTGGTGAAGTGCGGAAAAAGTTATCTAGAAATAAATGGAATGTTGACAGCTGTTTACGGTGATAATGCTCTGAAGGAAGCATCCGTTTTCAAGTGGATTTAGCATTTTGAAGATGGCCGACATGATGCGAGGCCTGGACAACCTTCAACCAAATGTGGTGCTGACGACATTGATCGTGTGTGGTGCCTTGTCCTTACTGATCGTCGAAAAACTGTCCGAATGATAGCTGATGAATTGGATAGAGGAAAATCAACAGTGCACACTATTTTAATGGAACATTTGGATTTAAAAAAATCGTGCACATTCAGCATTGATTGTTCTCCAGTTTCTGGAGAACAATCTGTACTCCAGTTTATTCCGAAAATGCAAAAATGTGATGAGGGGTCATCACTGGGAAGATGTGGACGCAATAATGCGAGAAATGATGAGAGAACTAAAAAGCCCAACTGCCGAGGACTTCCAAGGGTGCTTTAAACAATGGAAAAGAAAATGGAATAAGTGCATAGCAACGAATGGAGTGTACTTTGAAGGGGATAAAACCGATGTAGACTAAATTTTGGAAAAAAAAGTTTTTATGGCCTCAGTTCACGTATTTATTGGACAGATCTCATATTGGACCTGTACGGCAGGAGCAGCAAAGAAAAGAGGATTGGGAGTGATGTGTATGGTGCAAGAGAATGTTGCAAATAAAACAGAAGAGCAGATAAGCTAACGAAGGAGTACTTCAACGAGTGGATGATGGCAGAAGCCTTGGGACATTTATAAGAAGGGAACTAATTGAAGAGTGGCAGGGAACAGGGCATGGTTTTGCAAAGCCACTGCAAACCAATCCTCAAGCTGACAGCCAGTGATGATGAAGATGTTATGTAAAGTTGCTAGTCCCCACACGTTAAGTCGGGGATAATAAATTTCAATGGCACCAATGAGATCAAATTCACTTTAATTATTTGCATTTCTTTATTTGTTCCTGTACATGAAAGTAACTTACAAGAAGAGCAAAACTAATCGGACACATCCTGAGGTGTGATAATGTAATGAAGACCATGAATGAAGGAAAATAAAAGGAAAGAATTTGGAGAGGGAGGAGGATGGACTATGAGATGCAGGTGATGGAAAATGTAAGTGCAAACAGCTTTGAGGGAATGGATTAACTGTAGACAGGGTATAGATTGAAGAGTTGCGGGGATCAATCTAATCCTTGGATTGATGACACTATTTTTGTTATACCAGCATCACTTGTTCTGTTATCCAGCCTACACCTGTTCTCTTATTTCACTGGCAATACTGGTTCCATCAATCAGTATGATGAACAATATCCATTGAAGAGGCAATACCCGACAACTTAATTTCCTATGGAAGTTGTTCGACTATAATTCCCTTTTGATCAGTGAAAAAACTAAATTTGAGCTATTACATTAGTAATACGTGGCAAAGATAAAATCAGTTGATATGTTATATAGAGGTATAATCTAACTAACTACATAGGTCAGGCGAAGGTGTACGTCGACCACCTGGAGGGTTTCTTGATGAGGTTAGTCGAAATTGTGCCTTTTTTAATGAGGTTGAAGGGGAAGGATGGGAAACCTGAGGTATGGATCAAACTACTCAATGTTCTGCTCCCCTTCTACTGACCTAAGGATACGGACACATGACAAAAAAATAATTATAGCGATTTTCAAAATGAATTTGATGTATTGACCATGGTATAAACACAGTACCTCATTATGAACATTCTAACATATATATCTCACATTTTTCAATTGAACTTTCTTCCTTTAAGCTTTAGTTATGCTTGCATTTCGTTTTGAACATAATTCCACTTCTGTGTTAGCTCTAATTAATATGAAAATTCGACTTAAAAGACGCACTTACCTAAGTAGGGGTATTCTATATAAAATAATCCAACAAGCCTTGCATGCATTTTATCGCATCACTGATTGTGAAGATGGCCAGAGAGGTATTACATTATTATTAATAGTGAATGCGAAATTCATTTCATTAGGGAATGGCACAAACATGTTTCAATCCTGTGTATGGTATTTGTAAGGGAGTTAAAATACAGAGTAGGGTTTTTAGGGAAAAGAAAAGGAAGGCGAGTGAGGTGGGGGTTTGGGAATGGATTGTTCCCTCCTTAGTGGGTGGAGGGTGGACTGAGGGATAGTCACTTATTGGTGGGAATGGAGATGGGGTTGGGAAACCTCTCAAGTTGCAGGTGAGGGTGATGGCATCACATGATTGGATGAAAGGCATGGAAATTTTTAAGTTTAAAAATCATACACATCCAAACATTTTGTCACTCCAGAAGTACGTCTGAAATGAAATCACTGTGATATTGACACCTGCTTATGCTACAGAGTGGTGGAAATTGTTGTGTTTCAGTCTAATAAAATTGTGGAAAGTGAAGTACACCTGCATGTTGTCTATGGATATTCCATGTTCCGACAAGGCCCCTCAACTCTGTTCTTTTAGTTTAGATGGTTACTCTTGAAGAGAAAAATTTAAATATTATGCATAGCACATACATGCTTAGAAACAAGGATAATTCAATATTTAAGTCGATTGAAACATTTGGTGTGACTTGGTTTACCATTTTTCTAAATAAATTCAATCATATAATTTGGTGCTTAAAAATTGACTTTATATCAGGCATTGGGAGCCCAAATTTTCAGTTATTAATTACATGTACATAGCATTAAGCATGAATTCCAACAGTTCATTCATTTTCTAAAATCTAAGTAAGCGATGGAGCGTTGGGTTATAATAAGGGTGGCAACTATTACACCTCTGTTATCATAGCCACCACCCTCGTCATACCAAATGATCCATGGGTTAGGAGGTAGATGAGACTCCATAGTCTCAAGGTATAAAGATGGTTATGTATTTATTACTCCCTTTCCACACACATTTTTCTGTCACCCCTTTTTAAGTATCTATCTCCTAAATTTTGTTATAAATGAGTATGTGAAAGACAGAATACGTAGGGAAGGATTATGGGATGAAAGGTGAAGTGATTTGAGAGGGAATGGCAGCTATTTGATAGTTTTGGTTGGCAATACTAAACCCGTAAAGGAGTGCACTTGAGGGTGCCTGAATCTTTCAAACCTCCCAAGCTTAATAATGCTCACCAAAACTATCAGATAGCCACCATCTCATTCTCTCTGTTCTTCCTCCAAGCCTACCCATTGAAACGTCAAATTAGTGTCCTTAGTGTTTCTATGTTTAGTTAAGCTTTGAATATGAATTTATACATTTACCGACCCTGGTGACAGTGGGGTAACATCCTCACCTGCCAACCCAGAGGTCAATGGGTTGAATTCCACCTATGGCTTTGGTGTATGTAATGGTCTTCAATGTAATGCTGAAGAGAAGGGACTTATAAGTCTCAATAACCCCCAATTATGTCGATAAATAAATATCATTGAAGAGTATTCATTTCCAAAGATAAGGCATGCTAAGCTTTTTAAATGTCAGCTTAAAAGAAAATCAGGCAAAATTCTTTTAAATGATACTAGACCAAAAAGATATTAGTTAAAGAATCAAGCGCTTCTCTAAAATGACTGAGTCCAGGGAAGCATTACAAATATTTGTGGAAACATTTCCTTTCAAAGAATCACAGCTGAGCAGACAATATTAAAACGGGCCAAAGTGAAAATGCTAGACATAAACATAATAATTCACTTAAATTTCAGGTAACTTCAAAATTTGGGTTCAGTCTGTACACACCTCTCCAATTTCTTTAACATTACAAATTACTTCTATTTTCTGTCACTACAATTATGATTTTTGTCAGCATTTCCTGAAAATTGAAGACCAAATGTGATTTCAATTGGCAAACCTTGTAAAATAGAAGCTGAAACCTTTGGTTTCAATAAATGACACCTCTCATTCATGAGAAATCTGCAGCAAATCAGTAAATATCCACAGAAATATTGTTTGAAGTAAAATTGATGTTGAGATACTGGCCGTGCATGGTTTAATGATTTCTTGAGTGAATACATAGAAACACACAAACAACAGAAAAATAAATCAATACAACAATTTTGTCTTATCATTATACTGGCACAGGCCAACAATCATTTAAGCCACCATCTGGCAATGTGTTCTCCATGTTGAGAGAGTTGTTTCCACGTTGTACTTACCAACACACAACTTCAAATCTTTACCTTTCCACCACTATAAAGATGGGGCCACAGTAAAGAAAACACAGCTTGATGTATCATGTGTAAATCTTTAATATTTAATTATGAATCCTCTTTATCATATAACATAATATTTCCTTTTTAAAAAGGAAGTGCAATGTGCACAAAATGCAACTTTCAAATAAAATTTATGATGCTTCACCAGCACCATATTAATCTCCCATGGAAACTTTACTTTTCTTCTTCTTCTTTTTGGGAGGAGTTTCATCAGCTTCATCTGAAACAAAATTACCATTACTTAGTAAATATTCACCAGGATATACAAAAAAAAGGTTGATCCATCATCATGTTCTCAAAGATGGAATGACAAAGGGAGAGAAGGAATTCTGCATAAGTCATGGGAACTGTAAGAATGCCAAAATATTTTGAATTCCACAAGAACATGAGCACAAACTGGAGTTAAATTTTTGGTGGTATATTTTGCACCACTTAATTGTCCGCCCATTAATAACTTCTAAAAACCTAGTCAAAACCTAACACACTAAAATAAGTTAGTAACCAAAGTTAACAAAATTTTGATAAATTTAACTGGGATCAAAATAACTATCTATTGACAATCATTAATAATTCCTCTCAATATTAGCACCAATATTTAAGACTAGCATCAGTCATACACAGCCACAAGCCAAAAAATAGAAACAAAACTTTTTCCCATTTGTTAAGCCTTTCTCTGGGAGTATATAGAGTACATACTTCCATCAAATTGAGTGTCCTAATTGAATTGCACACACAACTTCACAAGTCACCCATTCGTATTTAACTTTGCAAATGTCTATTAACTGCAATATCTCAACTGTAGACTTTTTCAGGTTGACGAGAGATACCCGTGAACACACAACACATAATGGGTTTCAATGCATGAAGACGATGGACAGTAGAGACTACTGATGGCCACAATAGTGTTTAGGAAGCCATAATAATGTAGAAGTCATGGGCGAGCATGGACATTGGTATATGGTTCCACAAGTTAAAATAAAAAAGTGGACAAAGAAGATATTGAGAGGTACTGCAAGATAACCGCTCATTTTCCAATAAATTACTTCTTCTTGACAAACAAGCTCTAACATACACTACTCTTTACTGATGTTTCTCCTGAGTGTTTACAATCTGTATAGATATTCCTTTGAGAGGACCACCCATCAACACATTTCTTAAGCTGGTGTTACCTATGCCCACCCTACCATAATTTCTGTTTTAGTCGCAGCCTGTGCTCACGATATTGCCTAAGACCCGATCTTACAAACTTATAGGTACGTCATTCATACAGGGAATTCCCTAATCACACTAATTCTATTATATAAAAAACAACTACCTTAAAAAATTGCCACTTATTCTAATATATTCACAAATTATTGGTCTAACTGAGCTATGTCAGACTTTTCCTAATATTCCTACAAACTGACCACCATGTGGCTGAAAGATGTTGAAGGGTGAGCACAAAGAGGTAAACAGTGAAGATGTTGTGATTTTAAAGGCATTATGATTGAACTAAGATGGGGGAAAAATTGCTTAGAACTAAATAAGTCAGATAATAGCAGAACTAAAGAAGTCACGTCAAACGTAAACACTTGTAAGGCTTTGAACATTGTCAGAAGGTTATTCCAATACACAGAATAGAGTGCATGGGAAAAACCATGGTATTCAATGCAATCAAATGGCACTCACTGCAATCACATCTAATTATTTGCCAAATAAAATCAAATCACTGCAATCCTGCCAAATTTCCAGCAGATATCCCATCTTTCTCTCTCAGAATATTTTTTTAAAGTTTTCATGGAGTGTGCTCGCTCTGTTATCACTTGTAAAGATGGTCCTGTTACACCATGATAGGCCCCATAATGCTAACAATTACATTTGATCTGAGCAAGTATCATGGGTAGAAAAATGCCTCATGATGAACGAATGAATGTTAAATACAAATCTTTACTCAACTCGCCAGTGTCTTACACATGAAATCTTAAGCTACCAATTTTTTTTGCAAAAATGTTGAACATACCATTTCCACCAAGAGACACATTTGTTTCTCCATTCATGCTTTCTTCCAAACCAGCTTCTTCTCTCTTCCTCTTTTTGTCCTTCTTTTTCTTTTTCTTCTCACACTTAGCCTTAGCCTTAAAAAAAAGACACCAATTTCTGACTAAGTAAATTTCATAGAACTGTGCCAAATATTTTGATTTATTCATACACAATATTATAATTTTGTTTAGGAAGTGGAATGTTTACACAATTTAATGTGAGACATTTATTTTTAAGGGTTTGCAAAGAATGGATTAAAATTTTAAAACCAAAGGCAGTAATAGTCAGCAGAGGTTAAGAGAGTTCAGCGTAACATTTTCATTAAAAAATAAAGATTGAGCCATTTTTAAACAATTAATTCAAAATGACAAATTTCATGTAAAGAGCAGTTTCCAGCAGGAATCGCATAGTCATGCACTTTTTGGTCTGAACTTGGTCTAATGAAGTCAGACAATAGGTATAGGTTAGCTGCTTTTGAGATGTGGATTGTGGAAGGACAGAAGAGATAAAATGATGGGAAAAAATAAATGAAGTACTAGGCATTATGGGGGAGGAGTGAGGACTGTTGGGAGAAATTCGAAGGAGGCAGGAAAGATGGATACAAAGCATTTTGATTAGTGGTTAGGGGGAGAGGGATGCCAGGCAAGCAATGTTAGGGCACAAAAAGGATATGCATGTTTTCATGGAATGAAAGGAGAAACAATTCAACCAGAACGGAAAAACACTTGATTGGGATGTCCGGTTGTCTTGTCGGGCAAGACTAAAAAATTCAAGTGAATGGCATGTGTCCATCCCAAACCTACCTTGAATGGTTGACTACCAAATAATAAGTCAGAACTCTTCTTTATATACAGTTTTAATAAACACTTTTTACTCATTATTCTGCTGTACATCTACATGCAGTCAGTTAATATGCCATAGGTGCATTTTATTCATATAAACACCTTTAATGCACGCGGAATGGGGGCACTTGCCCTACCCTGACCTTCACAAATGATGCCTCTGTAACTACTCGCGTACAGGGTGGAGATTAACACATGTTAAATCAAGATACAATAGTGGCACCATAACTCATCTTTAATTTTGTTCACCAAAAGTGGACACCATCTGTTGAGAATATGAGCAGAAGGCTCCAATAAAAAATTAACTCTGATTAAGTCAAGGATTAAGCCTTGGATCAAAATGGTCACAGTAGTATGGGTAGAAGAGGAAGGATTGCATTTCTTTTGGAAAAGAAGATTTCACAAAATGGATGGAATTAATGACAAGGATTTAAAGAAAGGAGTATATGAAAAGATTAGTAAAAAATTTGGTAGGGAGCATGGTTTTGTACAGTTCAGAAACATGAAAAATAGTAAAATGGATGAATAGGAAAATTAACAAAGAAGTGCTAGGCATGGTGGGGGAGAAGAGAATGTTGTGGGGAGAAATTAAAGAACAGTAGGAAGATTAGCATTTTGATTGGCAATGAAAAGCTGAGGACAGTGAAAGAAGAGAGGTTGTTGAGAAAGCATAGTAGGTTTACGAAATGGATAGGGATCTTGGACAGAATGAACTGAGATGGAATTTATGCGGAATCGAAGAACAGTTGATTGCAGGGTAGAGTGTTGGGTTTTTTCTTGTTAGGAAAGGCTTAAGAAGAGTACAGTTTGTCCAACCAAAACCTACCTTACATGGTGGACTACCAAACAAGCAATATGAATAATATAAATATAAAAACTTAAAGTTATGAATGGAACCAAGGAAAGAATACAGTAAAAATTATCATGTTACCCCAGAGGAGGCAGAGGATAATTTTATGCAAATTCTATGCTCCGAAATGCAAATGTGACAGTTGTTATTTCATACGAAGAGCTGTCCAGACCACGTAAATTAGTATGAAATATTTCCGGTAACACGAAGTGAGTGATACTACTTGCGATGTAGCAGAGTGCTATAAAACTTACCAACTGAAGGGCTTCTTCCACAGCTTCAACCATTACATCAATGTTCTTCTTGGGAATATCACCAGACTCATAAAATTTCAATCTATCTTCAACCTGCTGCTTTAATTTTTCTCCAAAGATAGCACTTGGAATCTCTGCAAGAAGTACCAGAATGAATTTCAAGAATATAAAGCACAATGTAAATCAAAAGAACAATTGGCACATCACATAATGAATAATATGGAAATTTATAATTAACTAATGACCCATCATTATCATAACCATACAGAACAAATTTAGTCAGTACTCACCAGCAAAACAGTCTATCCTGGAAGCAATTGAGCATTTATTTGCAAGATAGCGAGATATTCTGCCTTTATTTTTAGCCCCAGCCCTACCAATAAAGGTGGAATGGAAGAGTAATCCATATTTTGGAGTATTACCTCGTGTTTTCAGAGCCCTGAAAAACAATATGTCATGTGATCAATGTAATAAGAACATAGCATATCATCAAATTTTACTCTAAAATGTTTAATGTTCATAAAAGGAACTTCTTACTATCCCTTTATACTAATTCACAGGTGTTCACCACTCTTCCAGGTCTTAATCAAGCTTTTGCCTTTCAGTTGGCCAGCAAAATTGGAGGTAAAATATTATAATTTCCCCATCAGTAATAATAATACATCTCATACATGGTAGAACGAAAAGTTGGGTGGACCAAAAACTATAAGTAGTAACTATAAATTTACTATAAGTAATCAAGCTGAAGTTTGTTTTGAAGATGAGGAAAAATTTGTAGCTCTGAGACCTGTGGCATGTTAAGTCCAAATGGGGCAAATCTCTTTTTCTTTGCTTCTTTCAGCTATCCAAAAGACCTGGAACCAAAACAATCATTGCCCTGTAATCTTCAAGTGATTTAGCCTTTACCATTTTTGGAATAGGAATTAACACCGATTCGACAGTCTTCAGGCCAAACTCCTCCCTCGTGAATTAGTCCACAAAAACCCTTCCTCCCATCCTTTCCTGAACCCTTTAAGTAGTTTCAGGGGAATGTTGTCTAGCCCCAAAGCCTTATTTCATTTCAATTCCCTAATTACCCTAACTGTGGATCATGGTAGTCCAGAGAAGAGCGTTGGACTACTAACCAGAGGGCCCAGAATCGGACAAGCCTCTCTAGGCACCTGCAGCTCCACCCAAGCTATGTGATTTTTCGGGTACCAGATCTTCCTGGGAAACCATAACCGGCACAGGGAAAGGAACTGGCCCCCAAACCCTGATGTGGGAATTTCTCACGCCGTCAGACTTAGTACAGGGTGAACTACTAAACTGACCTTTGGGTTGATTACTGTGTTTATGGTTTTTTTTATAACCTTACTATCTCTCATTGAGTAAGCAAGCTATCCTCATCTGCATCATATTCTCTTGCAATACCTAAGCCTCCTGGCCTTTTCTCTTTGCCATTCACTTCTTCTGTAATTCCTTTTATCTCTCTTGAACCTTATCTAGTCCAACTTATATTTTTCCTACCTTATCTTTGTTATCACAAATTTTCCCTACTTATTTCCCGAAAAGTGTTTTAGTCTTCAATTTCATCCAACCTCTGTATTCCCATATCCTCTGTTTTCGTCTCCCACCATGGGCCACATATAGCAGTCAAAACAGTGACTGAAAAAATTATACACGCAAAATGAGAAAATTTTTGTGTTTACAAATATCTTTATGTCAAGTCAGGCAGAGCAAAAACTGCCATTCAAAGACTAAAATCTATCATTTAATTTCCATGACTCCTCCTGCTCATGCCCCTCTCCTTATTCCAAGCAATTAACTTTGAAAATGTTTCCACTGAACACCCAGTGATTCTGAAACGTCTCTAAATCATCTCACTTATAGCTGTTCTTTAATCCCAAAGATCCCTTGCTCCAATGTTATAGGAGAACTATCGGAAGACCCTACATTTCAGGAGTGGCTAAGATCATGGGTGTAAGGGTCAAAAAACGTTTGCCTTTTGGAGGATGAGGGTTAGGAGGGGGAGCTAGGGTGCAGAGGTCTTTGGTGCACATGAACAACGTAGCATTTATGTAAGACCTCCACTGAATAAACATACCATAACGCAATAATAACTCATGTTTGTTGAAATATACAACCACACATATCAACTGTTATTTTTACAATCTCTGCCCAAGTGTATTTTCCTGAAGGAGTTAGAGTGACAAACCAAAAGGCTGAGTGCAGACAACATGCATCTATATTTGATGAATATTATTCATGAAGATATTCTGGAAGAGTCTATGGCCCCTGGCAGATTGCAACAACAGTTTGACTGCACATAAAAGTGTAGCCATGAAAAAGGAAATGATTTTGAATTGCATTTCCACGTTGACTCTCAATTTTAGGGGTTTGATAGCAGTGAATATAGTGCTGGGATAATAGGTTTTGATACTGAGTTATGTCTCTGGAACCCTCAGCTTTAACCAAGGTGAGTGATTTCCTGGCTACCAGACCTTCCTGTGAAACTTCAAGTGGTACAGGGAAAGGAACTGCCCCCCCTAATAACCCTAATGTGCAAATTTCATAATACGTTTGGCTTAGTATGAGAAGAGCTCCATCATATACCAAACTTTGGGTTGATCACTTTGTTTTTTCTCAACCTTAATTAAGTGCATACCCATTTTTGCAGTTCATACAAGAGCCAAAAGTGCTTTCATCAAAGATATGGTTCAATACTTAGATAAAAAATTTCCAAGATTGTATGCAACAATTTCAAAGCGTAAAAATCAACTTTTAGTGAGAGATTCCATTGAAAGTTACTGTCGCAGCATCTCCCACAATTTCTTGAATTTCTAGGATTGTTTTCAGAGATGACTGGTGAATTATGACAGCAAAACAATTTTACAGACAAACTGTAGCCACCAAAGCTTTTTAATTTATCCAATGCTTGTTAATTCTATACCCAGATACCTCAACCCTGTATTTATAATGCGCTTTGTCTTTTGCAAACACCAGTTTGTAGCATGCATATATTTATGCAACTGAGCTTTTGAAGACTTGATGCTCTAGTCATTTTTAAATTAGACCTTCAACTTGTGAAAGTTATAAAAATAATTATTATTTATAACAGGGAAATTAGTGAAAACTGAGTCATAAACATAGCACTGCCAAAACAGCAGTCCATAAATTTATTGTCACATTTACCTGAAGAGAGCCTTTTCAGCACCAAGAATTTGTACTGTTGATGCAGGGTACTTTGCCAGGTTTGTTAAAGATCCTGCGTGGGCTATTAATCTAGCACCAACTTGTTCTCCAACCAGCGTTGCCAAAGAAGGAGCAACGTCAACCATTTTCTCACGCAAATATTCTGCCAATTTGCGCCTGTAATCAGCCAGAGCCACCACTCGACCAGCAAATACCTAAATAAGACCAAAATAATTATCAAAAGATGATGATACACACATCAGTCCCTCACAACCAAAATAAAGGAATAGAAGGACATTTACAAGCTCCAGTATTCTCCATGCAAAACAACTGAGGTGGAATTACCTTCACATTTATGAGATCCATTGGGGATATGTCCATACCCATTGAAGATTTAGCAGCAGAAAGAATGGCTCTTGCCTTACTTTCATCCTGTACAACCTCTTCTAAGGCTTCTAAATTTTCTTCGGTTAGTTCCTTGCGATTACCGATTAACCTTGCAGCATTGGCGTACTGATAATTTTCTGGAACAATCTTTATGAGCTCCGGAAAATGGTAAGAATACCACTCTCTAAAGTAAACATGAAGAGAGAATAAAAAATAACTTCAGTAAAGGATGGGAAAAATAATACAAGTTTTATCAGCCCATAAAACTCATGCAATATGATGTTTGTGAGGCATTTTAGACAATTATTAACCAATGAAGATTTCATTCAATCGCTCAAAAAAAATTTAATATTAATAATGCAAAGGACAATGGTGTGTGAAATCCACACATCACATTAGGGGGCCCACCAACCCTATTCCATTCACCACCTATCTGAGTGCTTATCTATTGCACCCATATTTGAAATGTTTTTATTTCTGATAAAATGTCTACCATTCTTATCATATTATTGCAGATTTTTGCTTTTGTTTGATTCTTGAAGGTTTTCCCCTATCAACTTTCAACCCTTTGGATACAATATAAGATAAACACTTAAATGAAATTACATGCTGAACTAGGAACAGCCAGCAACTCTGGTGATACCTTAGGAGATTAAAAAAATGGGTTCCTGCCAGAAAAACGGAAATGTTTTGCAGAGCTCAGATCTAAGTCAGAATAAGACAAATTACTCCTCAGGGGATCATCTTAAAAAATGTATCCAAAGACACTTAAATAACATCTGTAATAGCACAAACTAATTTCAATGAAACAACATGCATAATATAAATATAAAAACATATTTAAGACAAACTTTTACTTAAAACTATACTGATTTATACGGAGAAAAATCTCTACTGTAAACTTGAGAGATACATTAGTGTAAGTATTCACTGACGAACTTTAATTGATGTCATAAGTGTATCAGAGGGCTTGGACACTAACCTTCACTATTTTAATGCCATGTTTTCAATTAATGATAAATTATAATTGGAGTTTTGATTCACAGATGCCACAGTACTTAACCTTTGTCCAGCCGTGGCCATGAAAGAAATTTAAATTGCCAGTGCGTAATCCTCCTTATTCAACTCATTTCTCTCAAATAAAATTATTTCATGAGGTAGTAAAGGTGGTGTGAAGTGCTAACAGTCTTCAACTGATCCTTAGTCCACTATAACAGCTATGAAGATAACTATTCTCTAACAATGGCATTAGAAGTGAAAACATCAAAAATTGAACTTCTGTTCAATGCAAGGAATTACAAAAGCCCTTCTCAAAGCCAATGAAATTGTTTATAAAACCGGAGGCACATTCCAACAGAAACAGGTAGGGTGCAACTGACACTTTTAACACAGCTGTACCTACAAATCAAGAATTAAGATTCCTGTCCTGAGCATCTCTTACATCAAACAGTTGCCCAACGTTCAAAACGATTGAACCCAGGAAATTTACCAACATTAATTTCGGATTGCGATATTTGTTTGTAAAATCCCATGCATTAACCAACTGGAATTTGAATGGCACAGCCACTTTCAAAGCAGATGGGACACAATAAGACCAGATTAAGTAACAACAAAATTTTGCTCGTTCTTAAAGATCTGAAAATGGTGTAGTGGATTTAAAGTCGTTCAATTATTGTCTCATTTCAAAGGGCAAACTGCCTGGCAAACTGACTACATCAGTTTTAATTTAGTCGAGTGAAAAAAATTTTTGAGGGAAGAATTTGTTGGGGTGCACATTAATTATCCACTGTGTTGCCTGCATTAATATGTTTTCATTGATATTAGCCGTCCCCGGTGGCGACGGGTTAACGCCTTCTCCTGCAAAGGTGATTTTTCCTCCACCTAGGGCTTGGGCGTCGAATTGCCAAATTTTTTTATCGTGGTTGAAAGTGTGATGTTAAGGCTGAATTGCTATATTCGGACTTATACAAAATAAATGAATAAATATGTAGCAAAGGAATACAAGTCAACATTAAAAACATACTACACTCTCAGCCACGACAGATGGACCAAAGCTCTTTGAGGGGTTTAAATTAAGTAATACATGTGACTGGATACTATCCTAAACTGATGAAATCGCAGCAAACATTCACTTATGATTGATTAAGTAATACACAACTAATTAAAAACATCTTCCCCTTCGTTTTAATAGTTAGCAGCTAAGACAGTAACTTACCTTATACGCATAGAAAATGTGTTTACATCTTTATCCAACTGATCTAGAAGGGCAATACTCTGAATGATCATGTTATCTGCTCGATGAACATTGAACTTAACTTTAGCACGGGAATAACTGTGTCCCAAACCAAGTTGGGCGATGTCTGAAGTTTTAGCAGTAAAGCCCTTGACAAGATGATGAAAATGCATGCGAATTCCTAGAATTTAAAAAGATATATATTGATTTCCACTCCAAAAATAAAAATTCTTGTGAAATATATTCAGGTATACTCATTTTTTAAACACTCCATAAGCAACCACAGAAAAGGAAAGTGCACATTCATGATTGAGGAAATACGCATAATTCCGTTGGCTTATTTCATCTTACCCCTGACAATTTCGGGTACGGCGCCACCATGTTGACATGTCACAGGGAGGACTTCTTGGATGGCACAACCAAGTTTCGGTTCAATTACTCCCAAAATAATTTTTAACTTTTTCGTTGATTGAGGAAGGTAAGTTGCTAGGAACACGGACAACTCTTCGGGTAAGACACCTATTGGAAAAAAATATTTAGGGATGCCGTTTCTCTTAAGAAAATAACTACAGATAATAACATTTCACACCTTCAGAAATGCTATTGGCATTTTCCAAAGCTACAGCAGCCGTTTTGAAAGGTGAAAATCCAAAAAACTTGACTACGGAGTTAAATCGGCTAACGTCTGTCACAGATTCCTCTACTTGTGGTAGAAGCACACCCACTTCTTCAAACTCTTTCACTCTGAATAAGGCATAACCGGCCGCATGTTCAAATAAAACATAAAGGTGAGACTGTAATAAAATAAATATCACAATAAAAATTCAACCATCGAAGAAAGATGCTTGCATAAAATACACGTTTAAATCAATTTCCCGCACATATTCCTACCATCGTTCATAGATAATCTTTCACAGCACCACGTGAAATCTGAAAACAATACTCAACGATACACTTCCGGTTTGCAGCAATGTTACTGGCTGAAAGCTAATTATTTGGAAATAATATAGACTCAAATAATAAAATAATATTTTAAATATTATTATTCGGTTTAATTAATAACGTTTGAAAATATATTTGAGTGACTGAAAATTAAAAGTTTTTATTTTCCATAGTTATTAAAATCAGACTATTTCATTTCGTATTTGTTTTTTGTTTTCTTTCACGGCTTGAGATGCAAAGGTTTGCCAACGGATATTGTGGAAGGCCTGAAAATGTTCTCTCGAAGAATTCCGACGCTGATGGCGCTGACTACGACTCTTAACGAGCATAGAGATTTACAATTTGTATTATTTTATTGGAAAGTTGTTGATTAAATTTCCTAATGAATTTCTAGCTTTCTACTATATTTTTATTTACGTTGTAAAAGTTACAATTGGTTGCATTCTCAAATGAGTAAACTGTAAGGGTTAATGCACCATGTCTTTCTGGCGGCCAAGCCCTTATTAAAATAGTCGAGGTAATTGAACAAATATTCATTAAAGAAATTTTAGATTATACAAATGAAAATATTTAGACCATTAACGGAGTTTTGAACATCTGCGGAAAACAAAACTAGTGTAATTTGTACGAGAATATAGTTACTAAGAGAACAGCGCTCTAGACGACCTTTGGTGAAAGTTTCTGGATGTAGTTTTTTTGGGGATTGAGTAAAGACATTATAGTCGTCAAAGCCATACATGTTTCACTCATTCGTGTATCATCCCACAGTTAAGTTTTGACATGAAATAGTGTAGCATAATGTATATAACAGAAGAAAATACATGTAACCTCTATGGAATTACGCATATGTACAGATTTTAATCCAAAATTTGATAGTTGATGTATGGTCTTTGACATTTACAGAATTAAGTCGCATTTAAAGACCGGAATATCATGACAACCTTCGTATAAATCAGTTTGTTAAGTTGTAAGAACTTTAATCACTGCGTTATTGAATCCTCAGTCTGTCCATATTTATTGGATCATGAAGCGTGTGATTTTATTTAAGAATGGCACCGAGGTCGATGGAAAGGTAGGTTGGGAAATTTCTTGAAGCGTTTTGAAAATTTGATAGGAAATAAATGTCACTGTCTGCTTCTTAGGTCGTGCTTGTCACGCATTCGCTGGAAGAGCTGTTGACAGCAGCTAGTTTCAAGTTTGGAATTGAAGCGAAGCGTCTGTTTACATCCCAAGGTGGAGAAATAGATGATATTAAACTGATAAGGTGAAGGAAAGAACCTTAAAAGTTAGCGATATTATAAATAAACTGATTAAATTTCAGTTTCAAAGAATTTCTGTGTTATTTCTTCAGGGATGATGACATCTTGTATGCTTCGGAGGGGGAAGAATTCCTAAATCTGAAATATAACTCTTCATCAAACTCTCAGTCTCTAAATTCATGCAGCGGAAAGTCCATTTATTCTTATGCGACACATTCACTGCCAAGGGCTCGCCATAATGAGGATTGGGTAACCCTTAATGTCGGAGGAAAACTATTTACAACTTCTAGAGCAACACTGACTAATAAAGAACCTATGAGTATGCTGGCAAGGTATGAATCTTCATTATGTAATATTTCGCTTTCGATATGGCCTCAATCATATATTGTAGTTCCAGCTATTTTATAATTTTTTGTTACTTAAGGATGTTTGCTGAAGGTGAAAATGGTTATAATATGATACCCAGCAATGTGGATGGTAGTGGTGCCTATTTAATCGATAGAAGCCCAGCTTATTTTGAACCAATTCTCAATTATCTCCGTAATGGACAGTTGATATTCGACAAAAACATAAACCCAGAAGGTTAGTTTTTATTTGATTTTCACACCGTGCATGAGTTGTTAAAATTGATGATATCACAAGTAAATCTTTTAATTGAAATATTCAAGAAACAAGTCTAAAAACCCCATAATGTAGATGTAAAGATTGATATCATTTGAATGTTTTAATGCTCGGTGTTATTGTGTTAGATCCAGCAAGAAAAGAGACTAGAATTTGCCCGTCCAAATAGTTTTCATGGGAATGGCAACGATTTCATTGTTAATATTGATGTTTTTTTATAGGCATCTTGGAAGAAGCACGGTTCTTTGGGATAGAGTCCCTAATTCCTCAGCTTGAAGCTGCAATCGTCAGCAGTCAGTGTCCTCTTGATAAAGTTCCCCTAACCCGAAGAGATGTTGTCAATGCCTTAATTACCACTCCATTCACAACTGAACTGAGATTTCAAGGCGTCAATTTAGCTGGTGCTGATCTATCTCGACTTGACTTGAGAAATATTAATTTCAAGGTTAGCTGTACAGATATGTTTTCCCAGTGTGCTCTCTCTCTCTCTAATGGTATTTATGATAGTTGATATTTTATTCATCCCTATGAAATAGTATGCCTGCTTGCATGGATGTCGGATGGTTGGAGCCAACTTGAGCTGGTGCTGTTTAGAACGTGCAGATCTGTCTCATGCCAAATTGGAGGGCGCTCAGCTGTTGGGAGTGAAAATGCTGTGTGCTAATTTAGAAGGAGCCAGTTTACGTAGCTGTAATTTTGAGGATCCTGCTGGTAGTCGTGCTAATATGGAAAGTAAGGAAATTCTGTTCTAATCTTGGTTGGTAGATAATATTATGGCCTGGAACAATTAAAGAAAGGGAGGGTCCAGACAAAATTGAGATTGAGTATGGGAATGAAAATTTAGTCTTATGTAGAACTAGTCGGGTCTAACATAGATATTCTGCTCGAGGAGGTAGAACATGATTAATGCGTAAGTTACAAGTCCAGAAATTTCTAGCAAACGTTGGGAGCCTTTATTTGCAATCTGAAGTTCATATTTGTGTATATTTTAAGCCTTAAATAATGTCCATTTTATTGTTCTCTTTCCAATTAATGATGGATCAACATTTCATTCAATTCTGTGGGCAATCAGGCTAGGTCTATGATATCCTAATCACTAGATAACAAATGAAAAGGTCAATCTGAAATTCATTCTAGCTTATTCTAGGTGTTATTTAAAAAACACATTTGAATGTGATATGACTGTTAAGTCTGCCTAATGATTGAATACAGCAGGGGACATCATTGAAACTTGAAACTTTCAAAAGTAATCGAAGTTGTGATATCAGTAGGATGGTATTTTCCCTGTGATATTTTATCTTGACTCTCTCTATCTTCTGTGTGAATTTTCTGTGTTTTTGGCATTAAAAGATAGTGTTATTTATATCATGCTCTCAATAGCGAACTCCACCAGTAATTTTTCCTTTGACAATTCATCTTTCCATTCTAATCCATTGAATGATGTTGTCCCTCCTGTATCCAACCACTGCTTTTTGTTTGCTCTTATTGGTTGGACTATCTCTCAAATAGACTCTGTTGAGAACTTTCATTTCAGTCACTTTAAACACTCATGATGGACCAAAAGCAATATTTGAATTATGACAGTGGTGTCATACCGTTGGGGTCTTCTTGGCCACTCTAGCAGAAGAATTAATGTCTTGGGCTGCTTAATAAATACAAACACTTGTGGCAAATGTGAGCAAGTAATGGTCCCTGGATAATTTTAATGATATTGTTGAAATTCTGGAAGAAGTAATAGGAGATTGATTGGGAGAAATCCAAAAGAGGCATGAAAGGTGGTTACTGAGAATTTTGATTGGTAATGGGATGTTGAAGACTGTGATAGAAGGGGGGAACATTAAGGAGGCAAAGTAAGGGGAGGAAAATGAGAGGCATGTTGGATGGAATGAAGGGAAAATAGAAGTAGGTGAAATTGAAGAAGGGTTTAATTGTAGTTAGGAGTGTCAGGTTGTGTTGTAAGGTAAGACTAATAAATGTGTGTCCGTCTTCAGTCTTTGTCCATGAAAAACGAGACTTAAATGGTAGATTACTATTAAAAAAAAATTAAGTTGAAAGTCTCAGTGAGTGGGTTATAGAGCTTCAAGATGCTCAGCTGAAATTTTGGTTTTAATTTTATTCTTGACTCCTTCCATGTACTCGTATGCACACTTAATTATGTTAACTCATACGTATTCTAAACTTCTCCCTTGAAAACAGTCTTTTCTTACCTTGGCTTGAAAGAATGTTGTCAATCTGAAAAATCAAATATGACTTTTTAAACATCCTCAATTTTTTCATGCCTATTGGAAGTGCAGCCTTCAGAATCATTCCTGTTTATTCGCTGAAAAAACATGAAAGTTTCAACAAAAACTTACCAAACTTTTGTGAAATGTTGGGACCATGTTGACAATTGCACAGCTAGATCCACTTTTAGTTTGCTGAATGAACCTCTTGAAGCAGCAGAGGGGAATGAGAGAATGTCTTTGGAAGAGGTTGTTACGAGATGGGCTGAGAATAATTTGTAAATGTTATTGTTTAAGTATTCAAAGAAGGAAGGAAATCGGGCTCCAAAGGTTGGTTATGCCACTGCTACTATGGAATTTTGATAGAATCATGGAATCTCGACCTTGCTAGTCCTCATGAATGTACTCAGAGATCCTTAATGTGTGAGACACAAAGACATTAATTTTTGAATAAGGAATTATTAAAAAACAATGATGGTATTCGCCTATTCATGTTGATGATTTTGAGGAAGGGTAGAAGTGAACTTTAGACCATATGGGTTATGACAATAGGGGTTATGACCAAAGGGTTATGCCTAGAGAAGCATCAGAAGTGGAAAATAAGTGGAATAGCCTGACAACTGTGGTAATAAATAAAATACATAAACCATGTTTTGTGTCATCAGACCCATCAAAGAATGTGAAGTATGTTGTAAAAAATGATGGTCTGACTTTATTATTTGCTGATAATGTTTTGTGCGATGTGTAAATATTTGAAAACAATTAGTATGCTCGCGCACTAGTTAAAAATGTACGTTTCCCCATGCTGTAGGTGTCAACTTGAAGGGAGCCAATCTTGAAGGAAGCAATATGGCCGGAGTAAATTTGCGGGTTGCCACCTTGAAGAATGCAAATTTACAAAACTGTGTACTGAGGGCTGCCGTTCTCGCTGGAGCTAATCTTGAGGTAAAAGATTTGGAAGATGAAGTGTGCTTCTGAACTGAAAATGTATTTGTGTGCCATCGATTTAAATTCTGCTTTCATTTGATGGTTCATCTTTATTGGTAAGCATAATTTTCTGTCAGAAATGTATGGTTTTTGAGTCAAAATGTTGAATTATTTTGAGAAAAAAATTGCGGATCAAAGCTAAAAAGTTGAACAGCAGTTAAGCATCATGTTGTAATTCAAACGTGTCATGTTTGAGCGGCATTTGATAAATGGAAGATGTACTTCCTTACTGTCCATTAATTGATACCGTAGCATACATAATGCAATGCAATGCCTAGGTATCCTTATCAGGTGTAGGCATTACAAAACTTGGGGTCACTTCTGCAGAAGTCACTTAATGGTCTAAAATGCTTAACTGGTGGAAGAAAGGGCACTTGTGTTCACTTTTCCTTTATTGCTAATATTGTAAATGGAAATTTTCACAGATCAATCATTAACTAAGAATAATTACTTCAGAGCAGTCAGTATAAAATGTGGCAGAAGAAATAAAATACTGGCATGAAAAATTATGATTAAGCTCGGCTCAGTTTTCTTAATCATGATTCAGAAATAAGCTACTTAATTAAGCTAAGTGGTAACAGATGTCATATTTCAAAATCGGTCAATAGATCCAAAACTTTTCATTCGCCAATGTACTTGTATAGTTAGCTACATTGTTGGATTCACTTAAACGTACCTGATTGCTAAGTACTATTATCACCATCTGTCGTAAGGTTTTTCTTTTCTTGGATGCCTAAAAAATACTAGTTACTACTGACCTACGTATGATAATGGCAAGTACTCAAAGAGGGCTGATCAAAATTATAATAGAAAAATTAATCCCAAGGCAACAAGCAAGATGCATCGAAACTGCAACAATGAAAAGAAGGCAAATATTCTAGTTTTTTGGCCAAAAATTATCACATTGGGAAAATGAGAGAAACCATTGTTTTTTATTTATGTACATAAATGGACCACTGAGCTAAGCATCATTTAATACAACGTGCATTCACTTTCTCTTGCAATTATATTTGTTGTATGTCTCAAACCTTTTAAAGTAATGGTAATGTCTCCAGAAACAGTAAGTTTTCCCCAATGAGGTATTTGAAAGTTTAAGCTCCTCTGAAATTGACTTATTCATTTAAAAATATTCTTAATTACATTTTTCTGCGGGTGAGACTTATAAAAAAATTTAAGCAGCTTTAAATCATGCCTATCACATTTGAATTGATGTATGAACACTAAAAATTATAACAGTATGTTAACATTATTATTTATATATGTTGCTGAAAGATAATAAAATATCATACATATGAGAATTTTGAAACTTGGCTTACCATGCTTTGGAAGTTTTGAGATATTGGGAAGGTAGCAGTCTTTACTACTTGTGAAAATCCTTAACTTATTAGAATTTATTGAAAGTTGGTCCTAAAAAAAAGTACATTTTTGATCATTTATCTGTCGAAAAGTAATCTTGCTCTGACTGTTATGAATCAACAGTCAAAGCATCATAATTTTCACTTCTCGGTAAGGATTTGAAAAAATATTGGACATAAGCCATTACATCTCTAATATGCGTAAATATACGAGGGTCATCCGGAAAGTAGTACCCGTTCGTGAAATAAAAAGACAAAAGTAAATATTAACAAACATAAAAAATTTTATTTGAAAGAGGATACTTTAAACTACTTCTCAACATAATCTCCAAGCAAATTAAGGCATTTGTCATAATGTGTGACAAGTTTCTGTATTCCTGCTGCATAGTCCTTCGCCGCCAGCTCATTGAGATACGCGAGGGACCCATCTTGCACAAATTTTTGCATAATGCAGATGGTGTTTAACAATTTCATGAACAATTGTTCGAGAAACATTGGGAAAATGCTCACAGATGTCATCAATTGTGACGCGCCGATCGTTCCTCACGAATTCGTCAACTGAGCTCACCAGTTGGTCTGTAATGACAGACGGTCTCCCCGAACGCTCATCGTCGTGTGTGTTCCCCCTCCCCATGTTGAAGTTGCGACACCACCGCCGAACAGACGACTCGTCCATTACATTGTCTCCATACACCTCCTTTAATTGGCGATGAATATCACATGGGCGAACGTTTCTTGCATTGAGGAATTTAATCACTGCCCTCACTTCACAACTGGCGGCGTTCTCAATTTTTTTAAACATTGTAAACAATCACAGAAACAACACAGGCAATGCTAGCGTCACGCAACTTGGCTCAGAGAAGGCAGACAAGCCACTGAAGCTATCTGACCTCGTTCAGCGGCTACTCGCGTCGTCAGCACTTCATGCGGCACGAACGGGTACTACTTTCCGGATGACCCTCATATTATATGTATTTCCACATCACTTGGGAGAATATTAGCTTTTCTGGAATATCTTTATTTCTTTAACGCTTTCAGATATCTGGTCTAGACCTTAAAATTTTAGGCCTGGATTTTAGGCCTAGACCTTAAAATTTTAGGACTCTCCTACTTGTGGTGTAATATAAACCGAAGTTGATAATATTTTTGCAATCCTGGAAAAAGCTCTTTGTCTGTTACTCTGTACAAGTAATGTAAAAATCTATTCGACTATTTTAACCAATTGAGGAATCTTGTTTGCTCACTTTTGTATAGATTTACATTTTAAATCTAAAGAATGTAATTATTTGAATGAATATTTTGGTTGCGATGCATTATATGTTTCCTTTTCCACCTCGTGTGTTTGTGGGTGACTGTTTGTATCGTCAGAAATGACTATTGTTTTATTTGGGTTTAACTTCAAAGTTTTGTATTATTGCAGAACTGTGACCTTTCTGGGAGTGACCTTCAGGAAGCAAATCTTAGGGGAGCAAACCTGAAGGATGCAGCCTTAGAGCTGATGCTGACTCCATTGCACATGTCACAAATTGGGCTTTCAGAGGTGCCCAGGTCTGCAGGTCACTCTAGGTTTCAAATAGCTAATCCTGTATCTAGGGATGCTGTAAGTGGAGCTGCAGCATGTAATTAAATATTAATAATATTCAAATATCGGCTAGTTCTGCTAGCCTACCATAAGCCCGATTCGTATTATAAAATCCTATTTATATTTCTTTGATATTTGGCTCAAATTTTTGTCTTCCTGTGCGTTGTATGTAATATTTATTTTATATTTTTTAAGTGATATGTTTATGTTATCAAAATATTTTATGATGAAAGACTGCTCTTAAAAGTAGCAATATATATATTTTCCAAAGAATTACCTCTATGTTTACATCGAATTGCCCTTTAATGCATTTTAAGGGCGCAATAAATATTTTCTTATGAAGAACCCCGCTAATTACTACTATGTAAATGATTTTATTTTCCATAATTTACTTGAATGATGTTTAATGTAAATATTTTTTTGCCTATTGTTGAGCATTTGTGATACAAGTAGTTGGTTAAGGTCTGTTGTAAATTGTAAAACGTATGTAGTGTCCATTTATATGTAAGTAGGCATTTTATGATGGGATGGAAGCTGTTCAGTATTGAGATAGTGATGGGATTGAAATAAAATGATTTTTCATTTAAGTTATAGCTTGTATATGTAAGTGATAACTTTGAAACAAAAATCATGTTATTTACTCTCATAATTAGGATTATAAACTTCTTATTCGTATGAAATTATCTCCTCAAAAATAAATTGCTAAGGATCTTTCAGTGATTGGGAATTGATTATAAAGATGAAGTTATTATTTTTTATATGTTTTTGGATTGGAAAGCAGTATAAAATGTTTATGGAAGCCCTGTATTCATTTTGCATATATCTTAATTTAAAATATCCTGATTGTTATTTCTTTGAGGGGCACCATTGTATTCCATTGGTAATCCCCATGGCGCCTAATAATTGGAATTTTAATATTTGACATGAAAGTTTAAAAGACTGCAGTACATTCTTGTGTGTTCAATGGCTTTATACAAATAGAAACATTGTTTTCATTTGATGTTTGACCGCAGATAGTTTTTATGGGAGCTCATGCTACATCATATATGCCTTGTGAATTATTGGCCTGTTATACTATTAAAGGATACACATTATGTGATATACTTGTTGGTTAATAGAAGAATTATTGTAGTAAATTTCAACATAAGCCTAGGTCATTAGTTTTGGTGAGATCAGAGGCTAATTTTTAAAGGGTTTAACTTGCAAATTTTCATGTCAGGGTTGCTACAAGCATGGAGTAAGTGTAGATGATGCCCACAGTTTATGTTCTTCTTCTGTCCACGTTCATATTGCAATAATGTTATCTCATAAATCCAATAATACACTGATTTATGGTAATTAGTTCAGTCCAATGAATTGGGTCATTATAGATACATAAAAAAAAGTTGGATAAAGATGTCCACAGTTGTAATTTGAGTCTTCAGTCATGAAGTAAGCCCAGGAGTTTCTTCTCATAGCACTTAGTGAAGTTAACTTATTATAATGATGTTAACCCATGATGAAGTGGGGCCACGGTACTCCTTGTTGTAAGTTTGAAAACCTGGAAATCATGTAGAACTTTGAAAATTTTGCCAGGTCAACCAGGAAGAATGAAAATAGTTTATAGAATCAAATTTGGATATTTTTGTAGGTAATCCTTGGAGCAATACAAAATTTATTTTACAGTTTCACAGTGATGGTTTAAAAAAAATAATATCTTAAGATTACTGGCCTGGAATCCTGCATCACACAGTATGTAGTTACATCAGGGTGTAGTCATAAATTGTGTGAGCTGATAAGAAGGTGACTCTGCTGCAGTTTTTGTTGTTAACAGTGCCTGGGCAGTCTGGGAGGAATTTTTGCTTATCATTGCATTAGCCTACTCAGTGATCAGCATTCTGCAATAATGCAAACAAGCATTGAGATCATGTTAAAAAATTTCAGGCATTTGGCATTGTTAATTTGACAAATCCTCGAGTCCTGTATAGTTGAAATGAGTGCGAGTGTCTCTGAGGAGAGTAGGAAATGGAAGTGAGGTGTGAAATCGGATGTGTATTCTAAACATGCAATACTTAATGTGATTTATCATAACATTGTGGTGACACTAATGCTGACTCATATCGTAAAATTCCTGCTCTCATATAGGCCTCTCTTCCCTAAAGTTACCATGGATCTAGTGAAATTTTGTTTGGAGATATCAGGAGATTGATAAATTGAGGTGTAAGCAACCCTGCTGACCCCATTTACATAATTGATTATGAATAACTATTGATGGCAGGAATGTTGTGCCTTGCAACACTGGCTTTACAATTCCTCTTCATCAATTTTATATTTCTTGCAAATAAATAGTTATGGTTGTGAGATAGATTATTGTATTCATTGAAATTCAATTCTTATAGTTTCAAATTATTTGTTAATATATGTTTATGTTCACCTGATCATGTATCCTTATTTTTATACTGAAATTGAGGTATAAAAAAATCTAAAATATGGAAGTACTCGGGGTACTGTTTGAAGATAAAAGTTTGACCCATATTTTGCTTGCAACCATTTCATTTTTGGTTACCTAATACACTTAGTATACATTATTGGGTGATTATTCATCATTGACAGTTTAAACTCATTGAGTTGGATACTTTTTATGTTTTCATTACTTGCACCAAGTCATTGTAATTAATCTTTAGTATGAACTCAAAATTGTAAATGTAAAGATTGTGGTAATTGAAGAACTATGCACTGCAATACTAGTATTTTATAATTCCTCTCAAGCACATGTGGTTCATTATCTTGTGTGGGGTTATGATGCAGTACTTATTGTGGGTATGTAAATTTTGGCAGTTTTTCATTTTTAAACATTGTATTGCTTAAAAGTTTCATATCCTCCCACGAAGTGCAGTTGAAATTATAATTCTTAATTTATTTGTTATTGTAAAAAAATGTGATGAGGTTGATTATGGAATCATGTGTTAATTTAAAATAGATGAGGGGAAGTGATCAAGAAGTTGAATTTTTATTTTGCAGAGGAAAATTTGCCAATGCTGCCATTCATGAAAGGAGTTGTGTTGTGTCAAATTAGCTAGTTGGTAGTGATGTGTCCACTGTAAAAGATAGGGGAAAATTGTTGAAAATGTTAGGAGTTATGCCAGTTAATAGGCATTTTTCTTACACCTAAATGTCTTGTATTGGCATTTTTTCTCATTGTAATCATAGTCTCTTTTTGCTATGCTAGTCAATACACAAAAATTTATAAGTGTTATTCTCAATTCAGTTTTGTACATAGGATGATTTTACACTCCCATGTGTCTTTGATGGTTATGTTTTGTGGTTATATAATCCCAAACATTCTATAATATGCATCATTTAAACTCCTGTTTACATTTCTGTAATCATGTATCTGATTTTCAATGTGAAGTTCTAAGCTTCCATAATTAACTTGTTTGCTTGGATAATGCCCACGCGTTTCAGTTGTCGTAACTTCATGTTGAAATTAATAAACTACATAGCAGTTCAGAGAAAATGAAGAATTTTTTATCTCATTTCCGTACGTTCTGGAATTTTTTAATGAATTGATATGTTTCAAATTTACATTGACGTATATGATGATGTGTCCTGAGCTTGTCCAGTGATAATTGATTCATTTAAAACCACAGCCTTGTCAACTTACGCTATCCAATTCCTTACAGCCATCACCACTGGTTTGTGCATTGATGCGCTGATTTTGCTGTGCTAAGTGCCCAATTTCATCTGCTCCTAGTTCGTTTCCATGTGTTGATCTATGTGCACTTGCATATTTTTTTTTGCTACTTGCTAAATTTAAATAAATGGAAGGGATAGAAGACTAACTCTTTCTTAACTTCTATTTCCCAGATTATTGGGTTCCGTGAATGTGAATTCTTAATTGTTGTATTAGACTTCCAATGCCTCATTTACATATTTAGGAGGGAACAGAAGGACACCAGACCCTCCTCCAAACCAGTGGAAAAGTACACATTCCATGACATTTTGTTTCATAATGCTGGAAGAAGTGTGGGTATTACCTAAGTATATTTTGAGCTCATTATTCAAACTTTTTTACTTACTGGAGATGAAATCACTTGTGACTTGGTAGACAAATTGTAAAAGAAAAGTAAACTTTCCTGTTAATCAGTAATATCTCAGGCCAAAATGATTTACTATTCTGGATTTAAAATGTATGCCATAATATCATTTCTATTGTATTGTGATTTCAAAGCAGTTTCTCTTGAGTGCATTTCTGGTCTACTAATACTGAGGACCTGTAAAGGTTTTCTGCCTAACAGTGCCAAGGCTGTGCTGAATTCTATTTCATATCTTTTTGAATTTCTTATTTTGTCTCATAACATCATCTTGAGGAATGTGAACTAAGTAATGATTTCAGCCCAGGAAAAGCTTGTGGAGTATGTGGCTTGCAAACCAATTAGCAACTGCAAATTCAAGCAAAATTTAATTGTCAGCTGAATTATTTTTAATGACAAAACTGAGTGGCCCAGTTTAAATAATTTGTGTTTTTTTTACTTTAAAATAATTAGTTTTGGCAAATGGAAAAATAATGGAGACATTGCAAAAGGTATTTTTAATGTTAAGAATGTGTAATGAGGGCTAATGTATTAAGAGTTTACTTCCGTCATAATGAGGATGTCTAATGTATTCCTTGTAGGAAGAAGTTCTGTGTAATTTACATAAAATGGACTGTATGATAAAGACATGGCCTGTAAAGCCTAATATTAGAGTGAATCTAATTTAATTGAAACCATTTAATAAAATATGAATAAATCCATACACCTGTGTTTTTTCATTACCTATAAGTAGCATTGATTGACTCTTGAAAAAATTACTGTGATATTTGCATGTAATTCCCTCATACATATGCTCTATTATGGTTATCATGATGTTAAATATCTGCAGTAAAATCCCACTTCTCTGAATTGTGATCAACAAAATCCAAGCTTAACCAATGCATCAGTTTTTCACAGAAAATTATATCGTGTATACCCAAAAGTCATCATAAGTATGTATGTTAGGTTTCATGAAGATTAGCATGTTTTAGAAGTACATAATTTCAATAAATCCAATTTAGGAATTAAATATTTCCCCGAAGTATTTGTCCACGTACCAATAATGCATAAATCATGGGGAAAGTGATTTTAGGAACCTGTGTCATTGTTCCTTGAGGTTATTGGAGTAATCACTATGTGTATTTGTGGGCTTCCTTGGAATTTTGTTTTGGTTTTATAAGAGATAGTTAATGTATGCATCAAAAAAGAGATGGGTATGCATGATATCTTACCATTAATGGGGCCACTTGTAGAATAGGAACGTGGAGTTAACCAGGATGTATTTGTATGGTTCATGGAGTTTTAGAAGGCATTCGACGAAGTAAATCTGGCACAAATATTGAATATTTTGGAGAAGATAGAGGAGTACACTGGAGGGATAAATGAATAAATGGAGCTTGTGCAAATCTCATACTGCACCAATGGGGATACCAAATGGAGAGATAGGATGGGCAGGGGAGGTAAACAGAGCAGTCCATTATCATGTTTTCTTTTCAATATACAAGCGGAGAACATGGGAAGGGCTGGAGACAAGTGAACGTGGGTAGGTAGCTCTCCAGGTCAGTTAGATCTGATGATCAGGAGTTAGTTAACCAGTCTGCCAAAGGGATACAATCATTATTTGGCTTGTGGCAGAATCTAGTTGCTAGAATGCTAGTTGAGGGAATAGAATCAATCGTAAAATTGAGGTAATCAGATTCTCAAGAAATAGGAAGGTCAAGGTAAACATTCAAGTTGGGGAATAATAACCTAGACCACTGATCAGTTCTTGTATTTGCGATATGTTATAGGGATGGTATAAATATTGAGGACATTAAAGAAGAATTACATCTTTTTCAAGTGGGTCGGATGACAGACTTTTTGTATGTAGATTTTAAGAGAAGACCAGTTAACACTTAAATATGGAACTTAAGTTTTGTATGACTCAGAAACTTGGTCTTCGAGGCAAGATGTTAAAAATGGTTGGGAGGCTTTTGAGACGTGGGCGTGGAGAAGAATGGAAAAAATAAAATGGGCCAAAAGGAGAACAAGGAAAGATATGCATAGCACATGAAGAGATGGCTACTGTGAGAAATTCGATGAAGGCAGGACAGGTGGATGCAAGAGATAATAAGAGGTAATGAAATACAATACTGAATATGGTAAAAAAAGGGGATGATGCTTGGAAAGCAAAATTGCTTGAGGGAAGGAATAGACATTTTGGGTGGGATTAAAAGAGATGGAAAGTATGCAGAGATAAAGAATTACTTATTGTAATATGGGGTTTAAGGATGTTTTCTGTCTTGTCACTCAGGGTATGGTGGTACAGTTATAATTTCTGGTTATATCAAAAACCTACTCAAACCTTTTGGACAACTACATATAATATAGGACATAAGGCAGCACTGAAAGGCCCACCTGCCCCATAATAATGTCCCTGACTGTCTGGCATAGTCGGGATTGTGATGATGCAGAGAAAAATATGCTGCTTGCCCCCCTAAAGGGTCCTGGTTGAACTCCCAGTGTCATCATTTTATAGTATGCTCTTGGAAAAGGTCTCAGCATGCAAAATCTAACAGATGATTAAAAATGACACCAAGTGAAGCTGTCAGAAGCACGACTCTGGCACTTTTGTGCTTACATTATTCCTTGTTTCGTTTGGTCACCCAGGATGAAATATGGGTCCACCATGGGACTGGTGACCAAGTAATTGTCCAAAGAATGTAAAAAAGATCACCAAAGGAGTTATGAATATAGCCTTTGGATGGTGTGCTGACCTAATAAAATCTTATATTTCATCAATGGTTAGCAGAGCTAGAACATCACTGAGAGAAGCATATTAAAATGCCATTCACCTGGTGCAAATCCTTTTCTGGTAAGCTATCCTCTGATTAGCCAAAACCCCCTTTAGTCATTATTTCCCCTTTCCTGGGCATTGGCAATTTGAATGTATTTTAGAGATTTAAGGAGTGATGTAATTGCTATGGTATTGAAACTTGAAACTTATCAATGTTTCCTCTAGAGCATTCTGAAACTGTCATGAATATAAAAATATTCAAATAACGCAGGTAACCTAAGTTAGCCATTAAACCATTTTATTCAAAAATCCTCCAATGCCTTCTCAATTGCTATTTCAGTTTAATTTTATTAAAATAAATATTCATGTATTTGCTCTTCAAATTTTATCTTGATTAATCCATTCAATAGGGAGTAGTTCAAATAAAAATTATCAGATATGAGTATAAAGCAACGTTATGAAATAATTAACAATGATCCTGATTTTAGCATATAAAAGTGAGATAATTCATATTTCTCTATTGAGTCAATTTGTTTACAGAAATGCATTATCTCATAGTGATGTAGGATTTGTTATATCCTTTTCAATATAAATTTCATTGCTAATATCTTTGCTTGTCATATCCCCCAAAGAATCTTGACTGTTTCGTTTTGTAATATTTTCCTCTGTTTCGAATTGCTCCAGTGCCTTCTCAATTGCTTGCATATTTTCTACTTGTCTCTCTCTTCGCCATCTTTTGCCAAGGCGAAGCTGCGGCTGGGGAGTTGCAGGAGGTTCAGATAAAGCTTCAGCCAGTGGCCCCAAAAGGTTCCTCAAACTTGGTCGGTTACCCCTGAGAAATGGGAATTGCATGTCTGCTAATAGTTGCAGCCCTACCAGTGGTGGAGGAACTGGAGGAATATTAGGTTGCACATTCATGTCTGGGTCTATGAATAAGCCATGGAAATAATGGAAAGGTCAATTAGAATTCTGAGGACTCGTAGTTAAATGCTAAGTCATTTACCTTCTAATTTTGGATTAAGTCTTAGTATGCTCTAAGAAACACTACCCAAGAAAAAAATCCCATGAATAAATTAAAATAAAAGAAAATACACTTTATCGGTCCCAGAACTTCACAAAGTAAAATATAGGATTAGTCAAAGAATAAACAATCAGCTGCTTCAGTGTTCCAGAAACTCTCCCACACTATAATAGCATTTATCTATCAGAACATGCTAGAGATATTTCTTAAATATATCCCCAGAAGGCGCAGATTTTATGCCTGGTGGCAAATAGTTGAAAATTTTGATGGTCAAATGAAAGGGACTTCTATTACACATAGCAAAAGAGTGGCAGAACAATTGTACATCAACACTCTGTCAAGTATTATGCCCATGTAATTGAATAATGGTGATTTGTTGTTCCATATTATCCTTAACATACATACATTCGTAATAAATATACAGACAAGGTAAAGTTAAAATTTTCAATTCTTTAAAATAAGATTTGCAAGTATACCAAGGGAGTATTTTTGCTATATACCTAATACGTCTTTTTTGTTTTTTAAATACTCTATGAATGCCAGGTGCCACTCCCCAAAAAATAATTATGTACCTCATACGAGGCTGAAAGTTGCCATAGTAAGCCCTTCTCAGAATCTTTAAATCTACAATGATTGTAAAATTTTGTAGAATAAATCCACTTTTTGCCAAAGCGGAACATAGGCCATTGGTATGAATCCCCAAGTTTAAGAACTCATCAATAGACAAACCTAACTTGTTGTTGTGTACCCTTTCTATGAGTTAGCCTTTGAAGCAGAGGTTAATGTGAGGCATTTTCCTTCTTTTTTTTAAATCGAATATAATTTGTTTTTAGTAAATTTACTGACAGTTTGTTTACGTTAAACCATTTTCCCAAGAGCAATAATAAGCTATTAAGCTTAGCTTCGGACAAATTTGGGCCCTTGTGGCTTATTGCCAGAGTTGTATCATCTGCATTCAGAACTATGTTGTTATTCTCAATATATTTAGTCAAATCATTGATATATAGCAGAAATAATAAAGGCAGTGTTTTTGTTATAGTACAGTGTTTTTCCATTTCAAGATAATAAAATCAATGTAATTTTGACTTACCACACTAGAATCTTGCTTTTAAAGATTTATGTAATGTATATGTCATTGCGATTGGCTGAGGCAAAATTGGACTTGTGGAAACGATAAAAATGAAGGTGATAAAAATTTGCAGTATTGAAAATATTCAACAAGGAATACAGGGCAGTAACAATTCTAAATATATATAAATACACACACACACACACACACACACACACACACTGACATACACAGGCATATCTTGATATGTTGGATCAACAGGGTAAAATGAGAGATATATCATGAGATACCTCTACTGACAGATTCAAGTATGTACAATTTCGTTAATCATACAGTGGATAGCCAAACAAAATCAAACAACCACTCCTATATTTTAAATTAAGAAAGTTAATGCAATGTTTTGTTTGAGCATGCTCATTATTGCAAAATGTAGGCAGACATGAATGCATATGCCCAAAATGTACATGGATTCATAGGGAACATTTATACAGAAAAGGCTGCACCTTAATACCCATATCACTTATTTTTGTGGGGTATTGTGTCAATGAGGCAGGAGATAGTGTATAGAGTATAATGACCACTTTACCTCAAGGGCAGCTGATGGTTGATTATTAGGTCAATAGAAATAAGTAATTTCAAATTATTCACATTCGGTGCGATAACAATTGATTTTGATTTGAGATAGTTTATTATGAGGGAAAATATTTCTTCTATGAAGTCTTCATCAGTGGACACTTTCAGAAAAATACCTGTGGGGTACTATCTGGTCAGTACTTCTTGTTTCCCAAATGATAATATTGGGAAACAAGAAGTACTGACAGGCGGAAGATGGCCCTTTATGGCTCAACAAATAGGAAACCCTCAACGTTTCCCCTTAAGAATGTAACATATTTGTATAGGAAGTTTTAAAATATTTCCCATTGGACTTTTTAATAAGATATTTTCTTGTGATTGTTTTAAGAAGGCTAATTAGTTTAACCATTTCTTGTTAAAGAACCGTAATGTGTTATTTCTTTTAAATCGAGAATGTACGTATGCATTCATTCTCATTGCATTTTGAAAAAAAAAGCTTTTAACTGTACCACTACCTGAGGAAATCTGGGATGCTCAAAAATTTAACTGATTTTTTGAAACATGAAATAAGCTGCATATATTCTTGAGGTGCTATCAATCTCATATGCAGCAGTCTACATGGAGTTAAAAATTTAAAATATTACATTTCCACAAAACATTATTTGGTGTTCTTCATTTTAATTTGTAAGTATGTAATGTTGTAATGCGCGCAAGGTAGACATATAATTTGGAGAGCGTTTAACTTGATAATTGTTTATTCAAATTTGATAGGATTTGGAGTCAGTATTTTCCGAATTTTAAATACATTTCGTTGGGGATAGGCTATATTACATGTCACTTTCGGACGCTATCAAGCACCAGTGAATACTGCCCATAATGAAGATGGTAATGAGCTGAAATTTTCGGCATCATCCTGCAATAGAAGACGGAACTTAAGACGCCATAACTGGATATTTATCGTGGAAGTTCAATCATTTAGGATGACAGCACTTTCCGAAAGAGGACATACCTCTATGGTCATGGAATTCGCAATAGAAAATAATTATGTCATGAACTGGAATGCTCACGGAGGTCGTTGTGCATTTTGTCTTAAATATTGCATCTGATGCGGAAGAACATTAATGGATGTGTCTTTCCAGGATTTATTTGATGAGGATGAAATTTGAAAAAGATATACTTTAGTTTACTTTCTTTTAGGTGACATTAATGAATATTTCGCTTGTACGTGTTTCTTATCATAGCGTCTGCTATTCGCGCCAGCGGTGCAAAGTAGCTCGGTGGCGCGAATTTCTTTGGAGGTTGAGACGGATAGAACGGACGGATGCAACAGTTTAAACAATTAAACACCAAAAGTAACTACCTCTAAATTTAACCCAAAAAGCTTTATTTTTATTACTTGTGATTTGCTTCTGCGTTCAAATAATAAAAACATTAAGTTATAATATCTTTTCAGGTGTATCCGCAATGCTTAGAAGTAACTTACTTGCATTATCGTCTGTATTCACCTCACCGACTTCTGGAGTACTTCCTAAATCACCAATTACCCAGTGATAGATTGAATTAACGATCGAACCTACACCAGAGTATACACTACGGATTAATTTCAATATTAACATTCCTCAAACTTGGCTCGAAGGCTAGCCATTGTGACCATGGCAACGATGTTTACAAACGTTCTACCTAAATGGCATTCATAGGAAAAAAGAGTTGGCAAAACTTATGCTATACTTAATCAGGTGACGATTCTTTGCACTGCTTAAACTCTGTTAACCTTTCCCTTTCTAAAAATACTTTCTCTGCTTATAAATGTCAGATTTAGACATTGTATTTCCGAGCAGGGACCCAGCTGTCGGCAGAGTTGAGTTGAAATTGATTAACTCATATAGGTCACGAGAGTCAGGAGGTGGTGTGGGAGGGGTTCTGAATGCATAAGGGAGTTGTTTCATTCTTCCACCTGCCCAAGGCACATTTTCCCCGTCTTTGGGACCTTGTACAGTGGGAAGCCGGTGGCTTCGTTGCGTGGTTCACCGCGTGCCAGGTACTACCTATCGACCCACCATCACACCGGTCTCGCATCTGCAGTCTTCTCGAACACGAGCGCGGTAGAGCTGTGAAAGATATTAGAATTCTGTGAGATATGATTACGGCCGCCTTACTTTTTAACCAGATTTTTGTTTCTTCGTTGATGTGTTTGGATTTCGCTGCTGCGTGTCAGGTTAACAGTGTATTTTTTAAAATATGAAGTGATATAGATACTTATTTTCGGAAAATATTCAGCATGGGAATCTGTAATTTCATATAACACGAGTATTTTTATTCTGTGTGTGACATAAAAATTATGATATTACGTTGAAATATTGTACTCATTTGGTGCGTATTAAATACTAACTATTGCTTGTGATATGACCTCGACAGGTACGATTGAAGGTTGTGTTATAAAATAAATATCCAGCACATCTCTAGGTTATTTTTGTTTCCTGTTGAAGTTCTTTACCAAAAATTCATTAAGATTTTCATCATAGTGTGATGATGCTGCAGGACATAAAAACTGTGCTCTACTGTTATTAGCTTTAAACATTTCCTATTTGGTAGATACTGGGAATGAATTCTTATTTATTGACATAATAAATACAGTTTTCGGATTGTGCATTCACAGTTTGTTGACTGATGGGGAGTAGTGTTAATGGGAAATCATCAGAGGTGGAGCAGTCACACTTGAGGAAGTTATTGATATGCCCTAAGATAATATATTCAAAAGAAAAAATAGCTTTTTTAAATATCATTGGTTTTCACCATAGGGCTAGAAAAATATCCAAAAGACCATGGAATCTTAACGATAGATCAAAGGGAGAAGCAAAGGTGGAGAAGGGTAATGAGCCGCAATTGTCATGACTTTATACCTGGCCCGGATGAGATTGATATTCTTAATGACTTTTTCGTGCAATGCCGTAAGTACAGATCTAAAGCATATGAGTTAGAAAGAAGAGCAGTCAGTAAGCTGTTGAAACATTTTTGCACAATTGAATCAACAAATAAAACCCTCGATTTCTGTCTGGAGATAGATGGTGTTGTGAGGGACATTAAAATTGTATTAAAAGGGTTTCAAAGTGCTCAAGACATGTATGATGCTAAAATAGCGGACATTTTACCATCGTTTGATTGTGTTACCTCCTACCGGGCCCAGGAAGTATACCTGATGATATCTAAGGCCAGGACATCTCTTTGTTTTTTGTTGCATAGATTCATCATTGGTGCATTAGCTGCAAATCAAGTCACTGAACCAATTCTACTCCTTGCTCAACTTCATGACAGCGTCCTTCATCAAACACTTTGTGGTAATATTTCAAAAGCCAGTGACTTGTGCTCAAACACGTGCCCTATTTTACTTAGGCCTTTAAAACGTTTGTCAATGGCAAGAACATTGAGTGTGGTAGCACGAGGTCGAGGGGAAGTAAGTAGTCATAAACTTGTTGCTGCTTTATTACGTGCATATTCGAAAGAATTTAAATTCAAAAGTGAAGTGTCTACAGAGGAAGGGAGTTTTTCTGATGGATCCCACGCCACTAGCATTGAAATATGCAGAGACCTAACACGGAATGTCACCCCTCCTCTACCTCCCATAGCAACTGATGTGAATTATGGAAAGCCCTACTTGCAGCTCTTCCCAAACTACCAAAGTCCTGCCCCAACTCTAAATGCCAATTATTTAGTTGAACAGCAGTCGGTGGAAACTTCTTTGGTTGAAAACATTTTGAAAAGGTCCTTAAGGATTGAAAACCTTGATGACAAATCAAATAGAAATGGTGATAATGCAAACTATGGTTATGACGAACTGAAAGGAGCCATGAATGCAGATAAAGTTTCAAAAGCTGTGGAGTATTTTAGACAAAACTTATGGGGAGAGGTTGGTTCAGTCATAGACAGTGCAATGCTTTGGTGGATGGATGGAAGAAAGGAAGTGGACCTGCTCTTGGAGGTTGACCAAGTATTGTCTCAGGGCAGTGAGGACCTGCCTTTGGCATTCCATTCCCCCGAAACATGTCTTAGACTTCGCGATTGGCTTCAGGAATTAACAACAAGAAATGGTAAGTTTATGAAGCATTTTGCCGTAAAAGAGTGGATCGTCTTATATGCTGCTTGGTCAATAGTTAAATATTGACAAATAACGATTTTAAGAAAAAAGTACATGAATTAAGTGCAATTCTGTTGATGTAATATGAGAATGACATTAGGTGAATACCTGTTAGTTTTTTAGGGATATTTGCTCATTATTTTGATATTATGACCAATGTTTTATCACCACCACTGATCATGGTTTAAAGAGAAAGGAATACTACTTGGTCATGCATAAGGTTAAAGTAAACCACATTATTTCTGTTTCTAAAAATAACTAGGTTGGAAATGGCTTGGGCATCACTGCATAGTTAGAAAACAAAAATCCCAGGTATAAATTATTCTGCGTGAATTGTAAAATTTATAATGAGTCATTACAGGATACATGTTGGACCACATTACTGAATTTATTTTCATCAGTAAAGGCACATGAATTCTTTATGTTAGGACTCAATCTCTTTTAGTATAGCTACATGATTTATAATTTAACCCTGAATAAAGTGGGAGACATGCTACTTGAGCACTATTGAGATTAATTTTTGTTCCTTGATGCTTCATTATGTTGGACTCACCGCTACTTGCATTGATTTTTAATTGCTGATGAATCTATCTAAGTAAGAGCCTCAGTCCATACACTGATCTCCCATGCAGTACAAAAATCACCAGTACCACGGCTGAACCCATCTCCAACTGTTTTAAACTGGAATTACATTCCAGAGCCTGGTATTTTGATGGAATTTTGAATAAATGGGAGGATTCTAGAATAATTTTTTTTTGAGAAAAGCTCTGCATGTCACTTATTCAAGTGATCCTGAAGAAATTCAAGGTAATGCTTATAATTTATTTTGCTCGCATTTATTTGAATTTTCTGTTCCAGATTCTCTTCCAGGAGTTATGGCTGCTGCAATTCAAAGCCTTTGTGATGGTCTGTCATCTCACATAATGACAGTTGCATGGGACCACAGCTTTCGAATGGCACTGGTACAGCCAGTCACTTTGCAAGATGATGTTCAATCTGGGGCTGAGAAGGGCACATATACTGGAAGGTTATTTGTTGAGGTAATGGTCCAATGGCTTAGTATTTAGTGGATTATTAGTAAACAAATGCTCTCATCTTTGCCATTTGGTACCAGTCAAAGGTGACCACTATTAGACAATGCTGCAAAGGAGCATCAGCTTAATTTTCTTGTTGCCTGTTTTTTCCTGTTTTAACCGTACATCAAATGGAGCATGGAACCACTGATTTTTTACTACTGTTATTATGGTCTGCTTAGTTTACACATTTATAGCACTGTTTTTTTTCATTATTTTTGTTAATCCATGAGTATGATTTCCTACATCAGCAACATCCTTTTCATTTATAAATATATGGAAAATAGTGAAGTGAGAATTTCCCCACAATCAAGTGGAGAATTAATTAAAGTTCCCTAAACAGAGGATTAGAGGATATTCATTTAATTCCAATGTTAAGCTGAATCAAATTTGAATATTGTCACTTCTAGTAGGTAGATCAGGACTTCAGACCACCTGAATGAAAACTCTCAAATGTAGAATCTGCTACTCTTTAAGTGATTTAATATAATAATATAGTATACTTTATTCATTTTGATAAATGGTTAAACCATATTAAATGTTGTCAATATTACTTATAAATTTACTGAGTATACTAACTTAAGTTTACTGAGGGATTCATCCAAGGGCCAAAAGATAAATAATATTAATCTCCACATATACCTTGTCATTGGCTTTCATTTATTTGGTTATCCCTTGCATAATATAGACAGTAATATCAAAAGTCAGTTTTAAAATTTAAACTTGGGTTGATAGGACAGTCATGCTACAAAATATCCAGTTCTTTTAATATCTGTATCATTTGGCCACACGTTTAGACATAGCATTAAGTAAAACTAGGTACTAGAAAATGACATAATATTCTTATCCCATGATTGGCCATAGCTTATAGCTTTGGTTTATCTGGAAATGCATCATAGACTTGATTTAACTGTTTTCTCCAAAAAGTTTGATCAATGGGACAAATAAGATTAATGAGCTGCGATGAAAATGTCAACCAGAAATAATTCTAAGTTGATATTTTAAGTTTTAATTATTAAAAAGTCGATGATATAGTCACCCATTTGGGATAGGTCTGTTGAAAATGGATTGTTTTCATTTTGTTCGGAAGTTTCAGTTTCCATGTTGTGTTCTAGGTTCTACGCCGCCTTGTTTCTTTGGCAAACGATTGGGAAGATAGAGGTGCGTTGGAAGCAAGCGAAATCAAAACAACTTCTACAGCCACCCTCCAGAGGGATGTTGACGAATACAGGAAAGAGGGTGTCTACTCATTTTCTGCTGACCAAATTCCTGTTCTCCACCGTCTTGACCATTCTCTTCACACCTTGCGAATATGGGTTCAGTCATACACCAGAAAAGCAGCTTCGTCCTGGAATGCTCTGTGTTTTTTTCGAGCAGCTCACTCAGATGTCATGTGTGCATTGGATGTTCTTAAACAGCTCAGGGTAAGCTTTTTTTTAACACATGAAGGCCTTCCTTCTTATAATTACATTTAATGTCATGTTGCACTGAAAAAATTAAATGTAATAGAATATTTAGGTCGCCATGGCACACATTTATGTTCCCAGGTAGGATTGTCTTTTTTTGGGAACTGGCTGAAAAGTGTGAAAACTTAGTGAAAGTAACATTCAGGATTCTTTCAATGATAGAATTGTAGTATGAAACCTCTTAATTTTAATCTTTGTGGCTCATTGTCCTCTTTGACAAGGAATCGTATACTTCACAAATGCTTATTTAAATGTACACGTTGATCTGGAAATGTAAATAACTTCTCACAAGGAGGAAAAATGTGGTAATGGCATGGAATTTTAATTATGGTTTAGAGTCTTTTGGAGGAAAACAAGCTTAAAGGGACTAAATATAGCACACTTTCTCAGTTCGGTAATTTGAATCAAAATAGGTTAATTGGATCACAAGTTGCATAATCCCCCCTGAATATAGGAGGAACAATTTCACTTACTGGCTCTTAAACTTGAAATTATGGCTTGGTAAAAGGAAATGGTGATCTCCCCAGGCATAGAAACCTGTAAAAACTACCATAATGCATGCAAGTATCTGGATTGTGGAGTGAGGAAAGAACATCATAGAATATTAATCCTCGCTGCAGATCATATTATGACTATTGTTGATGATGTTGTGTTTGACTGTTAATTCCTTATTATTCCTTCACTTATGGTTAGAAAAATTACCTTTATAATATATGAAATATCATTGCTTATTTACTAGATCCAAATTAATGTTCTATATGGAAAGTCATGTGCAATAAAAAACTTAAGTGATACAAATAAAATTGATATAAATAATGATGATAAAGTGACACACACCATCCTCCACATGACTTTAACAAATTGGCTGTGAATATAAAAAAATTAACCCATTGTAAATAGGTTTTAAACTGAACTTTAGAAGCTTCTATCAATGAAGTGTTATTACAGAGTGGATGAGTTTATGAGTGATAACATGTGATTGTCAGCTGTGTTACTTGTATGGGTGAGCATTTAGTATTTCCATATATTTTTCAAAATGTTTCATGGCTTCAACAGCTATATTTCATTGAAGTGAGTATTTTCATTTATTGTTCAAATTCTAATTTCAGTGTATCATTAAATTAACTATGTCCTATGTCACATGCCTAACAAACAGGACAATAGAATAAATAAGTAGGAAGTCAAGATTTAGGAGGGTGTTACTTATGAAGTGTGTTTAGTTTGGATGTGCTTTTGCTTTGTCGTCATGTGGATCCTAGATTGTATGGATAGGGTAAATGTTTTTGGTCATTTGTTTCTGACATCACCACTGGTGGCTGTGCTCATGTGTAGGCAGTCTCACAAACTTTGAGGCAACAGAAACATGAGCTCTGACCTGGTATGAAATGTTGTGTATTAATGGTGCTGGCTTGTTAAAATATATTACCCTCTATCCTTAATAAGGGAATGGCTTTTTATCATTTCTACACCCAAAAGAGAGTTGAATTTTTTAGCATGAAAAATATTTACTGACACCTCAGTCCATTGGAATTATTTTTGTGTAAACTTTTACTCCATAATTTATGAGCAATACTTTTTCAGCATTGCACTTTCAAAAAACTGTATCACACTGGGACTATGGTCCTTGTCACCCAGAGCAAATAAACATGGGTTCAAGTGCTCACATCTCTCTCCCATGGCACCCCTCTGTGTAGAATTTACTTGCTGTTGTATTTTAGGAATTATTATAAAGTGCCAAGATAAATATAGCATATAGAAAAACTATTTTGCCATTTTCTTGGTCCCACATCCCTAAAATGGCACCTTACCCACCTCACCAATACCATACACTCCATCCTTCCCCATCCTTCCCTGTATCTGCAGCCTTGTTATTATTTTCATCCATGTTCTAGGGCCAGAATCCAACTCTCTGATGCAATTTTGAACCAAATTCTGGCAGAGAAATATTACTTTTAAATTCTATAAAAATAAAAAAAATTGTGTTATTAGGAACGCACCATTGTAGTGATTTTATTTTAATATTGGGAAGTTAGCCTTTGAACAGATTCCAATTGGATCAGTATTTATTTTCAACATGGTCTTAGTGGTTTGAATTGCTCAACTACTTCTTAAGTTCCATTTTAGAATTTATTAAGCTAGCTTCTTAATACTTTTCCTCAAGATAATGTTTAAATGAGGAGGATGGTTATGTGATTGGTTTTGTTTGCAGCAAGGCCCATAAATCCTTGTCATAAATTGTAGTTAATCAAGTACCAAGGTCTTGAGGGTCGTAGAGGGAGTTAGTGAGCCTGTCTGTCAATAGTCTGAAAAATTTAGTAAATGAGAAAGATGAATTGTAAAGGTTTCTGGGCTTTCTCCATGTTGGCATAATGTTGATCAACATTTTATCAAAATGAGCCATCAAACTTATGTTAACAGAGAGGAAAACCTGCATAATTCATCTGGAGGTCATGACAATCCTCATTTAAAAATGAAAAAAGATTATTCTCCTTTTTTACGAGAAATTCTAGCACTCTGATGGGGTTTGAGAATGCGTCAAATGAAACAGGAATTTTCTGAATAAGTAATTATTATTCATAAATATTAGTATATTTCCTGTTACTTTTTATTGGTAAATTTACTGCCTTGCTTTTAGTTAAATCTAATTTTCAAGACCTTGTGCAAAACTCACACATACTTAAGAATGGTATTAGGCAACAAGGTGACCTTCACACACCTTTATTCCAATGAAGGAAACTACTTGTTACGTGAAACTTATGGGTCTCCAGCTATTAATCTTCCCAAGAAATGCGGAGTTGCCATGTTTAAATTGAAGGTGATAGCTTTTTGACAAGCCTAATGTTTTTACTTGACTCAGGAATATCTGTTCACTTAAATCCATTATTTTTTTCCTGTGACAATATTGATACAATATCAAATTGGGTTATTTTGCTAATTGACTTTTGAACCAATCCTTGACTTGCCTTATGTCTTTATATCCTGAATATTTGTGCAAATAAATATTTTACCTAATTTAATTGTTTGGGATATGGATGAACCTATTGGATGTATTAAAGAGTGAAGCATATGTTAATCTAATTATGTTCAGTTTATCTTTGCATAAACATGAAATAAAATAACTATTTTCAATGGAAAGATACTAATCCTGATCATATCTACTTAATATGTGTAAAATAAAAGTTATGAAGTACATGTACTCATGTAAGGATTTGCTTCTGTTCCATCTATACTTTAGCTACCTGACTCCCAAGATATTAGCGAAGTGAAAAGTGTCAATCTTACTGTATGTGTGAAAATGAGAGCAAAGTTGATTTCTGAAGTTAGAGCCAACATAGCTAAACTTCAGGTAAGTATTCTCCGTTCGATTGTAATTGATTTGAATAGCAGTGTTCTTCAAGCACGTTATAATTTTAACTCCATATATTTTGGATGGAAAAATTGCAGCCTTGTTAATGCCACTTATCCTAACATTAAGTGGCATTAATAATACTGCAATTTTTCCTCTGTAATGGATAAGTTCCACAAATTCGAGCCTGAATTTACCAATTTAATTCCATCTATTTTATTATTGAGGCCTTTTTTCCATCTAAGTCATGGTAAGAGAGAGCTACCCACAAATGTCATTGAAATCTTTTGAACTTTGGGTATGTAGAGATCCCATTTCAAGTTTGAATTTAGTATTTAGACCCTGAATGCCTGTACCCAATTTAGAGTCAGCAGTGTAAATACTCCATTGAAGATTGTTTGGTTTTAAGTGAGAGCAAGTAACCATGTGACTGTGCTCCTGTTTACTTTTAAAGGCTTTGCCAGCAGAATGTCTCACTGTGTTGGCCATGATGGGAAGAACAGTGTCACTGGCTACCCTTTGCTTGATAATGCCTGAAGCCAGATATTGGAGGAGGAGGAACAATGCACTACCTGAATTTCCAAGTCCATATGTTGAGGAATACTTAGGTATGGTATTGAATGCACATGAAATATAGGCCTGAGAAATTTAACAACATATTAACTGATTAAAATTATGGTGGATTTTGAGAAATCAACCAAATTAAAAGTTACATTTAATATTTTGAACTGACGAAAGTTAATGGAAAAATGACTGAGCTAGTTTGAAGTGAGCGGTTTAAAAAAAATGTACTATGGAGGTACTGTTGTAGAGTTGGAATGAGATTTCAAACCCATCTGCTTTTTCTGTCAAAAGAAGAATTTTAATGTATAAATAATGCAAAGACTTATAATGAGACAATAAAAATCATTAATTATTTGGCTGCTTTCCAATTTTGTGAGGATGATATGCAATTTTAATTTGAGAGAAAAAAATTACAGGACTAATTCATTTATTGTGATTATGAAGAAAAATATTGTGCCATCAGAAACTGCTCTCATAATTTTTCATCAGATATTTTTCCCCCTTGTACTTTTTAAGATCATGGTTCCACCACTGAAGAGCCCTCACAGTGCACAGATGACGATAGCATGCTGTATTTTATTTTACCTAGGGGGCTTTGATGTTCTTAGTCATGTGCATGGGATCCTATGTAGAATATAAGTACAAAGTTACTTCATCAGCCACATGACTAGAATTCAACATCTTTTTCAAGATACAGTGGAACCTTGCCCAATAAGCATAATTCATTCTGGAATCTTTCTCATAAAGCGAAATACTCGTAATGCTAATAATATTTTCCCATATAAATTAAGGTAAAATACAATAGTTTATTCCATGTTTAAAAAATTAATTATGCATAAGATTTATTCAAAGAAAATCATGTAAAATTGTTTAGGATCAAGAATCGTCTTCATCTTTTCTTCTATTGTGGATTGCACCCACTTGGAATGTGGATTCAATTTGTAGAAAACAAAAAAAAGGATTGATATTAATGGTTTATGATCTATGATGAATTCCTAATTTTTTTATGCTATAAAGCTATCTACAGACATTTGTTTTTCCTGTCCCTTCAAAATTTTGTGAAGATATGACTCAGCGTTATCATTTAATAAATTTATATCATGCATGGCCACTGCCTTATTAGGATGATGCTTCTCAATGTACAATTTGACAGTTTCCCATACTTTCCCATGACTACATCACATTTGGCATGTTCTTTTGGAATTTACACTTCTTGAAGGCTGGTGGAGTTTCTGAATGGTAAACAAGAAGGGGGCGGTTAATGTTCAAATCACCGCTTATATTGGCTCAAAAAAGCAGTGTGAGACGTGCTTTCATTGGTTTGGTGCTGGGCTACGCATTCTCCTCTATTGTTATGTAGATTCTCTTCAACATTTGTTCCCAGAAGAGACCCATTTCATCACAATTAAAAACCTGCTTTGACTGGTAACCCTAGAATCTTGAAGTCACCGATTAAGTTCTCTACTGCCTTTGATTCGGAGCTCGCTGATTCACCATGCCTCACAATGCTGTGGTTGCTGGTTTTTCTCTTTAAGTTTATCAAACCACCTATGGCTTCTCTCTAATACTTCTTTTTCAGCCATTAATTATCCTGGCATGTTCTTAACAAGGTCAGTGGAAATCAAGTTCTCCTTCTCACAAATGATGTTTTCAATAATAGCATTGCCATGTAATTTGTTTTCATTTACTCATATGAGAAGCAACCTTTCAATGCCATTGGGAATACATAACCATTGCATTGATATTCTTATCACTCCCTTTTGAATTATTTATATTCTTATTTTTGTTCTTGAGGGTAGTGCAAATCATTCAAGTCAACAAATTGTATGTACATGCTGGATCAGCCATGCTCACACCTTGTTCCTGCTTTTCAACGATTATACTTGTCATCTATACACCCATTTGAATTCTCTTATGGCTTCCTCTCTTATGAGATTTTAAAAATAATGCACAAAATATTTTAAACTAAAAATAAATGACGAGTAACACAAGTCTGAAAATAAAACAAGTTTGAAAATATGCGTGATCATTTGCGACACTAAGATGCTAACGAAACAGATACTATATACAAACTGAAGAAGCAGACATGCAATCATTCCAGGAATCCCCCCCTCTCCTCGTCACTCATTATGCGAAAGATTGTATGTTTTGCAAGTAATTAAAAAAAATATACTTTTGTCCATTATGTGAATTACATGCTGTACACAGTGCTTGCTAAGCGAGGTTCCACTGTAAGTCATTGTTTTTTGCTCTTCTCTAAATATTGTCTACTGGTGATTTCCTCCATGAATAGCTGTCATAATTGTATTATATTTGCAATGACTTTCTTAAAATTTAATTTTATCATAAAATAAACATGCACCTGCCTATAACATTGCCAATTTATGTTAAAAAAGACTATTGGTTAACTGGTGTTCTTACAATGTTCTTACACTGGTGTTCTTACTGTCTTGGAACTCAATATCAAAAAGTGTAGCTGTATGTCATTCTATAGAAATAATACTCCTGTTTTATTCAAGTATTGCATCATGAATACACCTCTCGGCCGAACTAACGAGATCAAGGATCTGGGCATAATATTTACTCACTCAATGACTTTTGACAAACATATTGATACTACTGTTAAAAGAGCTAATAAAATGTTGGGGTTCATCACCTGATTCACCAGAGATATTTTTGATGTAACTTGCATCAAATCACTATTCACCATGCTTGTGTTACCAATTTTGGAATATGGCTGCATTGTGTGGTCACCATTTTATGAGTGTCATATTAATAGGCTTGAAAAGGTTCAAAGACGCTTTATTAGGCTATGCATGCGCAAACTTGGTGTTGACATGTACAGTATTTCGTACCCGGATGCATACAGGGACCTGGGGATCTCAGTTTTATCTTCCCGGCGCATCATGGCAGATATGATGTTCCTACACAAATTGTTGAATAATAGCGTGTCCAGTCCTGAACTTTTGGAATTAGTCTCTTTACAAACACCTTCTTATGCTACCAGAAGCAAGTTATTATTTCACAGAGAATTTTATAGACGCAACTATATGTACCACAGCCCAATAGCTAGAATTCTGAGGGAAGGAAATGAACTTCCTCCTGAAATTGATTTCTTTGCTATGAATGCTATGCAGTTTAAGCGATGTTTGAGATACAATTTGTAATTGTGAAGAAATTTCTTTTTCTTTTTATATATATATTCTTAAATTTCAATGGGTAATTGCCCGTGTATGTGCAATACATGTATTTATGTATGTTGTGTTGTGCAATAAATAAAAAAAATAAAATAAATAAAACATATATATGTGTAGAAATAATGAGCATGGTAGTCTAGGGTATTGAGCCCTGGGTTACTTACCAGAGGCCTTGGTTTCCAGTAAAGGTGAGGTCTCAGCTCCACCCAAGCTGTGTGATTTTTTTGGGTGCCAGTTCTTACTGAGAAACCACTGGTGATACAGGAAAGAAACTGGCCCCATTGCCCTGTTGTGTGAATTTCAAATGCCATTGGGCTTAGTATTATTAGGTTAGCTCTTCCCCTGCCTTTCCAAAAAATCTTTGATTGATTACAGTGGTTTTCACAGATACCAAGGCCAAGAAAATTTTATGTCTTTTTCACTGTAATATTTATCTGTTTGTATTATTTTAAGGTCCAAACTTGGATGTTTACATGTAAGTATTTCATCACACATTGCTAATTGGGTAAGATCAGAGGGATCTGATCTTACCCAATTAGATCTTCCATATCCAGATAGGATATGGAAGTTTTGTTGAAGGGGTACAGGTTTCTGTAGAATGAGTTTTTTAATTGATGTGGCTTTAGATTTTAGTGTTCTAAAAGCCAAAATGTGGCTCTGTGAGCAAGGTTTTATTTTAAATGACACGTAATTATTTTGTTTACTAAAATATTCACAACACTTTCCCCATGCAATTCCTCTGCTGAGGGGGCATTCCTTTTCTTATTTATGCCTCATCAAGTTTTGTAAATTATCCTAGAGAGGATTTCACTATTCGATTGATTGACTATGCTAAATCAAAAATTAATCTTTCAAAAAATGTTCATCTTGCATTGACTCATAATTGATTCTAAAGTATGTGAAATGATCTCTAATGATTTTTCATTCATATTTTGAATTAGTGCTGTGTTGAGATTAATGAAATTAATTCAGTTCCAGGACTTCAAGCGTTCAATATTCACAAATACTGAATTGTTCCACCTTAGTTCTGTAATCACAATGCATGCATTGAAAACCCTAAAAATGTCATGATTTATTAGATACATAAGTATTAATTGAAATATCTTTTACTGATAAAAATGTGAGTAATTGTGTGTGGTAAACACTGTTTCAGTTTAGGATTAAGAAATAAATAATTTCAGGTAACTCAGTCCTCCAACATGCTTAATGGTGTCGTAGAGGAATGGATTAACGATTGATAGGCCTGGGTTAATTTTGGGTGACACCTCTTAGTACCCTTTGCCTCATCCAAGCTGTCATTTGTCCCAGATCCATCTGGGAAACCCATCACCTTGACGTTTCTATTTCACATTCCATAGAGTTCAGTGACAAGTCAGATATAGCCTCAACTAAGATACAATCCTATGGGTTGATTACTGTGGTTATATGAAAATAATCATTTGCAATCTCGGCCAATAAATATGAAAAATACGGTACTGGTTTAATGAAAAACTGGTTTGCACATTCATTGTAAAAATATAAGAATTTTCGGGGATCAGGATGGTGCGTTGGCTAATGTACTGGCTTCCCATTCAGAGGACCTGAGTTCAAATCCTGGAAATGACAGATATTTTTCAGTGGTATCCCAAACCCTACTTGAGGTGCTTTGTGGCGAGCACTCTGAGTGAGTACACTATCCGTTGGATGGGGTATTAAATGGGTTTCCCTCCACCCTTTCTCCTTTCCTATCCATCATTAATGGCACAAATGACCTTAACTGTTGGTCACCTCCGCTAAAACTACTGCTAAAAGCATTTCCTTTAGAATAATCATTTATGATGTTTGCAATACATTTTTCATTTCAGACAAGGTGCTGAAACCAATAATAAAAGCTGTTCAGCACTTGGATCTACCTGTTCAACAATCTGCTGCTGGGATGGTTTTAAGGATTCTTGGTGAATCATGGCTTGATCATATCTACCAGCATAGGATCAAATTCAGGTACTCTTTTCAGTGCGAAATTTTGGCAATTTATGTGTTCACAAAGTCACTGGTTTTTAATGACAATGGGCTATTGATGATTTTGAGAATCATATTTGTGGTTAATTAGGAATGAATATACGCATAAATATATAAATAACCTTCTTTTCATTTCTTTTTTTGGGGTTGGCTAAACCAAAAATATGCCAGATATCGTTTTTTTCGGGAAACTTTCTACCTTTTATTAATTTGATCCATTCTACCCTCTCCTTTCATACTTTTTTCACCTTTCATTCCTTGTTTCATGCATCCTCTTCTTCCCTAAGACTTCTAATACTCCTTGTGTTGACCGCGACTTGCTCAGTGATTGGCCTCCAGTCACTTTTGTCCTTCACTTGGTTTCTGCATTATCACCTTCTCTTACAATTCTTGGCTTGATCTGGTTCTTGCATTAATACCTTGAGTGTCTTTGTCACTTTTTCTATTCGACCTTTCATTACTAACTTTTGTGGGTGGCTGATAGGCATCCTAAACATGTGCTCTGACCAGTTTATTCTTCTAGGCTTAATAAAGCATATTACCCATTTTTTGATCCTGGACTATTTCATTATCTCCAGAATTCATTTGTTCTTACTGAGCTTAATGTCCTCAGAATATAACTGCATGATAAATTTCTCTTTGAAAATATCATTACACCTGTGTCTGAAGCATTCAGCTTTCATATTTCACAAGCCATATATGATTACTGCCCTGGACAAATAGGTCTGATAAATGAGTATTTTGTGCTATGGATCTAAATGTTAGATTTTAAACTTTATATTTCAATAGTATGCTGTCTATCTTGGCTGTATGATCACTGATTTGCCATTTAATTCTCTTCCCTAATGATAACTGAAGTATTTGTCACTCTCAGAAAAAGTAATTTCCAACAACTACTGCTATCCTTGCTGGTGATGTTGTCATCTTGGTGTGTTTAAGTTTTAATTTCATTCACATTCAGCCCTAATTACCTTCCTTATATCATACACAACATCCTCTCGGTGAGCTTCCGTAAGGTTGCAATATTTCAAACCATTGACACAGTGTTATTGACATAATCATGAACTTGTTTTCATGTAAAAAGTATTTCACCTTTCAATCCTTACTTCTGTATCACTTATTTTTGACCAGGTTGAGTGGACAGGTGAATGCAATCAAGTTTTGAGCAGGCTTGAAAGTAGGATTTGTTAGGAAACAAATTTTCAAAAGTAGCTCATGCTCACATGTTTAATTGCCTGTGGCTTCTATCAATTTTCAATATGTGACAATCATTTTCCAATAACCAAGATATTACTAAACTCCTAACACCATTCACTTTTTTTTGAGCGTTGAAACTGGTTGTATGCAAATAAAGGACAGTGGAAAGATACTTTGTATTCTTAATTTTATTAAAATGAATTTCCACAAGGTTGAGCCGGGAACAATAGAATAAAAGGTCATTTACCTGGAATAGAAACTATAAAAACACTATATTTCCTCTTTTTCAGTGAGTGGGGAGCCCTGCAACTACTCACAGACTTTGGTTCTGTGCACTTATGGCTAGAAGAACGTATTACATTATCGCCTGAGCTGCACCGCCATCTTGCTCAGACTGAAGTGTTAAGGCGATGCGAGGGAGTGGGTCGTTTATTGCTACGGCATCCAGGTGAGGCCATTTCAATGGTCCCTCCATCGCGGAGATCACCAACCTACCATCATTCAGGTTAGCTCTGCTCTTGTTTCTGAATGTTTCTAATTGACAACGTACCATATTTTGCAGCTAATTAGACAGAGCATGTTCTGTTAAAAGTGTCTAAAAACCACAAATAGTTGAAGTCATATGATGGGTTGTACATGCTTGAGTGGGAGGTAAGCTTGTAGTAGCTCTTTTCATATCAATTTAAATTTAGTGTTCCATAATGGTTTTTCATGAAGATGTCACTAATAGAAGAATGTGTTACTTCAATGGGCAGAGTGCAGGGCTGCAGACCATAGGGCCCGGATTCGATTCTCTGAGGATTCCTCAGGGTACCCTCACCATCCCCCAAGCTATGTGATTTTTCGGGCGCCAGATCTTCCTGCGAAACCATTTATGACAATTGGAAAGAAACTGATCTCCATCATTGCCCTGTTGATGTGTGAATTTGTCAATGTCAAAACCTGTTGTGCATAGTATTAGGTGAACTCCAACCTCACATATCAAACCAACCTTCGGGTTCATGACTATGATCACTGATAGTTAGAAAGTCAAAGTAAAATAATGTTAAGTTCCAATGTGATGATATGTTTAGTTATTAGGAACTCAAAATCTTGTTTCTGGTTATTTTCTTGTTAAATGGGGCATGGTCTAATTCATCTTAATAAGCTGTGAGATGTGGTATTACAGTGGATTGCGAGAAGTTCCTCAACTGAGTGTAGAAGTGGTCTTGTGTACTCAATTCAGGACTACAGTCTGAAATCATTCCCTGAGAACGTATTTCATGCTTTTTCAAATGTTCAAACACCGATTTGTTATCTCTTTCTAGGTCATAACAATAGTGGTGATGGATCACCAGTTTCAAATTCTGCTGCATTGGGTCCTCTGATGCCAGCAGAGATGTATGTTCCTAATCAAGAGCAGTGGTTGGAACTCAGGGCTTCTGGTACCCGAGATCATTTTCGTGACTGCTGTTGCCCATGCTGGCCTCCTTTATTTTGTGCTCTGTGCCTGATGTCTTGCCGGTGATCATTTTTTAGTTTAAGGAGAAGTATTAATTTTGAGGGCAAGTTCATAGTCATTGTGTCACCTTGCATCTTGGCTTATCTCACTGGTGTGGCCAATGTCATTCCATCAATAATTCAAAAATAAATTGTTAAAAATTACAGAAAATAATGTTGTTGAAATACTTTAATAACTTTGCTTCATTGGAGTAAAAACTAATTTATGGTTATTGGTTATAAAATAGGTACATTTAATTTCAAATTGTTAAGAAAAGATATAGAAATAGATTTTATAATTGATAGGAAGTGATATACCATGTTGATTATATCTATCTAATATTGTTTATAATTTTCTTTCAAATTAATTTCATTTAAATAAGTATTTTATAATCCTTTCTATGAAAAATCAGCATAATTTGTTCCCCTTAATGCTGTTTTAATAAAGTGATACATATTTTAATTGAGTGAATATTTGATCAATATATATATTTTTTTGTAGTTTTATAATTAGTAAATGTTCATATGAATCATTGGAACATTATTATATATTTTTCATTTCCAAATCCAAGGGAATTCAACCACATATCAAATGTTATATCTGATTAGTCCCAAGGAAAAGACGTAGATTATACATGCTATGAACTCTGATTGATAGATTTTTTTTAAATATCCCCGAGACTGCACATTTGGTAATGGCTTTCCAATTTTTTATGGGTGAATAAGTTTCAGCCTCATGTACTAATACATTTTATTGAGTGTTTCTAGGCATATGAACAATGTCTTGGATTTTCAATTTCTTAAATTTTTTTATACTTTTTTATAAAGGTATTGGCATTGATTGGTATTTGATAATTCATGAAGGAAAACCATTAAACATGTACTACATGAGGCTGTCACTTTGTTGTAATTTCATACAGACTGCATATGAAACTGAAAGCATATAATATCTATAGCATACCAACTTAATGGGCAAAAATGATGGAAGCTGTTTTTCCTAGTTGTTTGTCCAGAAGTGATCAATATTTTCCCATCACTTGCGTCCGACATGACTGTTTTTTCTAAGTTGCTTAATTATTGAAACATGTAAGAATATTTATTAAATATTTTGAATTATTTACTCATTCTTGTATCAGACAGTAATTCTATAATATTTTAGTGTTTCCTAAATGAACACATGGATTCTCATAAGATATGTACAAGGCTGACACTTTCTGTTCTTTGGGGTTGCATAAAACTTGGCTCACTCACTCAATCATGCATGCTGTTGAGTGGGATATGTTTGGTGTATTGGGAAATAAAATCTCTTATGCTCAGACATGAGGTTTATTATGAGTGACATGCATTCATTGTGAAATGCAATTCAATTTTATAAGTACTTAAATTATGTGAAATCGAAATTGAAATTAAACCACTTGGCTTTTCAAACCTTTTCAAAAATGTAGTAACCCCTCCGAGCGTGCTACTTAATCACCTGACTAATTACCCAGTGCTGTTCTCCCCATTCACATTACCCATTCCCCCACTCCTCCGCCAACTAACCACATGCCAAGCAAACCTTTTTCAACATTGTATCAATCCTTCTCCCAGCCTGCTAATTCATCAATATTACCAATCCTCCTCCTCAGCTCCCTCTTCCTACCTCAACCAATCCTTGCTTTCCTCCCTCTTCTTCTCCTTTGTCCAGATATATATATATATATATATATATATATATATATATATATAATATATATATATATATATATATATATATATATATATATATATATATATATATATATATATATATATATATATACATACACACACATACACACACACATATATATATACACACACACACACATATTGTATAATATATGTATACTGTGTTTGACTTATATTTTTACCTGATGATGTTGTACCATTATGAAACCTAGGTGGTAAATAAATAACTTCTCTATGTGGAAAAGCCAAGTGATTTAATTTCAATTTCAATATGAAGATTTACCACCAAGTGATGCCAGAAACTGTTTTATGTGAAATCCCTTTATTGTGAAATTGCAGCCAGAAGTTGAAGTATTTGTATGGACCATTGCATCAATTTATTCGTTTTTCCATGTTATGTGGTTGATAATGGGAAAATTATGAGATATATATATATATATATATTTATATATATATATGTATATATATATATATATATATATATATATATATATATATATATATATATATATGTGTGTGTGTGTATATATATATATATGTATATATATATATATATATATATATGTATGTATATATATATATATATATATATATATATATATATATATGTGGGTCGTGGTAGTCCAGAGGGTAGAGCGTTGGACTGTTGACCGGAGGGTCCCGGGTTCAATGCCCGGGCAAGGCACTCTGGGCACCTGCAGCTGCACCCAAGCTATGTGATTTTTCAGGTACCAGGCCTTCCTGGGAAACCATAACCGGCACAGGGAAAGGATTTGGCCTCCCTACCCTGATGTGTGAATTTCACATGCTGTCGGGCTTAGTTTTGGGTGAACTCTACCATCACCTACCAAACCGACCTTCAGTTTGGTTACTGTGTTTATGGTTTATGTTTATATATATATGTATATATATATTTATGTAATGTTTTGGAATATTCATGCTTGTTTTCAGTTGCCATGCACATGAATAGATATTTATTCATTTGAAGTTCTTAGAAGTTTTAGAGGGTAGGGCCACATGTTGGATTGGTGAATGTTTGACAGGGCAAAAGAACTGACAAGTTTTTATATGTATTTTCCATTAGACAACAAAGGAAAATGGCATTGTCACAGATCACAAATATCTCCAATTGATTGTGGCCTTGGTTTTTTTCTTGGAAGTATGTCTAATATTCTGATTTGCAGTTGACATATGTAATAACCTTCTTTACCTTTAAGAGTGGTGCTTCTCATCGCAATGCATTTGTGATACCTGTATGGGCCTATAAATGTCTGTTGATCTTTCGTTGCTGTATAATTTAGGCAAATATAGTCAATATGTCAACAGTGACAATTAAAAACCTAACAAAGTACAAATGTTGATAAAATCAGGAGGATTGATGATGGTTTTCCTCCAGTTTTTAATTTTTATATTTAGATGATTTAATAAAATATGTTTAAAATTTTACTATGTGAAATGCTGGGAATTTCGTGACTAAGTATCAAAAGAAAAAAGTTGATTGTGAGAATTTGTCTTTGTGACACAGAATTTTTTAATAATTTATTTAATTTTGTATTGTTCAGCTGAAATAAGGACCATGAAACATGCTTTCAAAGTGAAATACTTACCTAAGTTATGTATATATATAAAAAATTGTGAATGAAAAATTTTTGGTTGAAAATTATTCATTTAACCTGTGTTTATTCTAGAAAATTACCAATCAAGTGGTTATGAATGGGTATTATTTTTCCTATGAAGCATCATATGATATCATTTATTATATGAAGCATATCACTTTAAGCATGAAACTAAGTTTGTAGATATGCATAATGTACCCATCCACTAATTGCTATTTTTTGTAGCAATGCACTTATTGCGGTTATTGAATTAGTTGCATCATTGAAAATATGCACTGGGTATCTTGCGAAATTTTAATGCCCTTGTAAATACAAATGGAAGTGGTGGAACTAGTTGACTCTGTTGAAATTGGGATTAAATATTCTTGTGTGTATGTTTAACCAAATGGTCCTCATTGCCGGGTTTCCAATACAATAAATAGTCATAAAAATGGATTCTGTCAATCTGAGCCTATAGGCTGAAGTTTAGCCACTAAGCATGATAAAATTAGGGAGATGACTATACCCATACATTGCTTGACAAAAAGTGCACTGGTGGCCTTCGCTTTGCGTATGCACAGTAATCCATTGAAATAATATTCACTGAACATTTCATCTTCTCTCAAAACTGAAACCTATATTTAGATAGACCATAGGACATCGTATATATTCTGTTTGGTTGATGGGGGCCTTGAAGATTTTTATCATTTAATAGGTAGATGCATTGCTGGCTACTTGTGCAAACTTAGCATACACATATTTCCGTAAGTTAGTACAGGGCATATGCATCTTTGGTAGCTTGCCTTCCAAAGATGACACATTGTTTAACTCAAACTATTTCTTGGTCTCACTCATAGTTTGATCAGAAGTACATTCTCAACTGGCATTTGATTTGATGACAGCCAACTCATTATAGGCATTAACATGTTTTGTATTTTCTATTCTTCTATAAAACCAGTTTTTCCTATTGATTTCAATTAGCATTTGTCCTAGCCCAATTCAAGCCCTAGGATATTTATACTGTGTGATGACGATTTTTCCAGAATGATGAAATTTTCAGGAAATAACTGATGCTGCAATGTGTGGTGGCCATTACTGCTTGGGGCTGCATTCTGTTCTCTCAAAGTTGTCTCCAATCGCTTCAGTCTTGTTCTCATGTTACCAGAGGGCTTGAGTATTCCATACTCTTGTCAGAGACAGGTCAGATTGGTACCATTTACCTCCAGAATATTTCCATCAGCTTAAAATATCTGCAAATAAATTACTATAAAACATGAGTTTCCCCTTTGTTTCTGCATCTTTGGAACTTAACGTTACCTACTGGATTAAGCAGTGAGATGTGGGGGCAGGGGGAAGGAACAATTGATTTGACATGACCTCTAAGGAATTGATGATAAGAATATAGAGCTACTTACACAAAATCTTACCACTTTGCTAGGCAACCAGCTAAGATTATATTGTTCATGGATGGATGGATCAGGGATCTCATATTTTATGGGGTAAATCCTTTGCCCTTGTTGGATTAAAAACCTAATATTTGGGTGTTGAGTCTTCTCATATTCATTAGAAGGAAGATGTTAGAAAGACAGTCAAAGGTCACATAGAACATATAAATGAGTGTGCTACTTTTTCACGGGGAATGGCAGAGTTATAATGTAGGAGGATATACCAAATTGTAAGAATGACAATGGTAAATATGTCATTTATAGATATTGTGTCGATAAGTCTGAAGAAATCAGCAATGAAGTTGGTGTTTGAGTTTCAGACAAATGTCACTGTAGTGCACTCTTCTTGAATTTTAGTAGCGATATCAAAAAGATTTTGAGAGAACTTAGAGTAAACAAATTCTTTTGTGGTCTCCTCTGCTCTAGGTAATTATAGCAGACATCAGGGAATAGTTTTCTTAACCAGAGCGTCTGGGTTCGAATCCCAGTGGTCGCATGATTTATTTTCGTTGGTATCCTGATCCCCTCCCTGAGTTGGAATGTGGATAGCACTTAAAGTGAGTATGCCGTCTCTCAGATGGTCTGTTAAATTGTAAGACCCTTTGGCACCTATACATAAGAGTATCCTAATGCTGACATAGGGTTTCTCTCTCAATCCGTTTGACGAAGATCCCTTATCGAATCACCCACCTATCCACAATGGTGGAAATGACCTTATATGTCGGCTGCCTTCCCTAGTATCTACTCTACCCATACCTCAAGAGACTTGATGCTAAGGTGCTTCTTAGATTGGTATTAAATGCAATATTATTTCATGATTACAAAAAATATCGATAACATTGACTCTGGCCCAGGGATTTAGAATTTAGAGAGAGTTTCGCGATCTTGAAGAATCAGTTTTAAAATTCCATTTTCTAGAAATTGACCGAAATCAATTAAAAAAAAATACTGATTTTATTTTGAATGAATTAATTAATTTTTCAATCGATTTCAGAAAATCAAGTTCGCCGTTTTAACTGTCGGAGATAATATTCGACTGTGAGGGAATTAAAAGAAGAAAGTAAAACCAAACCGCACAATCGATGGGAACCTATACGTTTTTAGACAACCAGTCTGGAAGAAAGATTTTTTGAGTGAAAATGAGGAATTATGCGGAAGAGTTTAAATTAACTCCGAATGAAGCAACGAAAAAACGATCGAACCAACACGAAATTGACTCCTGCTCCACCGCTGTACGTATAACTCTACAGACATTTCGCACCTAATTTACTGTACAGTTTAGCGTTTCAACACGGAGACACTTGAGCAAGGTCATTTTCCCCCTCCAATTGCCTCCGTGCGAACGCGTCTGATTGATGTCTATGGTTAACACGCTCATCGATTGTAGTTTGTCAAATAAACACGCCGGTTCAACTGTTACGCGTCTTTTTGTCTTTGTGTTCATTGTCAGAGGCGTGCCCACGAGGCAACGCGCCAACCTCGTATTTATGAGGTGCGGGAATTTATACGAATTATTGGGATTATGAGAGCCAACTAATCCGCTTTTCCAAGCGCGATTCTTGACGCGACAGAGATAAAAATTAAAAAAATGTGATATGCTGTCCATTTCCTTCCATCAAACATAATTGTATCTAATTATGTATATATTATCATGATCTGTAGATAGGTAAGTATTTGTATTTTGTGTCGTACCACTAGTGACAAGGAAATAGCGAATTACGTGGGTCGTTAATCACTAAAAACTGACTTAAACAACATTAAAAATGGTGTGAAGAATGGGGGCTGGAATTAAACACGAAAAAATGTATCGTCGTGAATTTTTCAAACAATAGGACACACTGCAATAATTTCAGATTGTAAAAATCATTCTGGAATGTCCAGTGGAGTGCTTTAGCCAATTCAGCTATCGAGGCGTCCTCTTAAACTCTGTAATTTTGGGAGCTTTTAAAGGAAAGCGATGTTGTGACGAAATACCGTACATACGTACAATGTCACAGGCATTCGTAGTCGTGCGCGACGTGCCACAGTCCACGATGTTAAAGCCAACTCTTAAAACACTTAGGCTGTTTATACCTTTGACAAATTCCAAATAAACTGCGGGAGATGCGGCACCAATAACTTATAACGGAGTCATCCGCTAATATGCATTTCAATGCAATAATTTCAGAGTGTAAAAATCATTCGCCATGACCGGGATTTGAACCCAGATCCCTCAATGTCCGTGGCGCGACTACGAATGCCTTTGACATCGTATGTACGGTATTTCGTCACAACATCTTGTTCCTTTAAAAGCCCCCAAAATTTCAGAGTTTAAGAGGATGCATCGATAGCTTAACTCGCTAAAGCACTCCACTGGACATTCCAGAATGATTTTTACAATCTGAAATTATTGCAGTGTGTCCTATTGTTTGAAAAATTCACGACGATAAATTTTTTCGTGTTTAATTCCAGCCCCCATTCTTCACAACATTTTTAATGTTGTTGTGGGTCCAGTGGGATCCAGGTTCCATAAGTGGGATCCAGGTTCGTATCCCGGTCAAGGCGAATGATTTATACACTGAAATTATTGCATTGAAATGCATAGTAGCGGATGACTCCGTTAAAAGTTGCTGCTGCGGCATTTCCCGCAGTTTCTTTGGAATTTTTAATAGAAAACACGACCAACTTTTGCAAATTACTTACTCTGAGGTGTTCGGGTGAGTGTCGTGCATGAAGTAAAATACTTGGGGGTCACCGTTATATCGGATCTTTCTTGGGGAAAACATACTATATACAGTACGCACGATTTGTGGAGGGGCGATCAAAAAAGCTGGCATTCGACAAACATATAGTCGGAAGATGTAGCGACGAAAAAGTGAAGGAAAGTTGCTATTTATCTTTAGGAAGACCTCACGTTGAGTATGCGGCGAGCGTTTGGGATCCATTTAAAAAAAACATCAATTACAGAATTGAATAGGGTTCAGAGAAAGACGAGAAGGTTCGTGAAAGATTCATACCAAAGAGCACAAAGCGTCACGCATTTAATACAGAATCTGGGGTGGAAACTTTTAGATATGGGAAGACTCAGGGCTAGATTAAACTTATTATAAAAATGTAAAGCGTGTGATTTTCCATCAGACATTAGAGATATTAATTAGGCCCCCTAATTACATTGGCAGAGCCGACAATTTTCACAAAATTAGAAAGTTGGACCGTCAAACTGATAGATTCAAGTATTCGTTTTTCCCGCGCACTATTCGTGACGACAATAAAAAGGGGAAGCGCCTGAGTAAATAATAAGCTCGCGCTGTCGAAAATAGGGGTATACAAAATGATTAAATTCCCAAAAAACACTATCCTATTCTGGCGGCCTAACGCCCCCCATCAGGTACTTGATGATGACGCTTAAGCGTTGAAACTAGTTGTACGTAAATAAAGAACAGTGGAAAGATACATTATGTTCTTCATTTAATGAACATGAACTTCCACAAAGTTGAACCGGGAACAATTGAATATTTGAAGTCTATTGTATTTGGAATTGTCCGTCCGGAATACATAGAATACTTAACCGGTAATAAGTGTCTGAATTGCATGTGTGCCTGCTCTCTTTTAACATATTTTCTTGTCCTCTTTGTGTACCCATAGGAATAGCTGCTGACCATGTAGCACTCGTAATAAATACATGTAGGCATGTCGCATGATTGGTCTTCGATCGCTCTCTTTCCACGCGGTTTTTGGTAGATCGCGGGTTGCCAAGTTCACGAGGAAGTATAGGGGATATATGTAGAATGCCTGGTGACCTACCAGCCCCTGCAACACATTCTAGCGACGGCTTTCGGAGTATTATGTAGATGTAGATGTTGTGGTAAAATGGGTATATATTCATACGGGTGGATCTAATTGGGGGAGGGTGGTAAATAGGATATTTCTAACCCTCTTCTGTTGCATCTAATCAAGGGAATTGAACTAATCATTAAACGACTTAAAAAAAGCTGCAAACGCTGTTTTTTTAAATAAAAAAATCACTTATTTTCTGGTTTTCAGAGGATTAATTTGCGAAATTATCTGCTTCTCAAAAACTGTTTTATTTTTCCGTCATTATTTTTCAATTAATGTTAAACAAGCATTGTGTAAATCAATTTGATTAATAAATTGCCGAATGGGGTCAGGAACCACTTTATAAAAATGCCTGAAATTATGGTGTTAAATTATAGTCTGGAGTATCAAGTCTACGTAAACATCAATTTAAATTGAATACCAAAAGAATATGCAACAATATTTAGCTGCCAAGGAAATGTTTGACCAAGGTTCACAAACGAATAGACAAAAAAATTTCAAATCTTTTCCCCTCTTAGAAGGATTTGTTCGTTCGAACGTTCTGAAGGCCGCAGAAAAAATAATTTCTGCTCTGAGCTCGCGCATGATATGAGCAGAAATATTCCTTTTTGTTTTTCTTGGCTCACATTTTTTATACTGCTTTTTTAAAGTTGAAAATGAATTCCTTCTGGAAAACTTGCAGACCGAGAAATGCCAGTGAGCTTGTTTGGATACGGCACTGTTGGGAATTTGATCATTATTCCAAGAAATTTAATTAAAAATCGATGCTTAAAACTCATAGGACAAGCGCTCCTTGATGTTTGCGTTCCCATAAAAACGGCGTGTTTTGTTTGCTCTCAGTGCTGTAGAGCAAGATAGTGAATGCGTTCCGAAATTCACCACCAGCACTGCCTAAATTTGGAACGCAAATCGAAACTGCGACCGTAGTATTAGTTGAGACCAATACTTTACACGATTTATATTGCTTTCCTTTCTGTGGGAAATTGAAATGGCCAACTTTAACAAATTTGAGAGATGATTAAAAAACTATTTTGAACACCATATAAGTTGCATACGCAAAAATGGACGAAAAAGATAATACTATCTCTCCGTCTATTACTTTTGTGTTTTTAATAATACTCAAGATTAGGCATAATGTCCATTTTGTAATGAGTGAAATGTTTTCTGTTACCGTTTGCAAATACCTCTCGTATTTTTAAAAGTTGGGCATGAAAATATTTGCACGATGTTATTCTTTCACATGAAATTAGTACTTTTTAGAGAAGAATTATTTAAATGCCATTTTTAATTGTGAATACCGGAGAAAATCATTGTTTGGTTTGAAATATAATTCAGGAACACCGAATTAGCTAGGGTCGGGTGGAAACGTTACGATATCCAAGGGTAATACGTTGAAATTATTTTTTTCCTCTGTGAAAAAACCTTGGCACTTGGAACTACGAGTATATATCCGTAAATATATATTATAAGGGGGCAGGGGGAAATATTTGGATGGAAAGTGGGATTTACGTGAGATAAGAATAGGTAATAGAAGTCTATTTATTTATAAGCAGAAAACATCATAGTTCTTTGTCCTTTCAGCTGATTGTTGTGAGTTTCCTTTTTATATTAAACGACAACAGTTATTTTATAAGTTCATGGACTCCTATTGCATAGTTGTGCGAAGAAGCCATTTTGTGAAACTTATTATTTAACCAGTATTTTAAATATTCTTCGTAACGTAAAGGAGTCGGTATTTACATTTTGAAACGATATTGCACTTATTGCTGTTCAAACGACGTGTTATCCATAAAACCAAAATACTTAGAAATATAGCACGAATGTTTTATCAAGCTGGAATGTTGCTAGGGTCGCCATTTGCTGATTTTCCTGCTGGTACCTTTTGCGCAAAACTACAACTAGCAGGCGACATTTACGGCGATATATTTCATGGTGAACATCGTCACCATGATAACGTTATTACCTGCAATTCATAGCCTCACGGTACTGTCAGTCGATTTTAGATCGGACTTGCAGTACTGGCGATGAATTTTGGAAGGCACCCTTCCATCTCTCTTGGATCTTTCCTGTGTCAACTATTATCTTACCCGCCTTATCTCTAACTGTTAGCATAGATCTTCCTTTCTTACTTCCCGATAAAGATTTAACTATATATATATATATATATATATATATATATATATATATATATATATATATATATATATATATATATATGAGGAAGGCAACGGGAAACCACCTCAATTATCATTCCCAAGAAAAAATATGATGGACATTAGAGATATTTTGAGTCCTGGCAACCACGGGGCTCGGCCCAATCGGCTGTGTGTCGTGCCCGGCAGCGGGGGAGGCAAGGCTTCCGCGGTCGTCATCCCACGAAACCCTTGCAAGGGAAAACCAGCAGCAGCAGGACAGAAGACGCAGGAGAAGAAGACCAAATTAGTTAGAATAGGAACGTGGCATGTTAGGACAATGATGAGGACAGGGAAATTGGAGAATGTTAAGCGAGAGATGGAAAGGGGAAATATAGATATTTTAGGTCTATGCGAGGTGAGATGGAAAGATAGCGGGGATTACTGGAGTGATAAGTAAAGAATAATATACAGCGGTGGGGACGAGAGCCAACGAGGGGTTGCCATAGTATTAAATGAAGAGGTAGGAAGAAGCGTAGTCAACATAGAGCAGGTAACGGATAGAATACTACTAGTGGAGATAAAAGCAGAACCGACGAACTTAGTTATTATTCAGGTACTCATGCCACCGAGCAACCATAAGGAAGAAGAGGTCGATAGGATATACGATCAGTTAGAGGACATGATCGCGTGTGTTCCTGCAGGGAAACATTTGATAGTGATGGGGGATTGGAATGCGACGGTAGGCGAAGGAAGAGATGGTGACGAGGTCGGGGACTACGGTTTGGGCACGAGGAATGACCGCGGGGAGAAAGCAGTTGAGTTCTGCAGGAGACAGGGGTTAGTCATCACCAACAATTGGTTTAGACACCACAAAAGACGCAGGTATACATGGAAAATGCCAGGTGACTCAGGAAGGTATCAGCTAGATTATATCCTGGTTAGACACAGGTTTAGGAACAGTGTGATAAATTCGCACAGCTTCCCGGGAGCGGATGCGGACTCAGACCACAATTTAGTTGTCATGAAATGTAGCGTACGTTTCAAAAAGATAAGGCAGGGGCGGCGAGTTAGAAAATGGAATGTAGAAGCATTAAATGGGTTGAAAAGGAAGGAATACAAACAGGCGGTAGAGAAAATCATGGAGGATGGCAAAGGGCTTAGTACTATCGAAGAAAAATGGGAAATGATCAAGAAGGGGTTGTCTAAAGCCGCAAAAGACACTATTGGAACCGTTAACGCTAAAAGGACTAGGAAACCATGGATCACGGATGAGATGATTACAAAGATGGATGAGCGGCGAAAATGGAAGAATATAAATACAGAATTAGGCAAAATGAAGTACAAAGAATTGAACAATAAATTGAGGCGGGCAACAAATAAGGCAAAAGAAGCATAGTGGAAGACGCAGTGCGAGGATATGGAAAGTCTGCAGAGGAAGGGTGAAATCGGTGCGCTGTACAGCAAAGTTAAATCGTTATCGGGAAGTAAGAAAGGAAGAGCTATGCTAACAGTTAGAGATAAGGCGGGTAAGGTAATAGTTGACGCAGGAAACATCCAAGAGAGATGGAAGGAGTATATAGAAGAACTGTATAGTAAAGAACTCAGACCAACAAAGTTAGACATTGAAAAAGAAAATGACGTAGAGGAAGACAGCTTAGGTCCAGGCGTACTAGACAATGAGATAGAAAGGGCATTAAGGGAGATGAAACTAAATAAGGCCGTGGGGGTGGATAACATTCCCGTGGAACTTTTAAAATGCTTAAGAAAATGTGGGAGGAAGAGGCTATATGGGCTGATCCGTAGTATTTATGAGGAGGGAATCTGGCCGGAAGACTTTGTGAGATCAGTTTTAGTTCCTATTCCGAAAAAGGTAAAGGCCACGTCATGTGAGGACTATAGGACAATTAGTTTGATATCCCACGCAGCTAAAGTGGTTCTCAGGATCATAAACAAAAGGATAGAGAGTAGGGCAAATGATTACTTAGGGGATGATCAGTTTCGGTTTATGAAGGGGAGAGGGACGCGTGATGCCATTGCAGTAATGAGATTATTAGTCGAGAGGAATATAGAACACAACCAGGAGGTATTTGCCTGTTTCGTAGATTTCGAAAAAGCGTTTGATAGAGTGAATTGGGAAAAACTAATGAGTATTCTGCAGATTTAGGAATAGATTGGAGGGAAAGGAGGCTAATCCACAACCTGTACATGTCTCAGACTGCTCAGGTGCGCGTGGGAAACGGGGAGTCAGGATGGGCATTGCTAGGAAGGGGTGTAAGGCAGGGTTGCCCAATATCACCGTTGCTGTTCAACCTGTATGCAGAGGAAATGATCAAAGAGGCATGGGAAGAACTGGAGGTAGGAATGAAAGTGGGCGGGGAATTCGTAAAATCAGTTAGGTTTGCTGATGACCAAGCTTTAGTTTGTCAGTCAGCCAAGGGGCTGCAAGCATTGCTGAGTGAATTGGAAATTCAGTGCGACAGGTATGGGATGAGAATCAATATTAATAAAACAAAGGTTATGCGATTTTCTAGAAAGAAAAAGGCCAAGCTTAACATTAAAATAGGAGGGCAAAAACTAGAGCAGGTAGAACAGTTTACGTATCTCGGTAGTGTTTTGGACCAACACGGTCAAAGTAGTAGGGACGTAAGGAGAAGAATTGCGCTAGGCAAAGAGGCTTTCACAAGGAGGAGGGAGTTGATGACGGGGACTTTGAGTAAGGAGGTTAAGAAAAGACTCGTAAAAACTTTGATTTGGAGCGTAGCTATGTACGGTGCGGAAACGTGGTCATTGAAGCAGGAGGATAGACGTAGATTGGAGGCTTTTGAAATGTGGGTCTGGAGAAGAATGGAGAAGGTGAAATGGACAGAGAAGAAAACAAATGAGGAAATACTTGGTATGGTGGGCGAAGAGAGGGGTTTGTTGGGAGCAATCCTATGGAGGCAGGAAAAGTGGATGAAGGGGTTGTTGACCGGCAGTGGGATGCTGAAGACTGTGATAGAGGGGATAATGTTGGGCAAAAGAGGAAATGGAAGGAACAGGATAGGGATGTTGGACGGGATGAAGGGAGGAAGAAAGTACTCAGAGATGAAGAGGGACCTAATATAGAGTAGCATGATGGATTTTGTTTTTTGATAGGAGTAATAAAATATTTGTTTGGTAGTTGTGTCCATCCAAAAACCTACCTAAACCGGTAGATTACCTTAAAAAAAAAATAAATAAATAAATAAATAAATAAATATATATATATATATATATATATATATATATATATATATATATATATATATATATATATATATATATATACAGGATGTATATGTGTAAGGATGTCTTCTCTTTAGCAATGATGTTTGAAATGTATTATCACTCCCATCGCTCTACGGTAGGCGAGATCATGTCAATGAAATCATAGAGATTAGGTGCAGAACGGATTCTCGTAGATTTAAGATGTCATTTTTTCCTCGAGCAGTACGGCATCAGAATAACGTTGTCCGACCGCGGTAAGGGTAAAAATATTCGGGTCAAAATTATTCTGGTGTGTGTTCACAGCCTGCCACACACCCTAATGGTGGCTTATAGGGTAATAACGAATACTTAACTAAAAAAATATATCCAAAATATTTATCAATTATTTTTAAGTTTTTCAGGTAGTTTTTATTCGCTCATATTTTCACAGAGCTTTAAACTATCTATGCCTGCTGAATCCATAAATTTAGCGAGCGGGGGTATTTGAGATCTGTGAAATTTCAAATTTAGCGTAGTCAAAATTAATCTCTGAGATAAAAATCCATGTTGGTTTCAGCGCCCGTCGCATTAGATAAGTAAAATATAATATTATGGTTCATATTCCATAATGAATCATTGAAATAAGTCAAAACTCGCGTGAAAAATGACAAGGAAATTAATTCGGGATGATATTGGAATAAAATCCCACTCGGTAAAAAATGACAAGCATTTCGTCACCATGCATTCAAGGCGCTTTCTGGAGTAAAATCAAAATCAGGAAAAAAAGTGAAAGAAAATAAGTTTTTTTTTGAATCCCGGTAATAGGGAGTATCATCTTCCATTTTTTCTTGAACGCACAATAAAATTTCTGGGACCTGCAGGTGCAGACCAATCTGTAACAAGATCCGTTTGTCGCTAGCCTCAACTCGAAGCATCATCTAACGAGAAACGTACATTATCCTAGTAAGGAGATTTCAGGGTAATGTGCGGTCGCCACCAGAGGAGGCACTGAGGCTAGGTGACACAGGGCAGGGCATTCTGGGTAAATTTTTGAGACAGGAGAGCATCAGCGACGGTTTGTGTAGGGAGTTAGTGTTCCGAGAGGTAGCAGGTAGGTGATGTGATGCTTTTCCTTATTAAGGCAATAACCGAAAATGTTGGAAATTTCGCGGGGTCAAGTAAATCTTTAGAATAACCGTGTGGTTAATTATTGATACTATGTTTTTATACTTTTAACTTTTGAATATAATCAATTTCGAGGGTCTGCAAGGATTGTTTGTGTAAAAATTATCGGTAACATTTTTTTCCTGGCGTGTGCGAGATATTAATTAATTAATTAAGACCGTCGGTTAAGTGTGCGCATGATCGCAGATCGTATTGGCATTGATAAGATGACAGTGCATACCATTATCATTGAAAATTTCGCGATACGAAAGATCTGCTCTAAACACGTCCCAAAGGTCTTTGGGCGGACGACCAAGAGAGTAGAGTCGAGTGTCTGCTTATGAAGAACTTCTGCAACGACATCACGACGATTCCCCAACCCACTTAGAGTCCCGACTTGGCACCAGCAGACTATTTTATATTTGCAAAAATGAAATCTTCCCTCAAAGGACACCACTAATGGACCCTAAGTGGCGTCAAACAAGCTGGCTGGTGTACCCTTAAGGATCTTCCGGAATCCGCCAACCAAGGAGTCTTCGAATCGTGGAAAAGCCGCTGCCAAAATTGCGTCAACGCTCAACGGATGTACTTGGAAGGAATTTGAGGTATTGTAGCCATATCTGAAATTAATCTATTTTTTCGAAACTCTTCCCGATAATTTTTATACAAACCATGTATGTCTTAGACTTAAATCCATTTACTCTTACTTGTCAAGGTTACAAGGAAATATTTCCTTCTTGCTAATTAACATATGAATCATGTAAACCTATTTTTCCTATCACGCTATATTTTTATGTGAACTAAATTTTAGGAGTTCATGATGGCGTCTGTTTACTCTTATCTCAGCAACATTTGATTTTGCCAAACTATTAATTTTTATATTTAACGTTCCCGTTTCTGTGAATAAGCAATGGTGATAAGACATAAACGGATAATTATTCGTAGGAACTGTTAGTGCTCATCATTTCATCTAAGTAGGGCTATCAATTGCATCCATATCCATCTTGGATGACGTTCAGCCCGGTTGGGCTTCGAAATTTTATTTGTTGCCATAGCGCTGTCGTCTCGTTAGTTGAAAAGTTTTCAAACAAACGAAATGCGGCGCAACAGCTCTTCTCTCCTAGGCGTGATGATTCGATGAAATAACATTTTCTACAAATGACCCAGGGAATACCATGTTGGAGCGTTTTCGCGCTAACTGCTTCAGTAACTACTGGAGTCATTTGCACCATTACGGACGAGTGGGTGAATTTAGGAAGGTGTAAATTAAGGAAATTAGCAAAACTGCCGGGAAATTCGATATCAAATGACCGAGAAATGCGCAAGAGGGTCATCCCAGATTATAACGCTTCATTCTACCTACTCTGTAAGTGTGTGTATGTTGGCGTGCTGCAATTTAAATTCCTTCCACGGATCACCCCAACATATGAAACCCCAGATAATAAAACTGAAATAAATCCTCCCATCTTGTTTTGATATGATCCAAGACATTAGGGTTAGGGATTGAAAGGAATAGGAAAGGCAATAGGTAAAGGAAATATCCTCTTCCTAGTCAAGAAAATTAATCGTTACTAGACATATCCTTTGTCTATTTATCAGGAAAATCAGCGAAAAGTTATCCTCAAGTAAATTTCAGTGAAAAAGAGGAAAAGGACTGTTTAAACGTCTAGAAAGCGTTTACACCTCAGTTTTAATCAGCAAACAGCCGCGAGGGTGTGTGGCAGGGGGTCAAAGGCCATTAGAGTAATCGGTGATTATCGGCATTGTGTATTTTGGTAATTTATACTTTTCCGTGGTGACCTAAATTTTTGAGTTTATTATTTTTAGCGAGGGAAATGGATTATTTAAAATTGTTTTCGAAAGTCATTTTCCTTTAAATCCTCGTTGTAATCTCCTTCCGTTGTAATACTCAGAAAATTCAGTTCCAGAAACACGCCATCTTGTTTATCTGAAATTTTATAATAGTTGCCATGGACACAATGGAGTTTAACTCTAAACAAATAAAAAAAAGCTTTATTAAGAGAAACAGCTGTAATACCATTAAAGAAATGAAGAAACCAAGTATAAACGGCAGTATCAGGATGAAGGAATGTTCTCCCCAAACATTAACAAACGAAGAGTTAAGGTAATGAAGTAAAGTGTTCTTGGGAATCAGACGTAGCAGAACGAATGACCAGGTGCATTCATTTTACTCAAAGTCGAATGAAATGAATTTGGTTCATAAATGATACAGAAATAGTTATTTTTAACTCCTCCAAGCTCCCATCTACCATTTTCTAGCATTTATCAAAATAACTGTACTATCTTTAGGATTCGGAAAGGACTATGAAAACTTTCGTGTTGTAGTAGCGTGAGCCTGGCTAATTAGTTTTACCTACCCTGCCGTTGAGAGATATATATGATATGAACCGCAGAGAAAACATGACAATCAACCATATAAATGCGGTTCTACTGAAGAATTATGAAAATTAAGTGGTTAGATTGAGTACCAACAAACGGTTTAGGTTTTATCTGTGTCGTCTTCATACTAACATCAGGTCCTACCCAGGTTCTCAAATAATCGACCGGCATTCTTGTTTATACAAGGTTTTGTTTATCTCGTAATTTTTGCCTTAAAGTCAATTTTTTCCGGCTCTTAACCTTCGATTTTGTTGTGATTGCGTAACGTACAAGGGAGAAACGAGTACTTTAATCTATGTGTGACAGTGTCTATCTCTCTTGTTTCATCTCGGCGGTATATATTCAATTGCTCATTGCGCTCTCCTCATTCTTCGATTCTTTGAGGGATATGTTTTGGTTTTAAACTTTATTAGTAATACTAATGATAATCCTCCGTTTCGTTTCCGTGATAATATCAGAGCAATTTCCCCATCAATAAAACCATTAATGATTTGGTTACTATTTCTCCAGACTTTTTCATGGAAACGATTGCAATTGTTATAGCATTTCAGATAAACAAGATGGCGCGTTTCAAAAACAGAATTTTCTGTGCGGAAACGCGATCATTCGACTATTTTCGCACTATTCGTTCGATTGAAGCCAAGTTCATTTATTTCAGTGAGCAAATATTTTTTTATGACCGATGTAATTGCGACTTCATAAGATTACGCTCAGTCCGCTAATATTTATGTCTGGGAAATCAAAAAATGAATTTAGTGTTTTCACTTTGCACCCACAAACAGTACTGTTATTCTCACAGTTTGTTTTGAGAGAGACCGCTAGAATGGACGTTGTTATGCCCATGGAGACAAAATACCTCGGATAAGCCATGTGTGGTACTGAAACTCGTCATATTTGAAAAAAAATCCAGATTGGACCACCGACGTAATAGAATCATCGCTTATTGCATGTGCAGCTAATGGATAACATAGGATTGTTGGTTTCTTTTAATCACTGCGCTGGTTAAGCGTTTAGTTGGATAGTTATTGGCTTTCGTTAAATTCGAATGCGAAATAACACGTAAAAACGTGATCAGGCCGCCATCGCCGCCCGCGAATTCCGTCGCTGTAAACTTTACGTGATCCGGCAAATGAATTCGTTCTTCAGGCACCAACTCCGGATTCCACGAAAAAATAAAACAAAAACCATAAATCTTTTTACGAGCTTTACGAGGATGGTTTATGGAGAATTCACTCAATAATAGACGATTCGGCATTCTATCATCAACCAATTGCTTGGGTTTTGTTTACGCGAGTAGATTTCGGCAGCGATATAAGTTTGTTCTGAGGAATACGACCAAAGCTTTCATAGGGGAAGAGGTTAAGGAGGAGGAAAAAACCATTTAATCGGAAGGAATCACCCTCATATATTTTGCCCCGCAGGTAAATACCCTCTTCGAAAAATGTTGGCCATAGAAAAAGGCGACTTTAAACGGGCTATTCTCGATGCATGAATGCTATTACTGGTATCTTTTGTTGCAAGGACTTACACAAGATAAAGGGTCGAAACGAAATCGAGATATCGAAGGAGATAATCATTTCTCGGCACACCCTTTTACGAGGCAGGGCACAGGTTGGCCCTCCACAATACGCTATCCAACTCCACACAAACGGTTCCTCCCCTTCCCTTTATGGTTCTGGAGGAGGGGGGCAATTATTATGCCAGCTGCGAGCGACACGTCCAACCCTGCCTCTTTCGTGACCGACATTGTCGATCGAGAGATGGGGCCCCTTGTTAAGGGAGAACTGCCGGGGGGCCCTGCAGCCCTTCCCCCCGCCACTCTCCCTTTCTCCCCAATGGCGTCACCTGGGGACGCGCCCAGTTGTTCAACTACTTAGCCCTCACAAGGGGTGTAAGGTGGTGGTCTTAGCTACTTAAAACGTTCTTTTGCTCTCTTCGGTCGGGCGCAGTGCGTTTGAGTGTCAGTCCCTGCTTCTTATCTAGCTTTTAATATATTGGGCTATAACATACCTTATGACACGCCAACCCACTCCGTTTGCGTCTGGGACTGAGTTCTCAAATCTTAATTTTTGACAAATAAATATTTTACTCAATATTTAATTCAGGAAATGAATTCAGTACTGAAATCAGTGAGTTCAAAATATTTTATGCAAACCCTGTGCTAATTATTTGATCTGTGCTTATACGTACGACCCAAAGCACCTTTTGATGCATGCGCTTGCGCCAACGCTTTGTTTTGATTTCGTCAATGGCAGCTTGAATTCAGGAAAGAATTCAGTATTTGTAATTCTAGATATATCATCCATAATACTGGAGAGGAAACCTATGTCGTATACTTGGGGCCTTGTTCATTGCCAAACCATTAGAAGACAAAGAAGAGATATTTGGACTAATAATTAGTTTTTTCTATCGAAATGTGGACAAAATGGCTTCCTATAAGATAATTGTTGATTCCGGAGTGACCTCGATAAACAGCCACCGAAACTGTGATTGGTGGTTGGATTCAACATTCGGATAGAAAGTAAGCATCGTACTTATTTCTGATTTCAGTGCTGAAAAACGAATTTAACTCATTTATCAAGTGCGATTCCTCCTTTTAAACGATACGATTTTAAGAATCGTGCGAAACGGCTTAAATGCTTTACAATCAACCCGGTCAAAATACTGCACACCGTAACAGCAAGATGAGAATACGCACGAACTCTCAATCACGTTGACGGTCTACGCTGAAGTGTTTCCAGCATGGTGGAAACATTTATGGAGAGGGTTTTAGTGGATATTGCATTAAACATGCATTTCGGTAAAATTTGAGAGTTCAGAAGAACTTTTTTCTGCCGATAGAACATCCAAATATACCTATACCATCTGGTATAATAATACTGTTTTAGAGAACAGAAAGTCCTCTCCACGGTCTACTTTAGAAACGAAGGTAATTTGAATTCGTTTCCTTCTTTAACTCTTCTCAGAATAGCCCAAGAATAGAAATGCTAAAAATTATAAGTAGAATCATCATATTTGTTATCTTTTAGATATTTATACTTGAGTTTCTCATAATTTCCCGCATGGTATTGCTCGGAATTCCCATTTGGTTGTAAAGGAATCTTGCTTCTGTTTCATTCGAAGCAGGATTTGTTTTATAATCAATGATCAAAACTTAAATACGCAGGATAACATTTAGAAAGTAGTGAGATTGCCTTAGCAGCAGCAAATTTGTTTGTGTGTGATGAGGACGCATGTATAGCATATTATACATCTTTATTAATTAAAGGAACATGTAGTCAACATTAATTTATAACGTGAATTATGAAGTACGGTGAACTTAATTAACTTAATTCCGTGTGATGTAACAATTTTCTGAATGCATAACGGGGAACGCCCGGAACTGTTTTGCAATTGTGATAGCAACCGAACTTTGTTTATGTATGGTGGCAACGCGTGAACAGCACATAATTTCTCTTTGTTAATTACAAGGGATATATCAGTAACATTAATGCTAAATGATTTTTATGTGAAATACACTTCATTTTTATGGTATCTAAGGATTTATTTATTATATGACCGAAAATGTTCGGCAAAGTTAAGCTATTGTAATTATTAAAATAACTTATTTATATGCTATGATACCTATGATGACACCGCATTAGCGGAATTTTATTTATATTTATTGAAAATAGGGTTTTTAAATAATAGTGTCAAATATGGGTTTTTATGTACAGTTGACTTCACATTCTTTGGTTGCATCAATGTCGTCCATTTTACACGAATTAAGAACAAACATCTCAATAAGAGTTGCAAAAAATACTGTTCGATTACTATCACTCAGGTTACTTTAATTTATTTAGGTTTATATTATTCATTTATATTACCCTGCCAGCCACCGCTAGGGTGTGTGGTAGGGGGTGAACACTCAATAGATTAATTTTTATCCGAACATGACTCAACCGTGGTCGGACAATGTTATTATGATCCCTTATTGTTCGTGGAAAAAAATGACATCTTAAATAAATCTGTTCTACATTTAATTTCTCCAATTTTACTGACATGATCTCTCCTACCGTAGTACGATGGGGGTAATAATACATTTCCAACATCACTGCTAAAGAGGCGCTCTCCCAATTTATTCAAGAGCTTCAATCTGTAATTTAGCCTTAACTCCATTGAGTGATTCCCTGCCGAGCTGCTCTAATATTTTAGATACGCTACTAAGTTAATCATAACAACGTTTTACAAATCTAGCTCCTCTACGCTGCACGCGACCCAATTCGGCAATTAATCCAACTTCGTGAGGATCCCATATTCTTGCAGCATATTCTAAATGAGGCCCAACCAGCGACAGATAACATTTCTCTTTGACCTTTTCATCACATTCACCTTGTACTCTTCCAAAAAATCCTAATTTTTTTCAACTTGACCCCATTATCCCCCGGTCTACAGTATACGTAAGTATTTATAATGCTCACGTAACGTAATGTTTTCCATGAGATTTTAAATTTAAGATGCCAATGAAAACTCTAAAAGTTATCGAATTTAACATTTTCCTTTAACATAAGATACAGAAAATCTGGTGCGGAGGTAACACGACGGATGTCATAGGGCGACCATTTCACACTGTTGAAATCTTAATTCACACTTTTCCCAAGAGAAAACTCTAGGAAACAGAGCAAAATCTGGTGACTGCATGTTTGCTTTTGGCTTAAACGTGTGATTCGCCCCTTTGCCGTGATTCCGACAACTTGACATGCACGATTCACACATTGATTGAGTTCCCTTGCATCTACATTGGATAAAAACACAATCTTAAAGCAAAAAGGCATAACTTCACTCCCCTCATGTATTTCAAAGATTGTTCACGTTAAGTTTTTTTTTCAAAAATAATATGAGATTTATCAGAATTTCGTTGATTCAGCTCCGAGGGAATAAACCGGGAAAGCGAACATTCTGTGCTTCTTCTGTGTTCTTATTCCATCTATTCATGTTTTATAATTATACGTACCAAATGAAATGTGATATGGAAAGACATAAACGAGAGTGTGGCTCGTCACTTGGATTTAACATGCCGAGGGCTAATGGCTGGATAGTCACATATAATTCCTTGTTTTACAGTCTTCCACATTGGAAATCAGTGGCATAATTGGTTGACATTTGTTAAATTTACCCTAATTCATCAAAATATTACATCTTGCTGAACTTAGTTGAAGAAGAGAAACAGTGGTGTGTTAATGAATAGCGGCAAAGGGCTTACCAGTCTTCGGCAATTATTTTGAAGGCTCTATTTAAAATGAGATAGAATAATACTTGAAATAGATTCATCTTTTGCAGAACTGCACTTCTATAACCGAATAGCATTTTCGTTAAGCATAATATCCAACGCCGTAATTAGTTATTTAAAATGGACGGTTCATTGCTGTGTTGTTTACTTTCTTACTCTTAGCAACGGAAAAGAATTGTTGAAAATAGTTGGAAGATAGGCAAACTACAAATAAGATATATTTTAGAATGAGCCATGTAATATTCCGTAAGTCAACGAGTAAGTGGAGTTTTACTTCAGTTTGCAGTTTGCGATATTTTCTCTAATAGAATTTGTGGAGGGAAATATTATGCGCCATATTCATGTTTACTCATTTAAAAAAGTAACTACCAGAAGTAACGAAGACAGATAAACGTGAAGCTCACGATCGAATCCGAGACCTTGAAGCGGATACTTCGTCAGCAGAAGAAGACGGTGTCGTTTCAAAACGAGTGCAAGTGGCCTAAACGGCGAAATATTTCATATGTGTGCATTCCAATCTCGGCCATTTGAAAATACGAGAAGAATTACTGCCGTTACGTCGTTGCGTGGCGCGCTTTAGCGAGAGGCATGGCTCAGCCGGAGGGAAAATTCCTTCGTCGTGAATGGAGGAACCGTCGGGGCGCACATAACGTATGTTAAGGACGGGAAATCAGGCTCTTGGCAGGTAACGGAAGCGTGTCAAGTATGTTACCTCATTGTTGCGCTCCACTATAACCATTTCGCCATTGTTTTCGGTATGAATTGGGGTATGTGTGTGGTGATAGCTCGGCCGCCTCTTGGCCTTTTGGTAGGAGGCGACAAATTCTGTCTCACGATGTAATGGAAACATTTCGCACCAAAGGTATTCCGTGCCATCGTTCTCAGTGGCAGTGTTGTTGGTTTTCAGTTTTGGTGATCCAAAAACTAAATCTTATGTCGCACCACCCATAATTTGTGTTTTTAAATTTATTTTAGTATCCTGCAAGCCACCGCTACTGTGTGTGGCAGGGGGTGAATACACACCAGACTAATTTTTACCCGAACATGACCTTACCTCGGTCGGAAAATGTTATTATGATCCCTTATTGTTCGTGGAAAAAATGGCATCTTAAATATATCTGCTCTACACTTCATCTCTCTAATTTTCTTGACATGATATCTCCTACCGTAGTACGATGGGGGTAATAATACATTTTCAACATCACTGCTAAAGAGACCCCCTTCCAATTTATGCAAGAGCTTCAATCTGTAATTTAACCTTCACTCCATTGAGTGATTCACAGCCTATCTGATCTAATATTTTGGATACACTCCTAAGGTTATCGTAACAACGTTTTACAAATCTCTCTCCCCTACGGTGCACGTGATCCAAGTCGGCAGTCAATCCAACTTCGTGAGGATCGCATATACTTGCAGCATATTCCAAATGTGGCCTTACGAGCGACAGATAACATTTCTCTCAGAACCTTGCCAGATTTTCATCAAATAACTAGTGTGTTATGTCTTGCCTTATATATTTTTTAATGTTGACCGTCTATTCTAACAAAGCATAACCGAAATACGGGGAAATAATGGTCGTGATATAAATAGATACGTACGGAAACTGCTTTTTAATTCTGTGTGATTAATTCGAGGCTTTTTAGAAATCGGGCGCTCAATCGTGTTTTCAGCCATTTTATGAGGCTGTGAAAATATAGATTTAAAAGAACATAAAACTATTGTAAAATGAATTGCAGAATATATTGTTTTTCTCAAAGCTAAACCAATCAATAATTAAGTACTACGTATGGCATTGACTATATCTTGTTTGACCTTGCATTATTTTCTTATTCGGTTTTTCATACCATTTAAGTAAATAGGTAAATAAAAGATTAAAGACTCTAATATGGAGGCAAAATCTTAATAGATCAGAACATTCGACTTAGAGGGAAGACAACGAGCGTAAAAGGGTGACGCGCGACGTTGGTGTTGCGAAGAATGGAGATATTAAGCTGCACAGAGAAGAAAACTTGACAACGAAGTTTAAGTAAAGGGTGGGCGAAGAGATGGGGAATTCCGAAGCAGGTAGAGATGTGAAAATATTGACAGGTATTGGGATATTTAAAGGATGTGTTGGAAGGGAGAAAGTTGTTAAGGCGAAGTATAAAGAAAGGCACCAATGCACATTTTTCCATGTTTCATTCCTTATCCACCATTTATGGTAGGTTTTGCATAGAAATAACTGTAACACCCCTACATTTCTTATCCTCGCGCGTAGTAGGACAACCTGACCAAGCACCACTATTATTCCATCTTCAATTCCGCAACCATTACACCCCATCTTCATTCGTTTCAATGTGTTTGTCATTTTACTCCCCATACCTAACTAGCGTCATTCCCTCTACCACAAGTTTTACACATTCCATCATCTATCAAAATACTCTGCATTTCTGCCTCCATTGTATTTCTCCCAACGATCCCCTATCTTCTCATGCCATGTCTAGCACTTCGTCTTTTGTTTTCCTTTCGATCTATTTCATATTTTCCATCCTTGTCCAAAATTCACATTCCAAAAAACTACTATCTGCGCCTATCATCCTGGTTCAATGGCCATATTTCAGCACCGTACAAAATCACGGTCTATATCAAAGTTTTGACGAGCATTTCCTTAACATCCTTACTCATCGTTCGCTATCAATTCTCTCCTTCTTGTGAAACCATCTTTGCCTAACGCAATTCCTCGTCAAACGTCCCTACTATTTTGACCACTTTGGTCCCAAATACATCCAAGATAGGTTATCTGCTCTATCTACTCTTGCTCGTGACCTCCAATTGTAATACTTAATTTAAATTTCCTCTTGATCGAAAACCACGTAACCTTGTCTGTATACATTGATTATCATCAACTTCCTATCACACTGACTTTGCAATTCGCTCAAAAATGCGTGTAGTCCCTTGGCTAACTGCTCAATGAACATCCCTCTATTTTACCCCTCTTTACCCTTAATAATGTGAGAGAAATCCGGGAAGAAAAATTAACTCTATCATAAACAAGATATGCTAAAACTAATCAATTTCGGGTCTTTAAGTAATAAAAATTGTAATAACTCCTCCCAATTTAATCGAAGAAGAACAATGAATCTCAATTTTTCCTATAATTATAGTTAAACGAACAACTGCCTTTCATTCACATCCACTCTTGAATTCCACAAAATTAGGAGTCAACGGTTCAGAGCCAAGAGGTCGGAGCATGACATTACTGTGGCTTCCATTCGCTCGCTTCTTTGCCAACTCTATTAGTAAAAAGAAAATCTATGAGAAATAATTGTTGTGCGCGGCCAATTAAAACTATAATGGGAGGCCTTAGGCAATTCCATCTCCAAGTATAACATCCATCGCTTTCAAAACGCTGATAACGGGAAATATGGTGGGGGTCCTCTGTGCAAATCTCCCGGGCCTCGTTCGTCCAGACTTGAGATTTTTGATTTCCATTCCAAAATAAAAATTGTTATAAAATCCGGAGTTCGCATTAAGAACTAGAAAGTTGAATATATGAGGATTCCGGCCCGATGCAAACAATCAAATTGCCTTATATAGAGACGGAGATATACCTAGACATGCATTTGAAATTTTGGCAATAAAAACTGGATGAATAATGCCATGGTTCTAGACTGATCAAACGAATACATCGACACCTACACTTTACCTCGCAAACCGTCGCGTGGACGTGTGGCAGAGGGTATTAGGTTCCTAGCCATCCTCCTTATAATAACAATTAAAATTTTTAATTAACACCTGTCAAAGAACTATTATGTGTTACTTTTAATCAATAAAGGCATCAATATATTTATTATAATCTTCCGATAAAAAATAATAAATTATAATTTGACAATTACTCTTTTCCCCAAACAAACTAACCCCACTTAGTAAAACTGAATCGCGTTCCACAACACTATGAACGTAAATATTAATATTTTTCAAACTGTCACTAAACAATATAACTAAGACCATTGATCATGAACATTACAAACACACTGCTTTTATCTTCTAGTGATGATAAATAATTTTGGGCTTGATTGACATGAAGCCAATCAAAAATCTATTAAACCCAATAAAAACATTAATCCCTCGAGTCTCATGTGATAGTACCCCATTCTCCTTAATGGGATATTTTAAAGTGAAATTTAAATACATTGAGGAAAAATATGGATGGGGTTTCTTTATTCATGTATGCATGCATGAAGCCCTAATTTTTCCCAAATTTCGCTTCCATAAAAATCTTCGCATATTACAAAATTTAAACTACAAATAGTTGTCACATGACGTCTTAGGAAATTTAAACGTACCACAGTAAGGTGTGTGTGCTATTCAGACTAATGCGAAAATGAACTAAGATTTAACCAGAATAAACTAAAAATATGCTCTGTTGGCGTTCCGATGACTTCTTGTGTGTGTGAATCTCGCAAAATCATCACCTGAAGCTTCAGCCACAGGATGACTTTAAAATTATCCAAACATGCATACACTCCCATGGCGGTGTTTTGATGCAGGTGGCTTTTGTTGTTAAATCAATAATAGTTTGAAAGAAAAATTCATTACTGTCTAAAAAATCCGTTGGCTTCAAATTGTTCCCGCGAATTGTAAACAGTTGAAAAACGTCTACCGTGAGTAAATTATTAAGTTAATGGAAAAAGGTAATTTGATGAAATGATGGAAACAGAACACCGTGACAACAGGTCTTCCGATTACGCTTTAAGCTTCGAATAGATTGCGTCTTCCATTAAGCGGGAGAGCAAATTAATTAGTTCCCATAAAGGATATAATCCCCACCCTTATTTTCCTCCTTCGCTCCAGCTAACCCTAAGCTTTGAAGTTCATTTTCTTTGGCGATATTAATATTTGGGGCAGGGAAATAACATTTCATTAGAATCCATTAATTCCAGGCGCCTCGCCTCTTTCCAAATTAACATCGTTTGCTGGCGATTCAAGGTGGTGGTATGTGACGAACTTCCGTTTTTATTCTTTCTTGCGCTCAAATCTCTTCGTTTCGTTCGTGTTTTATCGCATTAATGACTTCCCTTTCATCTTTGCCCCTCCACTTGTGGGATGCGATGGGAAGGAACGGTGCCTGTGATACGAGGCATGGGGCCGAGGTTTTAGTGAGGCCTGTGGAGGTGAGGGGGGGAGTCTGATCTTGAGGGAGGCGGGAGGTACTTTTTCATAGGACCACGACATGTTTTAGAGACTGATGTTGTCGGAAAGCGTTTGTTGGAGTAATGTCGGCTTTTGGGTGGATGTGTGAGCAGTTTATTCCTAGGGAGATTCCTGAGGATCGATTCCGTGCAACCCTCGCGCACCTTTTCGATCGATTATTGAGTTTCGAGTGTAAAGGCGTCCACTGCTGTAAAATTAAGCTGTGCCTCTTAACTCCAGATAGACGAGTGCCAACTATGCCCTGGCTTCTACATTATAAGGTGCACCACACCCCTTATCATTAGTATCAATAATGACCCCCATTCCTGCAAACATTCTTCCCCGTCCCCTATTCTCCCAAACTAGAAATACACGTTCTATCACAACACTACCTCTAATAAATGCCATACCGTCTCCATTAACAAAAAGCTAAACCAATCAGACGCCTTCAAGCTCTAAGGTTACTCAGTATTTTCCCCAGGACTAGGATAAGGTGTTATTAAACTTGAAATACGAGAACATTCAGTAGAAATACCAAACATTGCGATTACTGCGCGGTACAGTCCACAGGGTTCCTATAGCTGCCGCCAGAGTGGTAAGCGTTTGCGATACAACGGCTTCGTTTGGTGTACTAGAATAACGTGAAATCATCCATTTTTTTCAATTGTGCGGTTTAACATCCATCAATATCCATCATTAATTGAGTGAGACATGTGGTGATAGTGGTGTTATAGATGTGAAAAATGTTCTACCGTATGTGAGATAGTTCGAAGAAGGTCGAATGTCGCGGGACAACGAACAAAGGAAGCCTCGGTCACGTACAAGGAGGTTTTTCCACGGGACAAATGGGATCCAGCCATAGAACCATGGTGTCGACGTTGTGAAAACTCTATACGTCTACAAGGAGATCATGTTGCGAAGCAGCCGACGTTTCAACATTTTGGTGTAAGTTGTCAGGAAAAAAATAGGAGGTTTTAGAAGGTGAAGTCTCCTGGAATATATTTTACCGTCCAAAACCTACCTTTTAATGGGCAGATTACCTATGGATAAATGAATGTATGAATCCATTTCTGCCAGTGTGCCGCTGAGTGCTTCAGAATAGGTTCTGAGTGGTCGTTGATAAAAAAACAGCAATTCACCGGGTCAATCTAATGTCTCTCGGAACGTAAATGACGCAACAAAGACGGGATTATTTTAACGTCAGTCGTAAAATTCATCGTGCTCAACAATGAAACGTCTCGTCAACATATCCCTCCCTACCCTTTAAGCCTTGCGAGGGTTAATTTTTTGTTTTTTTTTTAATAATCCAGAGATGGCGTTACTTTATTGGCCTTTGCGTCATCTCCACGCCCAGATAAGGCGGATAGGATACCCCGTGAAATTCGCGCGGAGTAGTCGTGGCTTCATCCGCGGGACAACCCCTCGTTAATAACGGGCCATTCGCACGCACGGACGCCCGGCCTAATGGATGGATGGATGGGAGGAAGGGAAATCCGGCGTCACCCTGAGCTGACAGACTATCATGACAAACGCACGCGTGAGGGACTTTCGCGGTTCCCGTTGCGTGCTAACGACGACATTTCTCGGTGTTGTTGATGGAGGGCGTTTTCCGATTTGGATACACGGCCCCTAACCCAGCGGATAGAGTGCGGATCTGCGGGTTTCGCGGAGGAAGCTGGCGATTTTCTCCTTAGATATTTCTCTCCTGAACTTCTCATTGGAAATCGACGGTGACAAGTAAAATGAACCTTGAAATGTATTCGCAAAAACCCGCATGCGATAAAGTTCCTTTCGATAGCTCCGTTATTCCAGTGTAGCGCTCAAACTTTCGAAGCTCGCTGGTCATCCCAGTGATAAGGAAAAAAATAATAAATAAATAAATTTAAAATTCATTCGTATATGCCCGGTGATGTGGGAGCCCAGGGTTTGAGCATTGGTCCTATTGATCGGAGGGTCCAGGTTCAATTCCCAGGCGCCACCCTTCCCTAGTCATACTCAGCTTCACCGAAACTGAGTAAGCCCAGAACTCAAGATACCAGAACTTCCTAGGAAACAATAGGCGACACAGGGAAAGGATATTCTCACCCTATCCTGATGTGTGGATCTCCTTTGAAAATGCTGCTAAATCCACCGTATTAGAGATATTTCAATTTTGAATAATGGATACTTCTCCTAGAGTTGAGAACAAAAATTTACACCATTATTATTTTAATGAATATGAGAAAGAAAGCATAACGTCATCAATCAAACGTAAAAATAAAGTGAAAATATGATCAAAAATCTACTTAAACTCATTAATCAGTCCCTGATAGTCACGGTGAATATTTAATTTTGTGGTATAGGTGCAATCTTTAGCTAAAAAAATAAGTTGCCCATAACTGCCCATCCGGAAATTGCGACGGTTTAGTATTTGCAGACTGTAATTTTATTGTAAAAGTATTAACCACGTGGCTCAGGTCTGCCAGATATATTTGGGCGGACGCTTTGGCGGCTTAGCGATCCTAGACGTTCCGCAACCCAGCAACAATCATGCGCCTGCTTAATCTACATCATACCCTGCATGCCGCTGCAAGGGCGTGTAGCGGGGGGTGTTAGGTCACAAGCCATGCATGCACAATCATTGCATTTCTGTATAGATATTAGTTGGATCATTCACTCGAAAAAATATTCACCACGAAAGAAAATACGTTCAGGCAAAATTAAGTTCAGGCAAAAATATTTTAAAAACAGCATTCAGCCAATAACAGGATTTGTTCAAATCATGCGGGAACAATCCTATAAAAATGGGTCTATCGAAAATGTATGCAGGATTTAGACAAAATATGTACACTGCCAATAGTAATTATCTTTTTCGCGCCGTGAATCTCTTTTGATCTCTGATCGTAGGAGGAAAAACATTACATTTTAAAGATATTGGCTCTAATATCTATGTCCCTGATTTTACGCTCGTGATCTGATCTATCTCAGTAAGTCAGGGCCTGTAATATGTCTTTAAAATCCTCGGAAAAGAGACATGCTCCAAATTTATCCAGTAAATATAGCCTGTATTTCAATCAACTAGCGGCATCCATCCTAATTCTTCCAAATAGTGTTTATAACTACTTTCCGCTAGTCTGACTGCTCTTCATTGCACTCGATTCTAAAAGCAAGCCTATATCGTGAGGATCCCACACCATCGTATAAAAACAGAGCTATTTTACCCTCTCATTACATTTCCTAAGTATCCCTTTTATGAATCTTAACCTGTTATATGCTTTTACATTTCTCTTAGCGGCATTACACACCATCAAAAACAAGCGGGGCACTGCACGCTGTGCATAACTGACTAAGACAAAAGACGAATTTCTGTTTCTTCACTGCGAAGTAGTTGCACTTGATATTTTAATTATTGTTAACCATTATGAAAATTTATTTATTATTACAGGATATTTACGTTGTAAACTAAGCAGTGATATAGTTGAAAATATTTAACTTAAAAAAACCTTCATTAACACGTCAAATGCCTCAAAAACGTTATGGCGACTAGAATGTCTAATAGGACGTTTTTGTTTAATATCTCATTACTTTATCCACTTCTGACCATCATGGACGAACATTTATAATTATAGGGTATTTAAGTTGTAGGTCAAATAGTGTAATAGTTGAAAATATTGAAATCTGCTTATAAAACTTAAGTTCATTTGTTAAAAATAGGAAAAAATCGCGTGCAGCTAATCAGTGCAACACATTTTTTATGAAAATTTTATTATTTAAAAAACTTATTTACATTGTGATCATTTATTTGTTTTTTCATTATTAATTTTTATTTATTAATTTACGCTAAAAACACTGATATCTTAGTTTTTTGGCCACTCTTGGATGGGTTTCCGACAACTGTGCGATGGTGGGTATAGGAATGCGTTACCTCTACTCTTACCTTTCAAAATCAACCTTTGGGGAAATAACTGTAGTTGGTTGTTTAGTAAAGTAAAAGTTGCGCAGCGTTTTCATTGTAACTTTCGTCAATAGTATAATTATTGACCTTGAATATTTTTTCATGTGTTTTAACTTAAAAAAAAATAAAACCTGTTTATCGAATTCATATTTCTATATTATTAATTTCACTGACCTATCAATGAATACTTGGTTCGACACAACCTATACTTTCTGAAAGTTACTGAAATTCATATGTCGCAATAAATCAACAGCGTTTTTATTGCATTAATTAAGTAAAACAGACAACAATGAACCAATGTATACGCATACACCCGTTGCCATGTGCATCATTATTATTATGAAGCCAGTGCTTCGGCTCGCATGGTTCCTCCTTAATGTGCCATTTCTACACCCCATTTTCGTGATGGGCTCTCAGGAACCCATTAAAACCAGACTTTGGGTTGATTACCTACATGAGCGGATGGATGCCCGTATTTGGAACGAAAGAATATACACTCAAACGCGACGTTGCATACGAAACGAGCAAGATCCAATTGAGCAACTCGGTAAAAAGCAATTGCGTGCTGGCTTCATTGTCGAACGCACGCTTGGAAGTAGCTAACTGCCCTTCTCCCCAGGTTGTTGGGATTGTGTGTGATTTTCACCCGCCGTAATGCTTATGTACAGGGCGAGTGAGCCCTGTCCCTTACCCACCCTCAAAAAGCGACCGTTGGAGAATGATAACTTCAGCTGGAAGGCTGGATTGACGATAGCAACCCTTCCGTTCGTACGTGGTACCATGCTCATTCTGTCCCCGTGGATACACACCCCTTTATGATGAAACAATTTCAGAGTGTAAAAATCATTCGCCTTGACCGGGATTCGAACCCGGATCCCTCGATGTCCGGTGCCCAAGTGATTTAGCCAGTTTAGCTACGTATCAAGGCTTCCTCCCCATCAAGACGAATGATTTTTACGCTCTGAAATTTTTGCATTGTAATGCACATTAGTGAATGACTCCGCCAAATGTTACTTTCGCGGCATCTACTACCACAGTTTCTTGGAACTCCCTTTTATGTTTCACTTAAACTTTTTTGTCTTTACCCAGACTTATTTGCTTGTGTCAAACATATTGTTTTGTCGCTTACGCAAATGAATTAAAGATCAAAGGCGTTTTTCGCAAATTAATAATTAAGTGTTTTTTTAGCTTCATTATTTTTCTCCGATTTTGATGGCTGTATCCGTCTGCTTTCCTTGGAATATTTGCATCAAGAAAGAAACTTTTACAAAGAGGGAGTTAAGGGCAAGGCTAATGAGTAAAGATTAGTGAAAATAGTGGACGTATGACAAAATACCTGATACGGTTCCCCTTCTTTGAATTTCCATTTTTATATCAAAGAACAGGCACTGGATTTAATATATACGCAAATAATAATATCTCGGATGAAATATAAACTGGTTTAGAGAAACTCCGTGGATATTTACGTATATATTTTTTACATTTAACCGTTGCCAAGAGTTCCTGTAAAGAGAGGTGAGTTGTATTTTGCGGCACGATTTAGAAATGTACGAGGGTCATCCGGAAAGTAGTACCCGTTCGTGCCGCATGAAGTGCTGACGACGCGAGTAGCCGCTGGACGAGGTCAGATAGCTTCAGTGGCTTGTCTGCCTTCTCTGAGCCAAGTTGCGTGACGCTAGCATTGCCTGTGTTGTTTCTGTGATTGTTTACAATGTTTAAAAAAATTGAGAACGCCGCCAGTTGTGAAGTGAGGGCAGTGATTAAATTCCTCAATGCAAGAAACGTTCGCCCATGTGATATTCATCGCCAATTAAAGGAGGTGTATGGAGACAATGTAATGGACGAGTCGTCTGTTCGGCGGTGGTGTCGCAACTTCAACATGGGGAGGGGGAACACACACGACGATGAGCGTTCGGGGAGACCGTCTGTCATTACAGACCAACTGGTGAGCTCAGTTGACGAATTCGTGAGGAACGATCGGCGCGTCACAATTGATGACATCTGTGAGCATTTTCCCAATGTTTCTCGAACAATTGTTCATGAAATTGTTAAACACCATCTGCATTATGCAAAAATTTGTGCAAGATGGGTCCCTCGCGTATCTCAATGAGCTGGCGGCGAAGGACTATGCAGCAGGAATACAGAAACTTGTCACACGTTATGACAAATGCCTTAATTTGCTTGGAGATTATGTTGAGAAGTAGTTTAAAGTATCCTCTCTCAAATAAAATTTTTTATGTTTGTTAATATTTACTTTTGTGTCTTTATTTCACGAACGGGTACTACTTTCCGGATGACCCTCGTATGTATTTACCTTATTGAGATATTCTGGGGTCACCTTATTTATTTTGCTTTCCTTCATTTTACGTCGCTCAAGTCGTTGAACAGAATTGAATGTGGGGAAAGGAGAGAAAGGAAGTAATCGGCCTGGAATTTGGTTGTACCGAGATGGACCTCGGGGGAGGGGATGTGGAGGGGGCGTCACCACCGTCCCCTAGACAAGGTTTTGGGGCCTTGGATTCATCCAACTCCTCCTGCTGCGTCACATCCCATTATCGCGTCAAAGCTCTCAAGCGTGCCTTCGCCTGCGGCGCCTTCCGTTTTCCCTCTCCTTCGGCTCCATTCGACTGAACAATGGATGTGATCCCCGCTTCCACTCGCTTGTATACACACGCGAAAACATTCATTATTGAGATGGGCGAGGCGGACGCGTGGGCGACTGTATTCAATCCTCCCCGAAGCGGGCGGGGCGTTTAAGGCGGGAAGAGTCGCCCCTCCGACCGCGAGCGCGGCGGAGACTTCGCCGTCTGCCCTAGGGAAGAGTTCAGGCCCTCCTCCGTACGTATTCCGTCCCCCCCCCCGCCATACATCCCCAGGGGTCCAATTTCCTTCTCCTCCCCTCCAACACCCCCACTCTTATCATCCGTACAACCCTGTCCTCGCCTGACGGATATACTAAACTTAATATGTTTTTACCGCTAATATTCCGCGTGCGATGCGAATTTTTTTCCGCGAAAAATTTTCAGGATGATAATTTACGTTTTAATATACATGATGATAAAAGTGAAGTATTTTTTTCATGGATTAAGAGCTGGGATACTTCACGTGGGATTAAATTTCCCACCACTTTGCATGCCTGTGGCTTTTTATAACCGCTGGCTTTACGGAGCACTCAAATAACAGGTACGGTGTTTTGTGCTAGTCCCTGGGCGACGAATTAATTTTCATGTTAACTTCCACGAGACGGTACTATTTGGAGCGTGCCTGTGACGTTTAATTGCCTTTCCCAATAGTGTCCCAGAAATACCTTGCTGCATGTTTAGAAAATGCGTGTCTGTGTGTGTGTTTAGGTTATATCTGGCATGGAAATAGCTTTGGGCACAGGACTTTTTGTGCAAAGCTTTTACATGTGAAACTATGCGTTATTTCCGCGCTTATTATCCAGTTTTATCACTGCCATTGGAAAATGTTACCCTATAGTTTTTTTTTTTTTTTAATTTGTCAAGACCATAATACCTAAACCTAATCTGAGTTAGTTTGAAATGATTTTTTTTGCCTGCTTTTATGACTACCTGTTTTCACACACCTTGCTCAGGAACGCTTAGGAAAAGTAACATTAGGTTCATTGATTGAATTAAACCTCGAAATTTTGATCTTGATCAGTTCGAAACGGTCCCCATCGGATTTTATTCGTCAGTTGACGATTCCAATATGCCAACGTTGTCCGATAGCAATCGCAAAATGTCGCGTATTTTTTTGCTGGCATTATTTGAAATATTACTATAAAATGAAAATGTAAGCCATGACATTATCTTGTGCCCCACAAAAACAAAACTTACCTAATAATTTTAGCAAGATATTCGGTGACGTAAGCTCTACGTGCATAATACACTTTCTTGAAGGTTTCTGGCGACCCGACCAAGTTCACCCCAATACTATGTTGTGCCATTTTCGGAATTTTTTAATCCCTCTTTCTCATTTTGCCAGGATCCTTAAGATACTTATAATTCTCCCCCTACCCAATTATCGGTGCAATCATTGATGTAACAAACAGGCATTTATAAAAAATAATCACGTTTAGGTTTGGCGGAAGCATTTTTCAATATCATTATCTAATGAAATGCGTTTGAACTGGATTTAAACATTAGTTGCACGCATTTATTAGGGTAATATGAAACTGATATGAAAGGTCTTATTGAAAAATGTATAAATGAACCTATAAAAGCTCTTCCTTCCATGTTTCCCTGTACACTTGTATAGTTCCTCGGCGATGTTTATCTGTCACAAACGGCCTTGATTATGAATCACCCGCACTTGTTGGTTATTCCAACGGTCAGTACGGTAGAAGGGGGCATGGGAGGAACTGTAGATAGGAATGAAAGTCGGTGGGGAATTCATATAATCAATTAGATTTTCGGATGGTCAAACTTTAGTTGGTCAGTCAGCTAAGGATCGCAAATTGAACAAGTCAGCCAATGATTGCAGACACTACTGAGCGAATTGGAAGTCATTGCTGTAGGAAGATGAATTGACCTAAATATACGCGCTATAGCGTTTGATAACGTCTAATAACCAAAAGGTCGATCATCGTTAAGTACCGTAGAGATAATAATAAGGGCATTATAAAAAACTATAAACCAGCTGCTTGCTTCAAGTTTGGTAGGTGATGGTAGAGTTCACCCAGTACTAAGCCCTTCACGGCGTGTGAAAATTCACACATCAGGGTAGGGGGGCCAGTTCCTTTCCCTGTGCCGGTTATGGTTTCCCAGGAAGATCTGGTACCCGAAAAATCACATAGCTTGGGTGGAGCTGCAGGTGCCCAGATAGGCTTGCACGGGAATTGAACCCGGGCCCCTCCGGTCAGTAGTCCAAAGCTCTACCCCTAGATTACCTCGACCCACAATAAGGACATTATTACTAATATGCCCAATGGTCAAGTTATGAGCGATAAACGCGATTTTTTCGGTATACCTGATTTATTTTCATATTTTGCTCGATACCCCAAAAAATATCTCGAGCCCAATTATATCAGCCTCATGGCATTGGATAAAATTAACTAAAAATTGGTATTCTATAATTATCGCCGAGAAAATTTTATGAACGAATACACTGATGTGGTCACTGTTAAAGTTGAGGTCAATTATGCGATATGTTTCGATATTTTTAATTATTTCCATAATTTTCGATATTGAAATAAAACGTCGTTACACAATCTAAAATCGATATTTATTTCAAATCGACGATCTACTATAATGGAAAATATGTGTCACATAGCACTAGGGTGATTCATTACTCGGCATTTTTTTTAATTTTAAAGGGCGGATTTTAAGAGGGAGAGAGGGGCGTGGAAGTTAGGCGGGAGGGGTTGATGAAGAGGCTGGCTCGCCAGCTGCTTGCTTCAAGTCGCCCCCGTCTAAGTCGTGAATATTAGATGGATTCCTCTTCTTCGCGCGCGGATATAGCGGTCAGACCTCCCCGGGGCCCGCCCTCGTCTCTGGGCGCGAGGCTGCGCCATTGTTCCTCGACTGTCGAATGACGTTGGTGTCTGCCGGGACGGTGGGGGGCTATTTGAACAGTTTCGTACGTCATTCGGCGCTCTAGATAGACGATACGCTCTCGCGGAAGAAGCTGTCTATGCATCATTAAGGCCTCCATCCCTATGTGCCCCGCTCCTTACGCTGCTGAGATCCGGGGTCACGTGATCACGGGGCTGATGCCAATGATGCTATACCTTCCACTGAAGAGAAGAACGAAAAGGGGTTTTCCTAGAGCTTGCAAAGTGCAGGTGCCTGCTTATATACCATCATACTTTTATTAAAAAATTGTGGCATGTGGAGAAATAGGACTCAAAAAAATGGGTTTTCCAAAGGTTGTTATTTTGATAGATGGTGGTCAAACATATTTTAGGATCTCAAAGAAATATTAACAATTATTCAATGAAAATTCCCTCCTGTTTCCTTGAACAGGAGGGAATTCCCTCATTTTCTATTACTCGTAGCTCATCCTTGACCTTATATAATAATACCTCCCCTACTTGTTTTTTTTCAAAAATGCTCTAAAGTAAGTTCTCGTGCCTGAGGATGAGTCCATTTAGTTTCCCTTTTCTTCCTTTGAGTGTCCTCCATTGGATTCTTTCTTCACCTCGCTTTTCGGAATACTTCTTCATTTATTATTCCCTCTACTCGTTTACAGACATCACATTTCCTTCACCTTAGATCTCCTCTTCTCTGCTCAACCTATCGCCTAAGTCTCAGATCTATTGAATAGTATACTATGCTTATGTAAACTTCAACGAATCGCTTTATTGTGTCCACTCTGGTACAGTTTGTCATTCGTAGTTGCTTTCTCTGATAGATAGATAGGCTTCTCCGATATTCCTATTCTGCTTACCATACGAGGATAGGGTGAATAGTCCTTGGCCTGACAATGAAAGACTGCGATTTTCAGTTTAAAAAATGATTTAATTTTTTTACGTAATCTCCCTAGACTTCAACACACTTGGACCAGCGTTTATACAACACCGGTATTCCTTCTCGGAAGTGAGAGTTTGGAAGGCATTGAAAGTATCCATCTACTGCCCTCTCAACTTCTTCATTGGACGCGAAGCACTTGCCAGAAACAAATTTCTTCAAGTATGGGAACAGATGGAAATCTGAGGGTGCTAAATCAGGAGAAAAGGGGAGATGGCTGAACAAATTGTACCCCAAATCCCGTAGTTTCCCCATCGCCCTTGTGAGCAGGTGCGTTGTCCTGGCGAAAGATGATTTTTTCTTCTTCAGGCCAGGCCTCTTCTCGCGAATTTTGGAATCCAGGCGGGCAAGAAGGATGGAATAATATTCGCCTGTAATTGGTCTGCCCTTTTCAAGGTAATCAATCAACAGGATCCCTTTCGCATCCAAAAACACACTGGCCACGACCTTTCCGGCAGATGTGATCGACTTCGCTTCCTTTAGCGCTGAACCACCCGTTTCCACCCGCTGCCTCGACTGCTGTTTCGTTTCTGTCGTGTTGTGGTGGACCCATGTCTCATCCATGGTGACAAATCGCCGTACAAAATTGGTCGGTTTCCTCTTGAATCGGTCCAAACATTTTTGCGAAAATCGTTTGCGCATTTGATTTTGATCGGCATTAAGCAGATGTGGCACCCACCTCGCGCGGAGCTTTCGCATCTCTGATTCTTTGTGCAAGATGTTTCGATACATCGGCTGTTAATTGTACGTTCTTCCGATATCCCCCCACGACCTTAACTATCTCACTCACCTTCACCCGCCTATCGTCCAACACGATATCATGCACCTTTTCGATGGTTTCCGGCGTGGTTGCGGTGTTTTGCCGTCCTTCACGAGGGTCATATTCGAGAGATGTGCTATCACGTTTAAATTCAGCTGTCCTCTTTTTAACGGTTGGTATTGAAGGAGCAGAGTCCCCATAAAGTTTTTTGAACTTGTGATGAATTTCCTTAGGGGTTAATCCATCCAAAGCGAAGAATTTTTTGACTGCATGAAATTCAAGTTTTTCCATTTTAACGAAAAACACGACAGACGCCTACGAAAACAATACGTGTTAACACACCACTTGAGAGAACAAGTTGAAACTTGTCTTACAAACTAATGACACGTGCACCCAGGCAGGAATTATGAATTTTCGCCGATCGGAACGCCATCTGTGTCAGGCCGTGAACGTTTCATATTACCATCGTATCCCCCCTAACTTCTCCCACCACAAGTGATATTACTCCGTCAATAGAGAAACTCTTCTACTTTTCCTGGAGTCGTTCTATAGTATTACTTAAAAATTTTCTTCCCTACTTCGACTGCAGACCCTTGCCTTAATTTTAATCTCTTTTTAATCTTGTGGTCGTACTTATTCTTAACCCCTTCTTCACATTGGCTAGCGTCCTTGTTAGATCTTCCCTCTTTTATGCAAATGTAGCTCTGCAGATCACAAATCATTTCATACTTATCGTTTCTCCTTAAATTCGTACGCCACCTTCTTATCTTTTTCTTGATTTCGTCAAATTCCTTCTCAACTGTATGCAATAAATACCAAGGGCATTAATGAGTAACCTTTCCAAACCCCTTATTTATTTTACCCTATTCCCGGCTTTCACCAAATCTACTATCAGTCGTCTTCTCCCCTTAAAAAGCTTGTATTAATCTCCTTTCTCTGTATCCCATTCCCATCACCTTAAGAGTAATAGCGGCTTCACATGTCAGACCACGCTGCCAAAAGCTTTCTCCAGATCAAAGAACGAAATGTAGGTCGGCTGAGGCTTCTTGTCTCCTTGTCTTTTACGATAGCTATGGGTTTGTGAAGTCTTTGTGTCGAACCATAATCCGAGACATCGCTGATTTTTAAATTATCGATTGCGATTGCATTTTTAATCGACATTTAGTGGTCGTTTTGTGTTTAAAGGTTTGGGCTGCGTGCACGACGAATTACGCCACGCCATCGAGCGGGGTGGAGAGGTGGGGGGGGATGGATGCGTGCAAATGCGATGTTGTGTGACGTCAGAGGAATCTTTAATGAATGGGTGACACATTAATTAAAGTTTATAATCACGTATGTTAAATCACCAAGAAAAAATGGGTCTGCATGACATGCCTGTTTGTGAGAAGTGCTTCGGAAAAACGTTACATTAAAAAATAAGAACATAAAAAAATGGCATAGAACATTCAGACTTACCTTCATATGCATTTAGATAAATCTTCCTCCCCTCTTTCGTCCAATCAAATAGCATCTTCAAATGATTTTCAGTTTCATCATCAACGCCCCTCTCTCAAGGCTGTTAATTGAAAATTACCCAGCTTTTACTGAGAAGGATAAGAAGAGGATAACCTTTCCTTAGAATTTTGCACTCAACTACACCATGAATTTCGCTTTCAACCCCCCCTCCCTTTTAGACTTTTAAAAAATAGGTATTTACTGCTAGAAAACGTCATAAAAAATCCTAATGAAAGCAGCTGTGGAAAATGGGAAGAAAATGATTCATGAATAATTTTCTACAGTTTCCCTCTTTCGCTATATTTCAACTGGCCAACATCCATCGTGATTCCAGGTTCAATTTTTTTTATCTCGATTGCGGTCTCATATATAATACGGCCCCAAGCCATCATATATAAGTAAAAAAAAATCCATGCATATCTTATAAAATATTAGTACGATCTCATTGATGGCGTAATGTGTAAATTGGCTCATCGTTGCTGAGGAAGCTTTTAAGTATTTGGAAAGCAATAAATAAGCATTACTTCTAAAATTAAATTTACTTAATAAACTATATGCATAGTCGCTGGAGGCAAGTCCTTAATAACGTAAATTTTGCTTCCTCTAATATTAAAAAAAATCAACAGTTATTTGGCAGCCAATAATCAGCGTGTATATATATATATATATATATATATATATATATATATATATATATATATATATATATATGCGGAAACGTGGTAAATGAGGCAGGAAAATAGGAATAGATTGGAGGGAAAGGAGGCTAATCCACAACCTGTACATGTCTCAGACTGCTCAGGTGCGGGTGGGAAACGGGCAGTCAGGATGGGCAGTGTTAGGAAGGGGTGTAAGGCAGGGTTGCCCATTATCACCGTTGCTGTTCAACCTGTATGCAGAGGAAATGATTAAAGAGGCATGGGAAGAACTAGAGGTAGGAATGAAAGTGGGCGGGGAATTCGTAAAATCAGTTAGGTTTGCTGATGACCAAGCTTTAGTTTGTCAGTCAGCCAAGGGGCTGCAAGCATTGCTGAGTGAATTGGAAATTCAGTGCGACAGGTATGGGATGAGAATCAATATTAATAAAACAAAGGTTATGCGATTTTCTAGAAAGAAAAAGGCCAAGCTTAACATTAAAATAGGAGGGCAAAAACTAGAGCAGGTAGAGCAGTTTACGTATCTCGGTAGTGTTTTGGACCAACACGGTCAAAGTAGTAGGGACGTAAGGAGAAGAATTGCGCTAGGCAAAGAGGCTTTCACAAGGAGGAGGGAGTTGATGACAGGGACGTTGAGTAAGGATGTTAAGAAAAGACTCGTAAAAACTTTGATACGGAGCGTAGCTATGTACGGCGCGGAAACGTGGTCATTGAAGCAGGAGGATAGACGTAGACTGGAGGCTTTTGAAATGTGGGTGTGGAGAAGAATGGAGAAGGTGAAATGGACAGAGAAGCAAACAAACGAGGAAGTACTTGATATGGTGGGCGAAGACAGAGGTTTGCTGGGAGCAATCCTATGGAGGCAGGAAAAGTGGCTGAAGGGGGTATTGACCGGCAGCGGGATGTTGAAGCCTGTAATTGAAGGGAGAATGTTAGGCAAACGAGGAAAGGGAAGGAACAGGATAGGGATGTTGGACGGGATGAAGGGAGGAAGAAAGTACTCAGAGATGAAGAGTGACCTGATGTAGAGTAGGATGATGGATTTTGTGTTTTGTTAGGAGTAATAAATAAATAGGGGAGGATGTTGGGCGAACGAGGAAAGGGCAGGAATAGGAAAGGGATGTTGGGCGGAGTGATGGGAGGAAGGAAGTGTGCGGAACCGAAGAGGGGATTTTTGTGGTGTCGGATGTCAGGTTGTGTCGTTTTCAGAGAGACAAAGAAAAATATCGCTCTACAGTCTTTGCCGATCCGAAACCTATCTAAAAGGGTAGTTGCACTGGACTCCCCCTTAAGAAATTCTGTGAATGATAACCCTTCGCCAAATGTGGAAACGAAGGGAGTCAATAGAGCCACGAAAATAGAAAAACACAACACATTAGTATACTTACGTGAAACCATATCCCATGCACTTTTATATTATGTAAATCACCTAATGTAAAAAAATTAAAATATTTTTAACCTGAAAGTTTGTTCTTTATATTTGAAAATGCGAATATGTTCAAGCCCAATGTTGAGTTGTCCAGTATTACGCTACCAAATCACCACATTTTTCATCTGGTAACGCAGTTACTAAGAGATAATGTTGGACCAATTGAGGTAATTGAGAGTCACGAAGACATTGGACCGAAATATGAGGAAAAACCTTTGGGGACATCTTCAGGGACTGCATTTAATTATTCAAGGTTCACCGAACGAATGATGGGGCAAGATTCTAATTGAAAAGTTAAGGAGGGATGTTATGCCGTGTTGGTTAGGTCTCTCTCGAATACTCGTCGAGCAATTGTGGGATGACCTGATTAAAACTTTGGTTTTGGGGCATCATAAGTAAGAAACGCAATGAAAAGCCGCAATGTTATTCGGTCTCCTAGGTAGGAAGGCACTGGTTACGCGGAGATTATATTCAAGACTTACAAAAGACTCATTTCACATGATACAATGAAACTTTGCCTAGATAAATCATACAAGACGTCTTCACTGTAAACGTGGGCCCCCAAGGGGGATCCAGGTTCTGAACTTGAATCCCACGTTCGGCGAACATTTCACACCGTCAAAGAATCTTTGATGGGAATGCTTACCATACTACTTTAGATGCTACATGTGTGAAAACAATAACTTTCGCATTTATTCAATGCTTCATGTATTAAACTATTATTAGTTTGCCGTAAGTGACTTAACTCTACGTGGAGAGTGAAAATTCCGTGATAATATTCAATTTAAGACACTAAAATTTCCTATTGGCACACAATTGTGGGAAAACACGCCGGAGGCAACAATCGCCAAACGACTCATTTATTTTGGAGGCGTCCTAGCGTAAACAAACAATGTAAAACGATTTGAATTGAATCAACAGAAATGTCGTGCGTTGCCATTTCCAATAGTTGCTAGTCCCTCAGCTTGTTTTCCGAACGTGAGTCGTGTGATTGGTTAACTTCATTCAATAGAATTAGAGATATCCAAGAAATTTTCATTCAGAGTTTTGAACGAGAAGATAATGGACCCGGAAAGAAGGAAATGGTTTTGATGAAGATGGCGGTGGCGTTCAAGGCTGGTCTAAATCTAACCCGGGGTTCTCTGGTCAGTAGGCAAACGCTCCAGCCACCATAGACTACCGCTTCCATTTGCTTAAACAATTCGTTATTAATCTTCGGTAGATAAAAAAAACATTTCGTAAAAATTAATTTCAGCGAAAAATACTGTTATATAAGCTAAGCGTGAGTCAACATACGAAACTCTGTTTGCACTATTCAATATTATGTGTACCCACTTACTTATATTACTTCATCCTGAGAGCGAGCAAACCCTTGCAAAATTTATGTACTCTTTGCTCACTCTCCTTATTTCATAATTTTTTTATTAAGATTTGATGTTACCTCATTTTTTTAATCAATTTTCTCCCTTTGAGCAAGAAAGGGGGCTTTCCATCTCGTTAATTTAACCTGAATTAATAATTCAGAAATTCTGCGTTACCAGGCTCAATCATCTGAATCTCATGTTGGAAAGAATAAAATGAAAACCTTGATGACCTCAACGATTTGACGAAACTTGCTAGTGCGTGTTTATATGTTCTGATGGAACTCTCAAAGGTTTGTTTTCTATTCCCTTTAATTGCCAATTTACTCGATGCTTATTTCAGTACTGAATTCATTATTCCTAAAATCACATCTTTTTGAAAGGGGAGAATCCTATTCGATAAAAGAATTTGATTCTAATTTCAATAGATAAAATTTATATATTTGCGATGGTTATTTTGCATCCGATTGTTTGCATCCCAACCACCAATCACAAATGAGAAGGGGAGTTTCAAAAGAGACAAACTGATTGTTGAGTCAGCATCGACATTGTTTTTCAATCCATACTGGAATCGACGAAAACGCGAAATAAAAAATTTTGCGCATGCTTAGAAATCTTGAAAGTCGAATGGAAATTTGAATCGTATAGGAGGGTTCATTTGAGACTCAGCACACGATTCGCACACACGAGGCTGAACATCTCGTTTGCAGTAACTGACTTAAGTATGGCGATCTTAACACTATTCACTGTTTCATCAATGGAAAATTAAGAGGAAACAATTTTCAGTCAGCAAACATGATTTAGTTCATGAAGTGTTCATATTCTTACTGAAGTATACGTATTCCTGGTGCTATTTGAAGTTAACTGTCTCATGAGACGTCCTGATTTCCCACGACGTTCTTGCTAGATAGAGGAGACCTTCATTTGTAATGCCACCACCCTAGAGATCACAATCGTTTGCATGAAGAAGCGAGCGCAAGTCCCCGGCAAAAGGTTATTATTCCGACTTCTTCCGAGATAAGTGCCATGAAGAATCCTGCCCCGTGACCCCGTCTTAAATACATATCTATCTCCTCCATCTTCCCTCACTCAATATCTCCTATCTTCCTGCCGTCTTGGGTCTCTCTGTCGCCCTCTACCCGAGGGTGAACCGTCGCTAAACACACACACATTAATGAAAGATAGTGCCCTCACGTAGGACATGGACCTTCTTTCTTCCCCTTTTTCAGTTTAACCGTGGTGGGATGAAATCGCGGTGAGTTTGGTGATGAAGGAAGAAAAAAATAAGCGAAACGAAAGGCGAGCCTTAACGCGAGAGAGATGTCCGTGCTTGAAATAGGCATCTTTCATTTTAACGAGCAACCAAGTAAAGCGAGCAGAATTTACACAGTGGCTCCCTTGTCACCCGTAGACGGGGCATTTAACCGCGTCGTTCATATTCATTCACCGCGTTCGAATGTGCCGCCGTGGTTCGCTGATTATTTAAAAGTTTAATCGACCCAAAGGGCGAGGTGTTCGAGTCTCGACGGGGGGTGGTGCAGGGGCAGGTGGGTGTGTTGGATAAGGGGGCGGGGATGGGAATTAAAAGCTCTTCCTCATCCGTCCGAAAATGCTTCCCACGGTAAATAATCGATGGTGTTGATGGAGATTAATCGTTCTGGCTTCCTGGTTGGACTTGACGTGCTTCAAAGGATACTCGGAATGTCTTACCCTCAATTTAAGTTAAGAAGCTCCGCTGATGGATCCGTATTCGAGTTCGGAAGATGAGAATTTCCGGCCTTCGTGGGTTCGTCAGTTCGTTTTCAATTAGTGCTGCCATCTATCAGAAAGCGACTGCACCCGATGTGAACTATCCTTGCCTTTTTTTTCAACGGGGACCAGGAATTTCTCTCCTGTTCCTTCGGCCCCCTTTATCCAATACCCGCAGTACCAGTTAGGGGGGGGGGAATCGAGATGCTGCAGTGGCTATCGTACTGACTTCCCACCCAGAAGGCCCGGGTCAAATCCTGGCGGTGTTGAATATTTTTCAGAGTTATCTCGATCCCTACTTGAGGTGCTTTGTGGAGGGCACTTTGAGCGAGTACGCCGTCCGTCGGATGGGACGTTAAGCTGCGATCCCCTTGGCGCCTTTCGTTAGGTTTCTCTCCACCCTTCTTCCTTTCCTGTTCATCCCCTATGGCGCAAATGACCTCAGCTGTCGGTCGCCTCCCCTAAATACTACTACTAATATCAGTTAGGGTTATGTGCGAAACTTTAAAAAAAGGTTTTGCGTGCCATTAGAAATCATAGTGTGGAAGGATGCAATGTCCTCGAAGTTTCAACTTATTTTGATGTTTTCATCAATTATGTCTCAAATTTGAACTTCTGAAGGCAATGAGGGAGAACGCTTGAAGTAAGCTGCTGGCGGCACGACCCTAACGGAAGTAAACATTACAATCGCCACTGGAACCGTGATAGAATTTCGTTGAAAACCATTCGGAAATATTGAAAAGTTAAATTGGTTTACGACCACTGATTTTGGTTGGTTTTTTTCAAAATTCGGTTCCGAATTTTTCTTTAAATTTTTCATATCCTCTAGAATATTACGAGTGAGGGTACGGAGGTAATCCTCTCATGTTCCATTTGTCGTTTAAACAGTGGAGGGCGTGAATACTATACACTCAGACAGTAAGTGCAAATCGATAGAAAGGACTAAAAAGCCAATTTATTCTCTGTCCACTGTTTTTGTAGGGGGATTTTTTAGGGTGTGGTCGAATTTTTCATCAAATTCGATGTTTAGATTGATACATTTGCTCTAAAATGGAAGAAAAAAATCAAAATGGACAGGAAAGAAAGGAGTGCCTCTCCTAAAAAAAGACTACATAACATCCAATATCATAATAAGCTCCTCTTCAATTCTGCGTATTTCCTTCCTCCCTATATCCCGTCCAGCACCCATATCTTATTCCTACCCCTTCCTCGCTCACCTAACATTCTCCTCTCTATCAAAATCTTCAACATCCTACTGACTATCAACACATTTTGAATCCATTTTTCCTGTCTCCCAATAATTTCTCCCGAAAATCCCCTCTACTCCCCCACCATACCTGGCAGTTCCTCATTTTTGTCCTTTCCGTCCACTCCACCTTATCCACGCCCACATTTCAAAAGCCTCCAATTTACGCCTATCGTTCCTTTTCAATGGACATGTTTCCGCTCCGTACATAACTATGCTCCATATCAAAGTGCTAGCAAGCCTTTCCTTAAGATCCTTACTCAATGTCCCTCTAATCAATTCCCTTCTCCTTGTGGATGCTTCTTTGTCTAACGCAAATCTCCTGATGTCCCTATTGCTTTAACCATTTCGGTCCAAAACACTTACGAGATAAAATTTGTTGTCTCAGGCGTAACTTTGTGGAATTTGCATAACATATTGAAATGTAATGAAATAATTGACTTTGTAATTCCACACACTTTATTTAAAAACACACTGTGTTTTTAAATAAAGTGTGTGGAATTACAAAGTCAATTATTTCATTACATTTCAACTTACGAGATAGGTAAAGTGTTCCACTTGCTGTATTTTTACCCCTCCTCTTTTAACATTTAGCATAGCTCGTATTTCTAGAAACCGCCTACACTTTGTTTTATTCACATATGTTCTCATGCCTTACCTATTGCACTGACGTTCCGATTCAAGCAGCAGAATTTGCAACCCTTTGGCTGGCTGACAAACTAAAGCTTGATCAGCTGATGACTGGCAAATTCAACTGATTTTATGAATTCTTTATCGACATTCATTCCTGCCTCCAGTTCTTCCCACGCCTCGTTAATCATTTCCTCCACATACACGTTGAACAGCACCAGTTATCTCAATGCAACAATTTCAGAGTGTAAAAATCATTTGCCTTGACTGGGATTCGAACCCAGATCCCTCAATATCCGGTCGAGTGCTTTAGCCACTTAAGCTACCGAGGCGTCCTCTTAAACTCTGAAATTTTGGGGCTTTTAAAGGATCTAGATGTTGTGACGAAATGCCGTACATGACTGCCGAAATGACTCCGTTAAAAGTTACTGTTGCAGCATCTCCCGCAGTTTCTTTGGAAAGCACCAGTTATAGTGGACAACCCTGCCATATTCCTCTTCCTAACATTGCCCATCCGGACTCATGTCCATGTATGCAGGTTGCGAATAAGTCTCCTATCCCTCCGACCTATTCTAATTTTTTGCAATAAATTCATTGATTCTACATAATTTACTTAATCAAAGGCCTTTTCGAAAGTTTTGTAAATATTCTAATTCCTTTCTAAATTCGTGGAGACGAGAAGACGCAATGCCGCCTTCTCCTAGTAGTAGTAGTTTTGAGGGGAGGCGACCGACAGCTGGGGTCATTTGCGCCACAGGGGATGGACAGGAAAGGATGAAGGATGGAGAGAAACCCGGCGTCGGTATTAGCCTACTCTTTACGAAAGGCGCCAAGGGGTCCGCAGTTTAACGTCCCATCCGACGGACGGCGTACTCACTCAAAGTGCCCTCCACAAAGCACCTCAAGTAGGGATCGAGATACCTCTGAAAAATATTCAACACCGCCGGGATTTGAACCCGCGCCCTCAGGGTGGGAAGCCAGTACGTTAGCCCCCGCACCATCTCGATCCCCCGCCTTCTCCTATCCCTATCTAAGTCACTTTCTTTGCCCAATCTAGTTGGTCTAATTTCTTTATCATACAGTTCCTCCATATATTCCTTCCACTTCTCTTGAATCTTTTCTGGTCCAACTTATATTTTTACTGGCTTATTTTTGATTATTTGCAACGATTTTCCCTTCAACTTCCTGACAGGGTTTTGGTCTTCCTGTATAGCGCACCAACGTCACCCTCCCTCTGAAGACTTTCCATATTCTCACACTGCGTCTTTCACGGCGCTTCTTTTGCTCTTTTGTTACCCGTATCAATTTATTATTTGAGTCTTTATCCTTCCTTATATCTAACTCTGTGTTTATATTCTTCCATTTCCTTCACAGAATTTGTTACTTCACCGTTTGTCTTCCTCTTTGTCTAAATTATTTTCTCCTTTCATGAATGTAGTATCTGACTTGACGATTGCTAAATGTTTGTTTGAACCCAAGCGTAAACAATGCCATCGACGAAATCAAAACAAAGAGTTTGCGCATGCGCGAAAATGGAAAGTCAGAAGTAGAGTTTAATAAAAAGAAGTAGAGAATTAGCACCGAATTTGCATCTAACATTTTGAAAATCATCATCTAAATAACTGAATTTAGCATCGTGTGTAACAGCCTTAGGGCTTATGTAGATCATCCATCATTTGATAAACGACACGCTATATTTTAATTTATTTTTAAAACTGTGTTTAAAAGCGCTTTATTTAATGAAAATTGACTTCTTCAGTCGTAACTTAGTCAGTCGCACGCCAACCGTGAACGATTCTTGAATGTTTAAATACGAACGGGAAAGAGTCACTTGAGTCTAAAAATGATCAATTCGGTCATGATTCGTTCATTCTTATCTATCGCAAGGCTGTCGACTGATCGCTTCAAGTGTCCGGCTGGACTCTTGAAGTGTAGAAGTACGTCCACCCCTAGGTCAATCTCAAATCTATCATGGCCGAGAGGTCCTGCTAATATTAAACAATAATTTTCATTAATATCGCCAGTTGTAGTCTAGAACCTACTTACGAGACCTCGTACACGAGGTCTCGTAAGCTTGTTTTTTTATTTACATTTCCGTGCTCGATCGTAAAGAGATGTTTAAAGAAGAAGAATATGAAGAGAAAGAGGAAAAAGAAACAATCTGGCATTCGCATTGCGCTATCACTTGAAGAGCTCTCCTTTCGACCTGTTTTTAAGCCGCCGTTCGTCCTCTTTTCATGGAAATAAACGAAGTTCCGTCTCGTCCTTTTGTCTCGTTAAGTCCCTCAAGACAATCTGGCCTTTCCCAGAATAAGATCCCTCCAATTCTCCTGAAATGGGAGTGGGGCCAAGGAGGAGGGGTTTAGAAAAAAAATACGAAATCAGTCCTAAACCAATTCCCCGGGTAATTTCTCACGCGGTTGGTCGGGCGGGGGCGTAAGGCCGGCGTTTCGTCTCTGGATAATATTGGCCATTAGTTTCCCCTCCCCCAACCCCTCTCTACTCTCTCACCCTGTCCCTCTTCCAATTCCCTCTGGACATTTTTCAGCGCCGCTTTTAGCGCTGGTTTGAGTTGTAGGAGTGCTTCAAGAGCGAGGGGGTGGAAAAGGGAGAGGGAAGAAGGGAGAGGATAGGGTTGTGGAGAGAGAGAGCAAAAGGATAGGAGAGACGACAGATCCAAGCAAGGGTTAAAGGGGACAGGGTGTGGAGGAGAAGGGTAAAGGGGTTAGTAGACGAGGCAGGGGGTGGGTGGGTGAAGTGGAGAGGAGAAGGGTAAGATATAGGATTGAGATTGGTTTTGAGCCGTTCAGATGGAAAGTCGACATTTTAAATATTTAACTCATGTAAGGCCGGAAGCGGAGCAAGTGAATTACTTTATTATGGGCGAAATTGGGGACCCTTTCCTTGGGTGGGGGGAGGGCGAGGGGGAGCGGATTCGCCCTCTTGATTGGCTCACGCAGATGGGGTGCAGAGTAGTCGAATGTGATGCTCTGGAGAATGTTAAGAGGGCTCCAGGAACGACTTTCGTGTCATCAAGGGGTATAATGATTAAGTTCCCCTGATCTTAACATTAAATGACCCGAACTACGTACAGAATTAGTGTGCTGTTATCGAATTTTCTCTTCATCAAGTCCTCAGCGTCGAGGAGAAAATAATTTCGAGGCATAAATCGCACCCAGCTAAACTGAGCGTGCCTTGCGGCTTGACATGCACAGCTGTTTTCATTTACGAGGTGCCTTCAAGATCTAAGATACCCCGATTTTTCTCAGTACCAGGAGTACATCCAAGGATCGGGTTGAACTTAATACAACCGCACTCATTGCAAATACAAGATATAGATGGCTGCACCGTACGGTGCACAGGGTTCGCAAAGGGTGAGGAGGGATTTCAATACTTTTGTTTATATTTAATTTTTATTTATTTCTTTATGTACCCTGAAAGCCACCGCCAGGGTGTGCGGCAGGGGGTGAATATACAGCAGACTAATTTTTACCCGAACATGAACATACCGCGGTCGGATAATGTTATTATGATCCCTTATCGTTCGTGGGAAAAAATAACATCTTATATCTATCTATTCTACACTTCATCTCCCAAATTTTCTTGACATGTTATCTCCTACCGTAGTACGATGGGGTTAATAATACATTTTCAAAATCACTGCTAAAGAGACGTTCTTCCAATTCATGCAAGAGCTTCAATCTATAATTTAACCTTCACTCCATTGAGTGATTCACAGCCTAGCTGCTCTAATATTTTGAATACGATACTAAGTTTAACATAAAAAATCTAGCTCCTCTACGCTGCACGCCATCCAATGCGGTAATAAATCCAAATTCGTGATGAATTGGGCCTAGCCAGCGACAGATAACATTTCTCTTTGACCTTTTCATCACATTTACCTAGTACTCTTATAATAAATCCTATTTTTTTCTCAGCTTGTCCACATATTCCGCGTATGTGTTTCTCCCAGGAGAGATCGTGAGTTAGGGTAACGCCTAGGTATTTGATTGATTCTAATTCGGCGTTCCCAATGCAGTAGGCGTTCGTACCTAAAATGGCGGTGTTCTATGTACAAGAGCAGTGTAATCATTCTTTTTCTCCACTTGATTGGTTTAATCACCGTCGAAATTCATCACCAATTGAGTGAGACATATGGTTTTGTTTGTGTTCTGGACATATTAAAAATCTGTGTTCGTCGGCACGTGGTTGCTCAACCCTCGTACATTGGCGGGCCGATATATCAGTTCAAACGTAAGCTATTGTTTAAATCGCTATAATTTATTGAATTTTTATTACATCTTGTGCATTGTTTATTTTATCAGAAATATGACGTCTCTGCTTTGTATAAAGCTTTTTTTATTTCCTATTTCAAATACTTCTCGTAAGACATTAATCTTAATGTAATTTTTACGTTGAATAGTTTACAAGTAGGAAAGCTCATTCTAATGGCATGCCCATTCCTTCCGCTGAGTGGTCTTTTGACTGTTAAATCCAACTGAAAAACGAATCTGTTTAATTATGGTCACTGCTAATGCCTCATGATGAAACTGTTTTGATACAAACTGCTGCCTTGGGCGATACGACGCTAGTGAAGGCATTATTATGCAAATATGTTGCTTTCCTTTGCCCTCTGTCCCAAGGAATCATTCACTTGCGCTCTTTGTAATGTGATGACATTGTGAGCGTTTCTCTTTCTGATTGGTCTTGTTTCTTTAACTGAATTGAGATGGAAAGTTCATTGTAGATAACAAGCAATGAACACGGTTCTCTTTTGGGTTTGAGTTTCAGTACCGTTTTGCCCTTGCGAGTTTGTGGTTGAATCAAGCGCGATTTCACGAAGCTACGTACATTTTTATTTTTCTCTTTCATCGTATATAAAGAAAATAGTCCAATGGCAATGATGACAAAGCATCAATACACTACAACCATCATTGAGTCTCTTGAGATAGAATGCCTTGGGGAGATGGAGTGCCACATATCTTCTCGTGTAGGTAGATCAAATGCCGGACAGGAGCAACTTCCAGGTAAACAAGTGAAGAATTGTGTAGTTTTTAGCGGAATAGATGGCCAGGAGAGAAAAAGGTCCCAAACAATGTGTATCTATTGTAAAAGGTATTCATTTGTTTGGTTAGCAATTGATGCTAGATGAACGATCCGACATCACCTGTAAAAACAGAATTTTCTACAAAATGTGACTTTGCAGAGGCAGACAGAAAGTTATAAAACCCAAAAGCAATTTTATTATTTTTTTATATTTTTTCCACATGCCTTTTTGTTTAATTTTGTTTGTAAAAATAGTGTTTTCATGAGAAAATGTAACAAAAAACGTGTTATTATTGTTTCGTTTGATCAAATTTTTATTACTAAAAAAATTGTTCCTTTTTAGTAGACTTAAACAATTACAATTCTTTTGTGAGACAATATAAAATTCATTCCTAAATGTTGCCTAATTCAGTTACCATACAAAACCGCATTTGGATATCTTTAAAAATTATTTCAAATATTTTTTTCTCCTTTAGATGATATATTTCATTAAATTATCCTCTGCACTTTTCGCTAGCACCGCTGGCAGAACGCAGCTCAAAAAGGGTTAAAGAAGGGCGAACCCAAGAAATCTCGGCAACGGACCAGCCGGGTTTTTGCTTGGGAAAAAGGGACTCCTATAGAAGCGTTCTCGGCGGCCATGGCATCATGACGTCTGCGTCGTAAAAAATGTGTACATACTTAGGCGTTATGATGACAAATTACAGAAGTTACAAGTCTTTGGCACGAGTAAAATGTCAGGGAAAAATTAAAAGACTTTAGAACTAGAAAGGCATCACGTACGATTTCGTGTCATGCATAGTAATGAGTGGAGAGAGATTCATTCCGATTTTCACCAATGAACATTCAATGTGACTACACACGACAAGGAATGGGAGCATATCAATTTAAATTTTGTGATGTAGTTCTTGTGACTTCTCGTACAGGCCAACATGCGACAAGCGACATGCGCAGCATGCACAAGCGCCAACATCACTCTTTTCACTATGTTGAAGGAAAGAAAATTAAGAAAAAATACAAAAATTGAATTCAAAATCGAGTCTCTTTGACTGTGGAAACCACATGTCTGATATTAATTATATTTCAAAAGGATTGAATCATTCGAAGATTTTCCAAATGACAAAGTGCGTAGGTACGTAAGCACGCGTTAGATAATTACTCCTTGCAGTTTTTACGTCCGATTTGTACTGATTGGACACTTATTACAAATTTGAACTCAATAATATTTCCAGATATGTACGAAATACTTTCTCAAGTGACAGAATGTAAGTTCTACAAAACACACAATGTGGATAATAGATCTGATTAGAAAAATATTTCGTATGAAAGGATAAATTATTTATATCAAAATTCAAAATTAATTTAAATGTTGATGAATTCAGGTTAGAAGAATTAAGGAGGCTTCCCGAAAAAGTTGTAATCAAATTAACTACCAATAGATAGATACATATAGATAGGTGAAGTAGAACAACTAGATGGATTAGTTTTAGATCAAAATATGGCGTAAGGTAAATAGATGAATGATTGTTAGATACATGACGTTAGATAATTGGACCAATGGTTGTCAGATAGAAGATTAAGTCGGATAAATAAACAAATGGTGGTTATATAAATGGATGATATTTGGTAAGTAGACGAATAATTGTTAGATAGAAGATAACGTTGGATAAATATACGAAATATTTTTAGATAGATGAAATAATGTTAGACGAACGGTTGTTATATATGTACGTCTACGTATACACGTAAATAAAGACGACGCAGTGTAAATTGACGACTAATTTGTAGATAGATAAGAGGATAATCACAGTAAGGCTTTCAATTTTTTTTAGAAATACAAAAAATCCCTTCAGTTTCAGTAATACATGCATAATTTCAAAGTTGAAATATTCTTCTATTTTTCGAATAAGTAAATGCCGTTTCGGTCGATACATTTCTGTAGGGGCTGGGGTAGTTTTTGTATGCCTCATCTATCACCCCGTCTTCTTCACTGGTTACGAGTGACGAGACCTGGGTGTTCCACTTCGCGCCTGAGACCAGACAGAAGTCACGTGAGTGACGGCATTCCTCTTCGCCCAAGCCGCGAAAATTCAAACAAACGCACTCTGCCGCCGAAATCATGGGAACTGTGTTTCGGGATCGAAACGGGGCATTGCTGGTCGACTTCATGTCTACTGGGACCACAATAAACACTGACAGGTATTGTGAGACACATAAACAACTCAGACGGGCAATTCAGAACCGGAGAAGAGGAATGTTGTTGAGTAAGGGCGTATAAGACTTCTCCACGACAACGCTCGTACCCACGTCGACCGTCAAACCGTCGCCTTCCTGTAACAGCTTGGATGGGACATCATCACCCAACCCACCCTATAGTCCGGACTTGGTACCCAATGACCACCAATTGTTTTCTCAGTCGAAAGAACATTTGGCCGGAAGGCACTTGAGCGTCGATGACGTGGTGATACGTCAGATGAAGTCTAACGGTTCCTCAATAATATGACGACGAGCTGGTATGACATGGACGTACAGAAACTGTCTTAGCACCTATTAAAATTCATAGAACGAATTGAGGATTAAATAGAAAAATAGAGAAACGTTTTAGCTTTAAAATAAAGCATCAATTACTGAAACGTTTGCCCATCCATTTATAAAAATATTGAAGATCTTACTTTAAGGATTACCCTTGTAGATGACGTTTAGTAGATAGATGAATGATTTTTAGATTGATGACTTTGAATAAATGGACGAATTTATCCTCTAATTATCCAAATTCATGCATCTTATTTATCGCATTTTATTTAATTTATGTTTAGCAAAAGCTGAAAACACGTGGTTTGTCATTTCAATTTTCAAAAACATTACTTCACAAAGCAACTCATGAAAGGTACAACCATTCGCATTGAAAATAAATGAGATCTCTTAATATCATTCCGGCTCAAGATATTGTTCGAGCAGACCATTGGAACGTATGAGAAGCTTAAATTTCTCCTCTCAGCGTTGTTCAGTGTGATCATTTTTAAGAGGAGAGATTGTGTAATTGGAAAACTTGGGAGCGCCGTAAAATTGATTCTCGCCCGCGATTTAGTTTGCCCCAGGTGATAGAATGAATCAGACGTTTAATTTTTTAAAAATTCTTTTGGAAAGACTAAGATATATTACACTGCGATGAGAGAACGGGAGGAAGACGAGGAGAATATGCACAGCAAGCCGGAGATGAGAGATTCGGCGAGGAGGGGTTTGCAGCAAAGGGAATTGCTAAGGCTGTGTGTGCTCAGTTGAAAACTTTTCAGTAAATTAATGAAATTTTCCCAATCGTTTTACGTTTTTGTGAATGATCCGAGGAAAAATTTCTCGCTGGAAAAATTTGACTGACAAACGAACTAAAACCCCTGTTTTATATTGTTTATTTTGTTATTTAAAAAATATTATTCTGTTTAGTAATGTTTTTAATACCTAAAAAATGAAAAAAGAACCTTCAGTTAAAAGTGTGCCTGAAATTTGACTTGAACCAGAGTACGACCACGTCTTTACAATACCCCACAAGCTGCTAGGGCCTGTCTTGGGCCCGCATTACCTTGCAGTGATGTGCGCCCTTCTCGGAATCTCCTATGCCAATCGTGCACACTCGTCAGGGGCCTGCACTGTTCACCATACACGGCAGACATGCGACGATGAATTTCGCGTATTACGAACTCGTACAGTACCCTCAGCCATCAGAAAACGAACGATACCTCCCTGCTCTTCTTTGATTCTTCATTTCTAGAGCCGGGCGAACACACTAGACACCAGTCCGCGAACCCAACAACTGCGTGCGCCTGTGAATTGTCATTATGCAGTTCTCCCACCACAGCGATGGCAGTATCGACACATAAAAAACAGTGTTGCCCGTTTTCGCGCGGACTGTGTTCTATGGCGGGGGGTTCGTTCATCGTTTGACTGATCCTCATACATAAGGATGGGATCGTATTGGCTCCACGACTGCCTGACTCATTTATATCCAGTATCCTGAAAGCCACCGCTAGGATGTGTTGCAGGGGGTGAATTCACACCAGATTAATATTTACCCGAATATAACCCCTAAGGCGGTCGCACAACGTTATGCTGATACCTTATCGTTCGTGGAAAAAATGTCTGAAATCTATCTATTCTACACTTAATATTTCTAGTTTTATTTGACATGATCGCTCCTACCGTAGTAAAATGGGGGTAATAATAAATTTTCAACATCACTGCTAAAGAGACATCCTTCCAATTTATGCAAGAGATGAAATCTGTAATTTAACCTTCGCTAAATGAGTGATTCCCAGCCTAGCTGTTTTAATATTTGGGATGCGCTACTAAGTTTATCATGGCAATGTTTTACAAATCTAGCTCCTCTACGCTGCATGCGATCCAATTCGGCAATTAATCCAACTTCGTGAGCATCCCAAATACTTGCAGCATATTCTGAATGAGGCCTAACCAACGACAGATAACATTTTTCTTTGACCCTTTCATCACATTTACCAAGTTCTCTTCTAATACATCCTAATTTTTTGTTAGCTTGTCCGCATGTTTCCCGTATATGTTTCGCCCGGAGAGGTCATGTTGAGGGTAACGCCTAATTATTTAATCGACTCTACAGATTCCATTTCGGTGTTCCCGATGCAATAAGTGTTCGGGAGGGAATTGCTCCTTTTCCAAAAATTCATCACTACGCATTTTTTTTAAGTGTAATTCTAAATGCCAAGTGTCGCATGCTTTTGTTCAATTCCATTTATAGGGCATCGGAGAATGTTTTTGTCAATGTCTTTTCTGTCTGAATGTGAGAGGAGAGGTGGAATGGAAGATGTGTATATTTGTCACTCTGTATGTCACTTCCTTCTTGCCGGATGTATCCCTTTCACTTACTTTTGCGTTTCAAATTGTCCAACATTAGGACTACCAAAAAAGGAAGTTTGATTTCTTCTTCTTTCCTACAGTATCTGTTATACTATATTTGTCGTGTTATTTCTTGTACATAGCATGGAAAAAATATTTTCCTGTATACATAAACATTCTTTTTGACCGACGAATATATTGCTAGTAAAATAAAAACGATATATCATGTTTACTCTGCAGAAAAGTAAAGTATACGATCGGCGCATTATGAATTCAAAGAACTGCGGGAGATGTCGTGACAGTAACTCTTCTTACTGAGTCATCCGCTGATATGCATTGAAATGCACTGCAATTTCAAAGTGTAAAAATCATTCGCCTCGACCCGGATTCAAACCCGGTTCCCTCGCTGAGCGCTGGCGGATTGCTTTAGCCATTTAAGCTACCCAGGCGTCCTTTCAAAAACTGACATTTTTGGGGCTTTAAATGAACAAGACTTTATGACGAAATACCGTACCTACAATGTCACAGTTACTACTGTATAGGCGGAGGATAAACCACAAAAAAGTTATGAGATTTTCGGGAAGTAGGATATCTAAGTCAAAAATTCAAGCAGGGCAGAATATATTATTATTATTATTGAAACTCTCGTATGCAAATAGACAATGTCAGGTGGAACACAAGTCCCAAGTATTGCAATCAAAATTGCCTAGGAAAAATAACAGGACATCTCAAATCCGATCAATATCACTGAAGATAACAAATAAAATCAGTCAGAAGATAAATATAGTTAAAGGAAAATTCCAAACACCAATCTCTAACGCACAAATAAATAAAATCCCATCTCATTAACATCATTTACCCAATCAATAAGAAAAAAAATCAAAACTAAGCTTCTACATACAATTTAACGCGACTTATCAATAAAATTATTATATAAATTGTTTACATCTTTTCTGAAAAGTATTTACCCTGTTAGGAAAGGGCTCGAATAGTTTTGCAGGTAAACTGTTCCAATAAAAAATTGCTTCATTAAAAAATTGTTCTTTGTGCCCGGCATTTTACCTTGAATTTGTGGTCATTTCTCCCTATAAAATTTGGATTTCCCGCCTCGTTCCTTAGTTCTGCCCAAGCTTTCTCTCCCTTCAGAATGTGGAACATTCCACAAAGCCTGCTTATTTTTCTTCTACTTTGCAAAGTTTCTCAGCCCAGCGTTTTTGACGTATCAGACACAATCTCCATCCTCCTATGCTTCCCCAGTACATTCCCAGCAGCCTTTCTTTGTGCCTTCTCCAGTTTTGTAATATACTCTTCTTCGTGCGGGTCCCATACAAGTGAAAAGTACTCTAAAACTGGTCTTACCAGGGTCTTATACGCCTTTTCCTTATTTGCTGTTCCCTTTGAGGTTTCTCATCACCCACTGCAGAATTTTGAAAGCTTTCTTAACAATGTATTCCACGTTTAGCCGCCACCCTAAATCCTTAGTTAAATATACACCTAAGTATTTACAGCTATCACTCCTAAGAATGACATTTTCCATGTACTGGAGCCGGCGGATCAGTTAAGGTATTTGGGCACTATTTTAGAGGAAAAAGGGAATTTTAGTGGGGACATTGAGAGAAGAATTGCGTAAGCGTAAGAGATATTTACAAGGAGAGAATTGATGGAGAGCATACTGAGTAAAACTGTGGCAAAAAAGATTACTAAAGACTTTAATATGGAACATAGTGCTTTATGGATGTAAACTCTGGTCTTTGATGAAGGCGAAAGAACATAGATAGGAGGCTTTTGATATGTGGGTGTGGAGGAGATAGGAGAAAATAAGTTTGGCGGAGAGGAAGATGGACGCCGGGGTTTTTAAAAGGGTGGGCGAAAAGCGAAGGCAGAGGAAGTGGATGGGTTGAGTCTTGAAAGATAGAAGGGGGTTGATGGGCGTGATGTAAGGGAGAATTTTGGGTAAGAAGGTTAGAGGAAGGAAGAGAGTAAGTCCACTTTTTAGACGGAATGAAGTTAAGAAGAAATGAAGAAAGAGATGATGAAGGACTGACAAAGATGAAGTTCTTGCAATTCTTAGAAGTAAATAGTCGTTACGGACAGTCCTAAGTCTACGTTTTAAAAGGTAGATTGTGTGAAATTCATACGCGGATTGGACCCCGAAAAGAATTATATTCATCGAGACCATTCCGTGAAAATCTCCACGAAAATTAATACTTTCATTTTCGCAAACCAACAAAAAATTCATTTCACTTAAAATTACGTTGCAGAGACTTAACTAATTTTATTCCTCCTTTGCTATGATTAAAATGATTTCCTTCGTTTGTTTTTAATTATCATCAATATCTAAATGGAATCTCAGAGATACACAGTGGTCCTTGGAATAAAACAACGACAACGGCCCGGCGAAGTTAACAGTTTAATGTTTAGCCAAGATTTCCAACATGTTAACTTTTCTTGAAACTACGGCAAATAGTTGTGACGTCAGAGGAAAACCCCAGAACCACAATTGATTAACGCGGCCGTAATGACTTCGTGTTTGCAATGTAATGACGTCATCGTGTCTAATGATCGACGTGACGTATGAGCAATCTGCTCATGACACCACCATTATTCAATCCGCGCAACAACCACGTAAATTGGGATTGTTCGACCGGCTCTATGTGAAATAATCAAACCCGTTCTCGTCGAGCGTTCAAACAGCGAACTGGTGAATCAAAGCCACCCTCTCTCTCTCTCTCTCTCTTCATTATGTATGGATGAAGCGATGCCAAATTATGCTGAGAACCCCGTCATCTCGCTGCTTTAAGCTCCCTGCTAGCGGTTAATGTTGGGTTTCACCGCTGTACGGGCGATTACTGCCCGTTTCCACGGCAGAGCATCCTCAAACAGCAGAGGTACGATGTTCATGATGAAAGTGAAAGATAATCCATAATATGCGATCAGATCAGATTGATGGCGCGTTGTGAAACTCCACTCGCCGTTGTGCTAAGGAAGCTTTAAGTGTCGGGGACTAAACCAATATTCAATTCCTCTATTCAGAGGCGTTGTAAATCGACCTGTAGTTTTGTAGTATTAGTTATTAACGGGAGGCGACCGAGCGCAATTTCAGGGAATTCAGGTAGCAATTCAGGGAATGGAGGAAGGGTTGGGCCTCGACATTGGCATTCCTCTTAAAGAAAGGATGCCAAGAGGTCAAAACGCTTTGACGTCCCATCCGACGGACGGTGTACCTCTTTCTCATGAAGGGGTCTCCCCACATGGATGGCACTCCAAGTAGGCACCGGGACCCTGCTGAAAAACTTATCACTTCCCAGATTCGAACTTGGACCCTAGGGTTTGGAAACCAGTGCACCATCACGATCCTCAGCTTCGAGAACTCAAACTCTCCGAAAAATCTTTATGCGGCTCGAGATAGAATCAAAATATGCGTATCTAAAATACAATTTTGAAAGCGCGGGGGCGATACCCTTGAATGGATAGGGTGAGCGAAGTGGGGATATGGAGGAGAGGGATGGGGTGGTGTGTGTGTGTGGGGGGGGGGGAGAACAAAGGAGAGGTAAGGGGGAATGGAGTGGGAAAAGGGGGTGAGGTTTAGAGGCGCGAGAGAGAGAGAGTGTGGGAGGGAGAGGAAGGGAAGAGGTGGTGGCGATCCATTAATATTTAATGCGCTTTCCACCTCGTCCGAAAGGGTGGGTAGGCGCCGTGACGCAGCGAGAGCGTGCGTTGAGTGCGGTTTTGACGGAAGAGGGTGCGGGAGGAATGTGGTTTCGAGAGACGGGGGGAGAAGGTGTTGGGAAGGTGGATAAGGGGGACAGGTGGACGGGTGCGGGACGGTGACCGCACCCGAAGGTCTGTATGGAACGGGATTGGAGAAAGGAGAGGGGAAGAGGGGAGGACACTACTCTCGCCAGGGGAAAAAAAGTGTCTGTGTCGTAGGGGAGAGGGAAGGGCTTTGGAAACCGTTCGGGAGAGGACTTCCTATTCCCCCACATACACACACGCACACACACACACACACACACACACGCACAGATACTGTTCCCTCCCCCAACTGGTCACCCCTCCCTCCTTCCCCAAGTGAGGTGGCGTTGAAAAAAAAATGGCCGAAGGGAGAGAGATACGACCGAAGGAGTCGAATTTCGTATGGGGTCGTGTGGAGGGAAGGAAATGTCCGGGATAGGGATATGGAGGGTGAGAAACTGGGAGGACTTGAGCCTCGTGTCGATACAGTATCATCAAACATGGATGACAAACAAGACGGATGGAATAAATACGTAGACGATATGATTTCGTCTCGCCTCTCACAACAGATTGCTGAAGCATTTTCGCTCTGCTTAAACGAATGTGGAATCATATCGCTCGTAATCTTCTACGATAGAGCATAGAATAATTCGATAAACGTTGAATTATATTATGACAGAAAAAATGTTTTTGATTTCGCAAAATATAAAACGGAAACACTATTGTCAGAGAAACGCGTTTTGTAATCTGAGTGCTAATGAAAAGTGTTTCGTTGATAGCTTATCCGAAGTGATTGCATGAGGTACAGAAACTTCGTTGTTTTGGGGCAGAAGGACGAACGTGGACTATAATATGAGCGGAAAGGAAAACAAACGACTAAGTCCTAGGCATTGTAGGGGAAGAAATAGTCATTCAAATGCAGGACAGCTGAATGCAGGGGATACTGAGACTGATATAGAGGGAAGAATGCTGAGAATGGAAGGAAAAGATTGGCATTTTGTATGGAAATACATTATCAAATCATGTCGTCGACATTGTAAAAATTCGTGTCCACGCATGCCCCGCGTAAATTCCCTATCTACACTATAATTAGTTAAATTCTACCATTAGAAAGGCACTCGTACGTGCACTAAATGGCACACAATTAAAAATCAGAATACGGCGTCATGCAACTGCATCCAATGGTTTTCTTTTTCGAGGTGGAGAACAAATTATTGTAATTAGGTGAATCAGTAATCAATGATTTGACTTGCTTATAACGATTTTCAATCATATAAGCCTTTGCTCAGTCGGATACCGTATTAAGAATGTTATGGTGAAGTTCAAATCCTTATGACACATCAAGTTAATTACAGCTCACGAAGGTGGATAGGAACTTTGATGAGCGTTTTTAACCCCAGTTTAAACAATATCATTCAGCAATTCTGCGTTACAGTAATATTGTTTTCATAAACTTACAAAGTCCTTTTTATATTGCAAATAATTTTATCGCCGACAATTATTTTCAATGAAGCGTGTACCAGAGCAATTCATGTTATATTACTCACACTGTATTTAGGAATGTATGCCTGTTGAGTTTTGACCTCTTTGCATTACCTTAAAAAATGTTGCATTGAATTCGTTAAGAATTTAAATGACTTCGTCATTATCATTATTAGATTTTGGATTGATATCCATCATTTGGGCTTGACAATTGGACCGGTATTTATGAATTTTGTTGTTTTCCATGCCTGGAAAACTTCAATTTTATAGAATCTTTGCTTATCTTTTAGACTGTTACACTTCTATTTTCATACTTCTTGGCCCGCAAGAGGTTTGAGATATCAACACAAATAAATCGATCGAAATTGCAGCTAACGATTGGTGAAAAAATTATTACGATTGAAAAACTATTTTTCTATACATCTACCTTTTCATCGGACACATTCCTCTTCGTCTGACGTTTCTTGTTTTTAGTTTCCAAGATGGCATCCCGGCGACCATTTTCGTGACACTGAGATATACATGGCTAGTTCCTTCCATGGTTTTTGTTTTCCTTCATTTGAATCGCGATCTGCCAACTTATTCCCAATAATATGATTCTCATCGTCAGAAATACCATTCTGAACCTTTCAAACTCAGCCGTTTGTTTACCGCCCATCGTTAACCTGGTCGAAATTCAGCGGTCGCTATGCAAAATAAATAAACAATCGCATCGTGGTCACGTGACGGTGACAGCCAATAGGAAGTCATTTTGCGAAACTTTAATAATATTTATATCCCACGGTTTATTTACCAATCTTGTGAATATTGCAAGAATTAATCGCCGTTAAATTAAATTATATCGGTTAAGTATTCTTCAATCGAACAAACGTGCAATATTCCATGCCAAAATATATTTTCAGTGAAGGCAATAAGTCAGGAAGTACCATGAATTTGAGGCATTGAAAGTCACGAAAGGAGAATACCAGGTATTTTCCACAAAAGGTTTTTTAGGTACAACTAGTTTACAACACATTAGTGTCATCCTCGGGTACCAGATGCCGCCTATGCGTTGAAACTAGTTCTACCGAGTAAAATGTTTTTTGGAAAATACCAAATATTCTTCTGCGTATAGTGTTTTTCCACGTAGCCAAGCCTGATACCATCGAGTGTATTGAAAGTCATGTAAAATATGTTGGAGAGAATGGTTGATTGAGTACGATAGATAGGGGGAGACCGAGGGAAGTGCCTCACGCAATTACGCAGGAATAATATATTTTGAAGACATGATATGGAAGGCGATAGACTTAGAGACAGATAGACGAGATACGAATGAATTCAGAGCAATAACGATTTTAACTCTCAGAGGATGATTAATTAAAGAAATCTAAACTTGTCAGAAAGAAATAATGGCAAACGTAGCTACAAAGAAACATAACTGTAAAATATAAGCATAGAAAAAAATGGTTTATATATTTTTTGTTTTCCGCGGAATTTTAGTAAATACATATATTTACAGCCTATGTGGAAGCTTTCCTGTATTCATATATGAATTTAACCAGTCGCCGTTTTAACTAATGCTAATGGCGTTTAATGGCAATATCCCATGTGGTCTAGTGGCTAGGATACCTGGCTTTCACCCAGGTGGCCCGGGTTCGATTCCCGGCATGGGAACATATTTTTACCGCACGAAGATTTCATACATTTGTTTTCAGTTCTAATTTAAAGTTTCAAATAAATCTTAGACTTGTATCTCGAATAGTTTTAACTCTTTCACCTAACCTCAATATAAAATAATGAACTTAAGAAATCAGGAATTCAACTAAGAACACAGCATTATATTTTCATCAAGCGACGTGAAAGGTAATTCAATGTGAACTTTTTTAGTCGCAATTGCAATGGAGAGAGAATTTACTATTGAATATCTTCATTTCCACCATAACTGCCAGTTACCCCAGCATAAGGAACACGGATCAATTGGAAATAATACTGATCAAATGAATTAGGCTGGTCATCCTTTTTGTTTAAGAAATAATTCAAGGAACTGCCAGGCTGAGCTTTCTATCCCCGACTGAAATTGGAATAGAGCCAGGAAGAAGAAGATGCAATGTCATTACAAAAAACTACGGAAGATAACTTGGAGAATGGAAGAAAGACTTAACAAAGAAGTTCGTATTTCTTTCACTTCACTTGAAAGAAATACGAGCAGGAACCAAGGACAAACAAGTCAAGCCATTTTTTATTAACCGTGACGTACTGAACTGATTATAGACGCAATGCCTATTGATTAACAATGCGAACGATAAAATAGATCTAGGCGACATCTATTTCTTAAGAATGATGAATGATGGCATTGAAAGTGATTGGTGGACGGTAAGCACTGTTCAATCGTAAATAACGGACACTGAGTATTTATTTATTATTTATTCTCGTAACATCGACCGCGGTTTCAGTTTTATCAAGTCATTTTCAAGACAAAAAAATTCCTTTTGAAAATTTAGTAGATTTGAAACAGCACTCCACGATATATAATTGTGTGGAAAATTACTTAGTATCTTTTACTTATAACCATGGAATAGCATGAGGTTAAGTCGGCTACGATTAGACAGTATTAGTCCGCATTATTTGGGTCACGACCAATGATAAATAATGGAGTACGTAAGACAGTACCGAGTTTCGGGAGAGGCTTTAATGATAACACCAAAACACAAAATTAATACCACGAGTTTGAAAAATGTTAATGTGTCGAGTATCTCTTAAAATTAAATGTTACCTAAATTAATTTTTGTCTTTAATCTTAATAGCTCAAAATATATACCTAGGTTACCCTTTGCAGATTATCTAGCGCTGATTGCCTGCGACGAAAACGTCCTCCAAGAGGCCGCTATGGGACTTCTCAAGATTCTACATACCTGTATTTTAAGATCTGAACCAAGAAGACAAAAGTAGAATAGGCTTTCGAAGGCTAAGAACCAGTCAGGTAGAAAATAATTCTGAAAAATCAGTGATGGAGTAAGTTACATCCTTTAACTTTATTGGATTAACGTTATAATATTTCCGTGGAATAGAAAAACGCAAGAGAATTGCCAGAATCAACTACGTTAACGGCACAGCGAACTTTAAATAATAAGTTGAGATTCGACACCTTGGTAGATTAATATAAAACGATGGTAATTCCAGGTGGAATATTCGCCAGCAAAGACTAAGAGATTGCAAAAGCAAATGAACAAAGATGAAAAACAATTGAAATGAAATTCTTAAGAAGTGCTGCTGCCTGTGAACGAATTGACAGCCAAATAAAGAAGAATATGAGGTATAGGATATTGGAAAAACGAAACGAGAGTGCATAAATAGATGGAAAGAACACGATAACGAATGAATGCATTATAAATACCCAATGCAAATATGGTAACATAGAACGCGTGGCAGAATATCTCTGGGACGTCTTCAAAAAAGATGGAAAGAATATTACTGAAGAAGGCTGCTGCAAGCTTAAATCCTAATACCTTAGGAAAGAAGAATAAACTCCGTTATCTGTTTACTCATTAAGATAACGCGTTTATTTACTTGGAAAAAACTTAAAACGTACGATATGCATCCCATCGTCAGGTGATTTCTTAGACGAAAAGGGGTAAACTTAAAAAAAGTCGTAGACTTTAAACTTAAAAAGACGGACTTATGCAGAAGAAGAAAATCGTAATTTCCCATAGCAATTTATTATAGTACAATACTTACATGCTCTATTATGAAAGCAATGCAAATGATTTTATTGTGACGTGACTATCTATTGCAGCGCAGGAAAATTATTAGGGAAATGGGGTAGAACTGCTCTTTCAACGCAGTTGGTCCTATAAGCAGTCTTAGCGGAAAGACGTGCCTCCGCGTGAAGTGTGTTTTTGACCTTTGTAACACGCGATGGAGCGTTCGCTTGAACAGCGATACGCCATCAAGTTTTGCGTGCAGATTGGAAAGAATGCAACCGAAACACTCCAGATGCTTCAAGAGGCCTTCAAGGACGATTGCACTTCAAGGTCACCGTCCGGGAGATGGCACGAGGCGTTCAAGGAGGGTCGGGAGGAGGTTCCCCGTTCGACGAACCCCGTTCTGGATGCCCATCAACGGCCAGAACCGACGAAAATGTGAATCGTGTGCGCGAAATTTTGCGTTCCGACCGTCGATAGAGCATTCAGCAAATTGCTGATACCCTACTAATGGCCAAATTTACGGTATATGGGATGGTGATCGAGGGTCTAGAAGTACGCAAGGTCTGCGCGAAGCTTGTGCTGAAAGTGTTGACGGAAGACCAGAAAGAACTTCGAGTTGCGCGGTGTGAAGAATTGTTGGATTTGATTCTAAATGAGCTGGACTTTAAAAACTCTGTCGTAACCGGTGAAGAATCCTGGATGTTCGAGTATGTCACATAATCGAAAAGACAGAGCAGCAAGTGGCACACAAATTCATCCCCCCGCCCCAAGAAAGTACGTAAGAGCAAGATTCGCATCAAAACGATGCTCATTGTCTTCTTTCACGTCCGAGGAATCTTCCATTTTGACTCTGCCTTTTTTTTCCTGGAGGTGCTCAGGAGATTGAAACGCCGGGTCGCGCGCGTGAGGGCTGATATCAAAGACACGGTCATGCTCTACCATGACAATGCCCCTAGCCACACGTCCTTCATCGTTATCAACTTCCCCGCCCCGACCACTACCCCGGTGGTTCCCTATCCCCCTTGCAGTCTCGACTTGGCTCCGTACGACTTTTTTTTTGTTTCCCCGAGCGAAGAAAGAACTAAAATGAAAGCATTGGTAGACCGTGGAAAACAACCAAAAGCATGTTTCAACATTCTGGAGAGACATTCCCGTCGAGGAGTTTCAGGGTGCCTTCCAGGCGTGGCAGACACGTCTCCGCAAGTGTGCATATTGATGCAAGGGGAGAGAGAGTATTTTGAAGACTTTTAAGCATTTGTACAAGTACGATCGATAAATTTATTTTTCCCAGAGAATGCGCTTTACTTTTACAGTGGACCCTGTATGTACCTAGAGTTTTTTACCTGAGGATAATGCATATTCTTTGGAACGTATCGGGCGAAATAAACGTGATGTTAAAAATCACGAGTATGATTTTGCATAATAGTTAATGTCCATATATTAGAACCCCTAACTATTATTTTACCGACTTAATTTTATCGGGAATAAACTTTTAACGTTATAGTTAAAAAATAGTTTACATTCAACTTAACTCATTACTTCCATAGCTAATTTCCTTAATTCTGTTTCAATTTCTGGAAAAGTAGACGTGAAAATTGAAATGTGAAGGGAGTTGGTTTGATTCGTTGCTGCAATTCATGATCCCATTAAAACATTTTGCTCGGATATAGTGCGCCGTTGGGCCGTTTCACAAGCGAAAAATTATTGACTCTGGATAACTGTAGTGATTTATTGTGCCTATAGAAAATTAAAAGTGACAGAGAATATTTACGATCAACTTAACATAGATCTATCTCTTAAGCGTCGGTGGATGATTCCAACAAATATTTTTCTCATTCATCGATATTTTTCTGTCCTCATTTCATATACGGCAGTCTATCCGAAATTGTGATATCGGGCACATGAACAATTAATTGGATGTGGCAACAGTTTGAAGGTGCAACTGTTCTTCTAAGCCAAGAATAACCTTATGCCAAATATTCGAAATCCACAAAATCCAATAAACTATTTATTTCAAGTGCATTATAATTATAAATATATATATATATATATATACACATGAATATATGTATATGCATATATATATAGTACAATACACAGTAACACACAATATAGAAACACAAAAAAAGAAGAACACACATATTTTCTTGATATTTCGACGGAAACAATCCGTCTTCATCTGAAGATATAGAAGTAATTATTATACTTCATACATACGAGTACATCATTAAATACATACATTACATACATACAAGTAATCATCATAACTTCTATATCTTCAGATGAAGACGGATTGTTTCCGTCGAAATATCAAGAAAATACGTGTGAGTGTTCTTCTTTTTTTGTGTTTCTATATTGTGTGTTACTGTGTATTGTACTATTCGGCACTTCCGTGTTACGTCTACGATAGCATATATATATATATATATATATATATATATATATATATATATATATACAAACCATAAACACAGTAATCAACCCGAAGGTCGGTTTAGTAGGTGATGGTAGAGATCACCCAGTACTAAGCCCTACCCTGATGTGTGAATTTTCACACATCAGGGTAGGGGGGCCAGTTCCTTTCCCTTTGCCGGTTATGGTTTCCCAGGAAGACCTGGTACCCGAAAAATCACACAGCTTGGTTTATATATATATATATATATATATATATATATATATATATATATATATATATATATATATATATATATATATATATAGCACTTTTTGAAAGTCTCACGGACGTGAATAATAATGTATAACACTTAGGAATTGTGGAAACAGACAAAAACAGAAACACACAAAAAAGAGCTCACTATTTTTCGAATTTTCGGTGGTCGTGGCCACCTTTATCGAGGAAGAGAGGGACTCCTTGATAAAGGGGGCCACGACCACCGAAAAATATTGAGTCTCTTTTTTGGCGTTTCTGTTTTTATCTGTGTCCACTATTGCTAAGTATTATACATTATATATAAATATATATATATATATATATATATATAAATGTATATATACATATACATATATACATACATATATATGTGTATATATATATATATATATATATATTACTTGAAGAAGGCCGAAAGCTCAAACAATCTACTATGTGAGTGTCCTATATTATATATATATATACATACACACACACACACACACACATATATATATATATATATATATATATATATATATATATATATATATTATATTTGTGTATGTATGAATATGCAACGAATCTTCGGACTAATCACACATTATTGTTATTATTGGTATTATTTTTATCCGTCAATGAGCATTGAAATGCAACCAATGCAAACGGTAAAACCCCTGAGTGAAGTTGAAATTGATTTGAATTTCGAAAATGATATTCACATTTTGAAATAGTTGCATCTTAATGCTTGTTACCGGATGACTCCGTTACAAGTTATCGTCGCGTTACTATCTCACGCAATTCTTTCGCTCCTCTTCTTTTGTTTTCCCTTCTCACCTCTCTTTATTTTTTCAATTCTCCTCCACACCTACATCTCAAAAGTCTCACCAATGTTTCCAAAAACGCAACGGCCGAATTCTCTAATTTTATCCCTTTTCGTGGCCGAATAGGCAAATTTTACATGGGAATTGATATTTAGTGCTATTCTCCTGCATGAAAAACTTTTCAGATGAAGACCACAGGTGATTTTTAACCGCCGGTCCTGGTTTTTTTCAATTAAAAAAATATGCCGACGGGCTTACATCGTCATTCCTAAATTCGCGACTTGAATCTCACACCGTTGTCGTGGGGGTCTTTAATTCCACCCTTGCGTCCCCTGATCTCCTACCCTCCTCTTTCTACCCTCGCCAGCACGGATTTCCTCCAAGGCCATTCCACCCCCTGCCTCCCTCGCGTCAGCGCACTCTCTTCGCCCTCCCCCTCCCTCCTAGCATGACCTCCAACCCTCTTCAACATTCTCCTCCCCCCAACTCAACCCTTCCTCCTGCCCCTGTATTCTGCCACCCCCGTAGAAGGTGGTGTGTGTGGAGAAGGAGAGGGTATGTTTTTATGTGTGTGTGTGTTTGTGTGGGTAAGAAGGGGTATTTGACGTAGGAGGGTGAAGGGATGGGAAGTGGGAGGGGGTAAAAAAAATTATTTTTTGTTTTAATCCACCCAGCGGGAGAATTATGTTTGCGTCGTGTCCCCATTTTTTTCCCCTCCCACAGTACACCAAACCCTTTTTTTCAAAAACTCAATTTTTTTTAAAGTTCTCCCTCGTGACGTAAATGCTGTGGCGGGTGGGGGTAGGAGGAGGAGGAGGGGTGGGAGAGGTTCGCGGATCGGAGGTGTGGCCCGGTGATAATGAGCTTCCGGATGGGGGCACGTATCGCTGAGACAAGGCGGCGGTGTCCTCGAGGGAGGGAGCAGTCCAACGCGTCGCCCGACACTCGATCTTTTTGCGTCAAAGGCAGTCTCAGACCGACCGGCTTAGCCAGGTGTAATTAACGGGATCGGGGACATTATGCCCGACGACTTTCGGTCACGGTTTCCCAGCTCGACAGCACCGGTGGAAGGTCGGTAAAAATCATCAGTGGGCTATCAATCTTAAGATATATTTGCGGCAACTCTCCAAAGCCATCTTCCAGAGGGGTATAATCAACCTACCCCGAAGCTTGGTTTTGATGGCGTGAGGGTCGGGTCCATCCCGGACTCAACCCTTAGAGGCTTTTGGAATCCACACATTATAACAGGGCAAAGAGAGGGGAGGACAGATACTTCTATTTTAGGCCACCATTCTAATTCTCATGGAGTTATAATTGACCAGAAAATCGTACCTCTTAGCTTTTAGGTCATCATCATCATCGTTGATCATCAATCCGAGAATCCACATATACAAATTACCCTGGAGGTTGCCAGAAGGGGGTGTGGTGGGGGTATTAGGTCACCAGCCATGCATGCAGGAATATTGGTGCATACATGCGTGAAAACTCGAATGCATGTTGGCTCATAGGAATAAACTCTCTTGTACGTATGCCTTGTTTACAGCTCTGGTGTTTGATTTCGTTATGATTGCGTATATTTTGATGGGAGAACGAGGGTTTGAATCTATCTGTGACGGTGTACAGCTCTCTTATTTCATCCACGTGGTCAATTCAACCAATATAATATGGTGCCATAATTTGATGCCATAATAATTCTTTCAGTATTGCTAGAAAACTTAGGTTCACTGAACTATTCTAAAAGTTTGACATGTCTTGCCTGCTATCTTGGTGAATTTGGGTACTCCCAACTCAATTCCTCCAGCATACCCGTGATACTTTCTCGCTACTCATAACAATTTAAGAGTAACCAGAAGTTTGGGAAAGGCTAACTTATTAAATTCCTTCTTTCTAAGCGTCTTCACTATTATCTCACAGAATACCTTCGATATCTTACCAAATTTTGCCGGCCAACCGATACCCAAAGTTGAAAATTCCTATAATGGAATAGAACGTTCGCTGAAAAGTATTAAGTCTAATAAATTCTCCAGGCCCGATGAAATACCCTCTCGCATATTTCAGGGTCTAGCTTCGGAATTTCACGGTACTTGAAATAATATATAAGAGGTGGTTGGTAGATCACAAGGTTCCCAGACATTGGAATACGGCTAATGTGACACCAATATTTAAAACCGGAGACAAAGGAGGAACCGAGCAATTCAAGAGACCTGTTTCCCTCACATTAATTTCGTGTAAGGTTATTGAACATATAGTTGCTAGTTCGATCATAAAAGACCTCGATAATCAGAACTTATTTATGAAAAATCATTCGTTTGCGTAGGGACATCGTACAAATCTCGCATCTGCAGGAAATTCGAATGCATGTACGAGTATAAACTTTTCATTTATCGTTGCCTTATTGCTAATGTAGTGTTTATTATACTATTTGCCGTAATCAGTTCCTTCTTCAGATAGAAACCCTTCTTCGTTAATGCTATTCTGCTTCCTACGTCCATCTTACCTATTTCATCGTTAGTGAATTTGCTGCAAAACAATTCCATTTGCTCCATAGCGTTTTTTCGTATTCTTGCATTACAATCACCCCAACCTAGTAAGGTCGCTGACCTTAGTTTTAGTCTTCGTTCATCATTTCCAGGACTTAAATTTCAAGAAGCATTATTTCAATCACACAACAATCAACACAACTTTTAGTGACTTCCATGGACTTTGAATCGAAGCAAAGGGTCCATTGGAATCAATTATTAGCAGTTTTACACTTGTAATCGTACTCCATTGGCTTCTCTCTTCACCCGATCTTGGAAGTAATCATTCATTTTTTACTGTGTCGATAGATTTTTTAACCACTACAGCTCCTCTCGTATGCAGTAGTAGTAGTTTTGAGGGGAGGCGACCGACAGCTAAGGTCATTTGCGCCATAGGGGAAGGACAGGAAAGGATGAAGGGTGGAGAGAAACCCGGCGTCGGCATTAGCCTACTCTTTACGAAAGGCGCCAAGGGGTCCGCGGCTTAACGTCCCATCCGACGGACGGCGTACTCACTCAAAGTGCCCTCCACAAAGCACCTCAAGTAGGGATCGAGATACCTCTGAAAAATATTCAACACCGCCGGGATTTGAACCCGCGCCCTCAGGGTGGGAAGCCAGTACGTTAGCCCCCGCACCATCTCGATCCCCTCGTAAACTGCTCTACCTGCTCTAGTTTTTGCCCTCCTATTTTAATGTTAAGCTTGGCCTTTTTCTTTCTAGAAAATCGCATAACCTTTGTTTTATTAATATTGATTCTCATCCCATACCTGTCGCACTGAATTTCCAATTCACTCAGCAATGCTTGCAGCCCCTTGGCTGACTGACAAACTAAAGCTTGGTCATCAGCAAACCTAACTGATTTTACGAATTCCCCGCCCACTTTCATTCCTACCTCTAGTTCTTCCCATGCCTCTTTAATCATTTCCTCTGCATACAGGTTGAACAGCAACGGTGATAATGGGCAACCCTGCCTTACACCCCTTCCTAACACTGCCCATCCTGACTGCCCGTTTCCCACCCGCACCTGAGCAGTCTGAGACATGTACAGGTTGTGGATTAGCCTCCTTTCCCTCCAATCTATTCCTATTTTCTGCAATATACTCATTAGTTTTTCCCAATTCACCCTATCAAACGCTTTTTCGAAATCTACGAAACAGGCAAATACCTCCTGGTTGTGTTCTATATTCCTCTCGATTAATAATCTCATTACTGCAATGGCATCACGCGTACCTCTCCCCTTCCTAAAACCAAACTGATCATCCCCTAAGTAATCATTTGCCCTACTCTCTATCCTTTTGTTTATGATCCTGAGAACAACTTTAGCTGCGTGGGATATCAAACTAATTGTCCTATAGTCCTCACATGACGTGGCCTTTACCTTTTTCGGAATAGGAACTAAAACTGATCTCACCAAGTCTTCCGGCCACATTCCTTCTTCCTAGATACTACGTATCAGCCCATATAGCCTCTTCCCCCCACATTTCCCTGAACATTTCAATAGTTCCGCGGGCATATTATCCACCCCCACGACCTTATTTCGTTTCATCTCCCTTAATGCCCTTTCTATCTCATTGTCTAGTATGCCTGGACCTAAGCTGTCCTCCTCTACGTCATTTTCTTTTTCAATGTCTAACTTTGTTGGTCTGAGTTCTTTATCATACAGTTCTTCTATATACTCCTTCCATCTCTCTTGGATGTTTCCTGCGTCAACTATTACCTTACCCGCCTTATCTCTAACTGTTAGCATAGCTCTTCCTTTCTTACTTCCCGATAACGATTTAACTTTGCTGTACAGCGCACCGATTTCACCCTTCCTCTGCAGACTTTCCATATCCTCGCACTGCGTCTTCCACTATGCTTCTTTTGCCTTATTTGTTGCCCGCCTCAATTTATTGTTCAATTCTTTGTACTTCATTTTGCCTAATTCTGTATTCATATTCTTCCATTTTCTCCGCTCATCCATCTTTGTAATCATCTCATCCGTGATCCATGGTTTCCTAGTCCTTTTAGCGTTAACGGTTCCAATAGTGTCTTTTGCGGCTTTAGACAACCCCTTCTTGATCATTTCCCATTTTTCTTCGATAGTACTAAGCCCTTTACCATCCTCCATGATTTTCTCTACCGCCTTTTTGTATTCCTTCCTTTTCAACCCATTTAACGCTTCTACATTCCATTTTCTAACTCGCCGCCCCTGCCTTATCTTTTTGAAACGTACGCTACATTTCATAACAACTAAATTGTGGTCTGAGTCCGCATCCGCTCCCGGGAAGCTGTGGGAATTTATCACACTATTCCTAAACCTGTGTCTAACCAGGATATAATCTAGCTGATATCTTCCTGAGTCACCTGGCATTTTCCATGTATACCTGCGTCTTTTGTGGTGTCTAAACCAAGTGTTGGTGATGACTAACCCCTGTCTTCTGCAGAACTCAACTGCTTTCTCCCCGCGGTCATTCCTCGTGCCTAAACCGTAGTCCCCCACCTCATCACCATCTCTTCCTTCGCCTACCGTCGCATTCCAATCCCCCATCACTATCAAATGTTTCCCTGCGGGAACACACGCGATCATGTCCTCTAACTGATCGTATATCCTATCGACCTCTTCTTCCTTATGGTTGCTCGGTGGCATGTATACTTGAATAATAACTAAGTTCGTCGGTTCTGCTTTTATCTCCGCTAGTAGTATTCTATCCGTTACCTGCTCTATGTTGACTACGCTTCTCCCTACCTCTTCATTTAATACAATGGCAACCCCTCGTTGGCTCTCGTCCCCGCCGCTGTATATTATTCTATACTTATCACTCCAGTAATCCCCGCTATCTTTCCATCTCACCTCGCATAGACCTAAAATATCTATATTTCCCCTTTCCATCTCTCGCTTAACATTCTCCAATTTCCCTGTCCTCATCATTGTCCGAACATTCCACGTTCCTATTCTAACTAATTTCGTCTTCTTCTCCTGCGTCTTCTGTCCTGCTGCTGCTGGTTTTCCCTTGCAAGGGTTTCGTGGGATGACGACCGCGGAAGCCTTGCCTCCCCCGCTGCCGGGCACGACACACGGCCGATTGGGCCGAGCCCCGTGGTTGCCAGGACTCAAAATATCTCTATTGTCCATCATATTTTTCTAGGGAATGATAATTGAGGTGGTTTCCCGTTGCCTTCCTCAATAGTGTTTTTAACGTGACACCATCACTTAATGGCCGCCCCACTGGGGTCAGACGCCATTGCAGCCGCCTCACTGAGGAACAGACGCTGCGTGGACTACCTTTCGTCTGGCTCCTAACCTTCGACCTATCTGGCATGGGTGACCCTACCAGGAGCAATAATTATTACTCCCGCCAGCACAGCTCTAGGGGTCATCGGAACGCACAAGCTCTTCCACCACGTCAAGGTTGTAGTCCGGGGAGGGTATTTATTATTATATAGATATATTTCGTAAAGAACAATTAGCAGAAAATTTATTTTGCAATTTGGCATACCTGATGTCAAACCAATTCCTGCCACACATCCTAGCGGTGACTTACGGAATATCATACCAAAAAAGATCAGAAAACATTCTTCCAGAGCACCATATTTCCATAGTTTACTATTGGGAGGGCTCACTCTCATATACACTCCTTTGATATACTACTATGTCTATCATAACGACGTTTTACGAATTTAGCTCCTCTATGCTGCACGCGATCCAATTCGGCAATCACTCCTACTTGAATGAATGCAGATCAGCGTGTAATAAATAAATCTGCATTAAAAAAAATGTCACCCTTTTAGTTTCACATTTGTTATATTTACGAGTTTTTTCTGTCTTCGCTAATATAAGGTGTGTTGGCATGACACAAAAAATTGTTGGTTGCATCTTAATTTTTTTAACAACGTATTTTTTAGCTTTGACAAACGTTCTTGTGGACAGCATTCCATATTGAATTTAATAATATTGAGATTTAAAGACCTTTCACAGCGACCATCGTTGGGCTTTACGTGCGCGACGTTGCCTTGTCAACGTTGCGGTGTCCCTTATACTGGAGGAACTATCGAAGGCTGAGCAGCAGGGGACACCACTAGATACTATATGTCGGCTTTCCATCTTATTGGTGGACAGGTCCAAGAAGTGGACGAGTATGTCATTGAGAAAATCGAAGACATTAACGACATAGCTAAACCTATTTAAATTAAATAATATTCCTTTTAAAGCGTAGCAGTCCAGAAAAAGAGATTGCGATTGCAGAGGGCTTTAAAACGTCAAGGAAACTCAAAATGAACCGCTGAAAAATGTTCTACTAGAAATTTTATTCCCGTATTCATCCGAACTGATTCAGAGTTACAATAAAATTTACCCTGAATAGTTTCAATCCGTGTTTCGAGGGTTCCGCGTTTAGGATGGTTTTATTTGAGATTTGAATAGAATTTGTTCATTACATATTAACATTCCCATATTTTTTCCCGGCTTTGGGAGTTTTTCATTTTGAAATTCCCTCTTGATAGGCAGGACATTACTGATACATTAATTGAATGAAATTGTTGAGAAATATATTTCGCCTTTCCTCAGTTCCTTCATAATGAGGAATATATACGTAAAGTTAGCTTTATGCACGGTCTATATGTCGGCGTGGGTCCTGAAAACACCTAATTGCTCTCATGTAGACAACGTTTTAGGGTCCAAATTACTTTGTTGGATCAATAAATGAATTTGTTTCCTCTTTAGTATACATTACGAGGTACATTCAGTTTCTGTCTCATAAGTTTTTCTGACAAAATGGTATAATAATTTGATATTTCTGTTACCCTTGATCATAATATCCCTGTATACGAGAGATGTATGCATGTACACTTATGTCTAACCCTTTGCTACAATGGCGGCAGGAAAGATCCTAATGTTAAAGGTCCCATTTGTGCCCACTGGTCAGTGGCCGAAACTTTTTGGGTTCCTTGTCATGTGATAACGTCCGTCCTTCTTTGAACTGTCACGCAACCACGAAAGCACACTTTATCCACATCACCGTAGCACCATCACAGCCATATGTCACTATACAGTCAATCGAAGATGAATTTCGTTGAGTGTGAAACCATTCAATTGAAGAAAACGGATGATTTTCTTCCGTTAATGAGCACTAAAGGACGCCATTTTTAGCATTGAAACCCCATCTCACTCTAGCGGCAGCTGTACAAACCCCGTACAGTCCACCGTGCTGCCATCTATATCATGTATTTATTGAGTTTCCGCGTATTTTAAGCATTGAAACATTTTTCTTTTGACTTCCAGTGCCGAGAAAAATAATAGCTTTATCTTAGAACTTGAAGCACTGTGTGAATATTAGAATTCAGTTGATGGTGGGGATTATCAAGATTTACGTAGATTCCCACATTAAAATCGAATGCGGGAATTCCCCTGTTGAAACCCTCCCGATATACGGCTGGCGTTCATTCAGTCTTTTCATTTTTGAGTGAGTGGTGTGAAGTCGTTTCCTCGGCATAAAATACGAAAACGCTCGAAAATCCGAAACAGAAAATATTGGTTTGGCTCTTGGATGGATGGTTTTAAGTTCGCCGCCGCTGCGATGGCGCTCTGCGTCTGCAGGTGCTCTCTTTCCCGAAAAAGGTTTACGACCATGCATCTGGAAAACGTGGGGGTTGAATTTCCCGCATTTTGAGGCGAGCGAGCAGATCATTGACTCCTCCTCACGAAGCAAACCTTACCACCCGCCTCCCCCCCCCCACCATCCTCATCCAAAATAGTCCCCGAAAAATTTCAATCGTTCGCATTGCTGTTTGATTTAAGAAAAAACATTTTAAAAATAAAACCGTGCCATGAAAATGTATCTGGATTAACAGAAAAATTTCGTTTATAGCTGACTGATGATTTATTCCGATATAATTATGCATCGACTTGTCCCCAATACTTTTGTAGTTCGTAGTTTTGCCTCGTTATTAGGCAATATTTTGGAAAAAATAAATTGAGAGGAAGGGGACATCTACATCTCAACACAAAATGCCCCGCAAGCCCCCGCGAGGGCGTATGGCGGCGCATACGTGTATTACAGCACTAGCCAAGTACTAGCAAATATTAGTACGAGCATGCTCGTACATGCATGCATTTGAAAATTTCTTAACTAATCTACAGAAACACTCTGGCACATACGTAAATGTCTGTATTCATACTGCAATTATTGTAATATTTCGACTAAATCATTATATTATAGCTTTTTAGGTAATATATTCGAGCACGTATATTATATATACATGTGCGCGCGTCTACAGGGAGTCTATATTGAGAAGTAACAGAGGTCTCAACTCTGATGTAAGTAGTTTGTAAGAAAAAAATAGGAGAACGTGAACAAGCCTTGAATTATACGTGGGGTTATGCCTTTGTTAACGAGTTTCAAGTTCACTCAGCAGCGGTATTTCGTAATCAGCGATGACACCTCTACGACATGCTCGCTTCTGATGGGTATTTATGGAGAACTGGTAGGGATAAATAGGGGCAGGAAAAATCTCCATGGTTGAAGTCTATTTCTATTTCAATACTAGTCCAATATGGTGCCATTCTTTTAGCCGAGTTATACGTATGGTTTCCTACTATTTCTCGCGGGTATGTCCTCGTTTTCTATGGGCATATAAATCTACGACACCCCGCAAGCCATCGCAAGGATATGTGACGGGGGTTTTTTATTACCTGTATTATTATATAAATCTCGTAGCAATCAGGCAATTGTCCTGGTGGCAGCGGTCAAATCTGGTCAATGGTCACTCTTACAATGCACGTACATGCATACACAAGAAAAACAGATATGAGACAAAATGCTCTCACATACAATGGCCCTTTAAGATTACCAACTGCACCTTAATCATCACACATGGGCTAGGTTCACACCATACCTACTACGGTCCGTCCGTCGCCACACTCCGTCGATAATCACGCACTCTTAAATTTCATATACCGTTCTAAATCACGCACCACATTAATTAACACATCATTAACTTTTGCAATACAACTTCTCACTCCGTCCACATCACATAACAGAACAATATTTTTAATAAGTACAATAGTATGATAATCACTGATAAATGAAGTTTATCACCCAGTGGCTGCTTTACACTTGTTCTTAAAACTTCTAAAATTGGATGGAAAGGGCTCAAACAAACCTCCAGGCAGCTGGTTCCATTCAACAATAGTTCTGTTTGAAAAAGCGTATTTTTTCTTGTTTGTTTTTTTGCGTTCTTATTTTTATTTTAAAACTGTGGTCGTTTTTTACCTTATAAGTTAAGCTTTTTTATCTCTTTCCATAGTTCTTACCACGCTTTGTCATTTTTAACAATTCTATACATCGCGCCTAACCTACTCTTTTTTCTTCTATTTTTCAAACTCATTTCAATATACCCAACACATCCGTGATACTACTATCTGTTCTTTTGTACCTTCCGAGTACATATCTTGCTGCCTTTCTTTGAATTTTTTCTATCTTTTTCATATGTCCCACTTCATATGGATCCCATACTATGGACGAGTATTCTAGGATAGGGATAACCAGTACCTTAAATCCTTTTTCTTTTGCGGCTACGCTACTTCCTTTTGAATATCTCATCTCCCAATGCAGTACTTTGAATGCCTTCCATGTCAAATTATCTATTCCATTACCTTTATCGTGACATTTCATATTTTTGGCCTTACAGTCCGTTGATTTGGCTTCATAAAATTCCAATATATTCCTTTAAAGTTCCATAACATTTTAGATAGAGTTCTATTACCATTTGGTACAATTAGATTATCCTTAATGTTTATATTCTGGGTGATAGATTTTCATCGACTTTGACCAAAAATTCCATTATCTTTGTGGCGAAATTTCATTTGTCTTGCGGTTTGATTATATTTGTACTAAAATGTCATGGCATTTAACATGCATTATCATGATGCATGCCCTGCAAATTCCGTTGCCTATAAGACCCAGTAGTTTCCACGATATCTTCCTACATTTTCATGACCTCCCTACCCTACTTTCCCGCTAAAAGTGAATGGTAACCTTAGTAACACAACACCAGGCACGTGTACGAAATGGGTCTTTTAAGCGTACTTGCCTCTCGACCTACTCCATATTCCTCGCCGGGATACTGAGAAACACACTGCTAACGACACCATACCAACCCACCCTAATGTCACCGCTTCACCCTGGGCTTTAAGCCCCTTCTAAGCCTTCCAAATTACAACAACAATCCACGTGGCCGTTCCATGACGAAGGCATAAAGCTCCAGTCCTCACACGCCCACAGTATTTCTGTTCGTTTCTTCTTGTTTCTTTTTCTGTACTTCCCCCACTCTTCAACTCCCTCAGAAGCTACTACCTCTTTGAGTCCAGGGATCTTCCCCGAAATAAAAAACGCCGACTGCGGAGAGGTGAGGGAGGTGGGCGAGATCGGAGGTTCTCCCTAGAGGGAGGCGGGTGGGAGGGAGAGAGAGAGAGTTCAATCGCCGGCTAATCCTCTCGCCCCTCCTCAACGGTCCCCCATCGCTTCGATCGGATCTCTGGAAACGACCCGCCTGCTAATGAATCGCCTGGTTGTGGGGGAGAACCGCATCTCCGTTTCTGCCCTCTCACTCTGTCCCTCTCAATATCCCCCATCCTCCACTCTTTCTTCTTCTCTCCGCCTTGTTATCACACTTCTCCTCCATCCAACGATCTCCTCCCCGTTCTCCTTCGCAAAAGCGTCTTCTGCAGTTGTTTAAGGATACTGTCATTTGTCCGTCAATTTGAGCGAAGTCGTATTTTTTAGTTTTTACTTAAACTTAGATACATGTTAATAAACAAATAATTAAACAAACAAATAAATAAATGAACAAATAAATAAATGAACAAATAAATATATGAACAAATAAATAAATGAACACAGAAATAAATAAACAAATAAATAAATAAATAAATAAATATATATATATATATATATATATATATATATATATATATTTATATGTTTCCACACACACAGGGAAAGGAACTGGCCTTCCGTACCCTGATGTGTGAATTTCACACGCCGTCAGGATTAGTACTTGGTGAACTCTATCATCACCTACCAAACCGATCTTAGGGTTGATTACTGTGTTTATTTTATATCTATATATATATATATATATATATATATATAATGGGCTGACACAATATAACACAAATAGAATAGAAACATTTAAAAGGACACTCACACGGTAAATTGTTCGAGCTTTCGACCCTCTCAGAGGCCTTCTTCAAGTGATATATATATATATATATATATATATATATATATATATATATATATATATATATATATATATATACCACGATTGTCCGGAAAAACTCATACGAGCGGCACAATAATGGGCTGACACAACATAACACAAATAGAAAAGAATAGACACATTTAAAAGAACACTTACACGGTAAATTGTTCGAGCTTTCGGCCCTCTCAGGGGCCTTCTTCAAGAGAGACTCTCTCTTGAAGAAGGCCCCTGAGAGGGCCGAAAGCTCGAACAATTTACCGTGTAAGTGTTCTTTTATATGTGTCTATTCTTTTCTATTTGTGTTATGTTGTGTCAGCCCATTATATATATATATATATATATATATATATATATATATATATATATATATATATATATATATATATATATATATATATATATATAAATCCATCCCATGGCCTACAACCTTGAAGTAGTGGGAGGGCTTGTGCGTTGCCTAGAGCTGTGCTGGCGGGAATAATGATAAATGCTCCTAGTGGGGTCACCTATGCCAGATAGGTCGAAGGTTAGGAGTCAGACGAAAGGTATATTATTTACAAAAACAAAAGCACAGAAAAACACACACATATATGTGTGAGTTTTTTGTGTTTCCATGGTTTAATTTTTTTACGCCAGTGCTATCTTAGTGCACATTATTATTCACATCCGTGAGACTTACACACAAGTTTTATACAAATACACACATATACACACGTATATAATACGTGTGTATACGTATGTGTGTGTGATTATTATTTATTTAAATGTACCTTTAAAATTACATAATTTTTTTCAATTAACTGGTTCTGGAAAATTCGATGGCCTCAAAATATTTCATTGATATTTAACTTTTTAAGTGCATATGTTCCTATTTTCGAATGCAGGGCTCGTTAATAGTGGGAAAATAATATCAAACAGAATCGCAGCATGCCCACAGAATTAGCACAACTCATCAGCAAAACCGTGATGAATTAACTGCCAACATGCATGGAAAGGCATATAATAGGCCTGCAAGTCTTCAACATCATACGTATTGCCAATCAAAATGTTCTGATTTTTCTTAACTATCCCATCTCCTCCACCGCCATGCCTAGTGCTTCCTCGATCGATTGTTTTCCTGTCTGCCCATTCAACCTTTTGCCATCCTTCTCCACACCTACGCTGCAAACGTCTTCTATCTACGCTTCTATAACGTTTTATCCTCATGGCAAAAGTGCCGTTAATTAACGGGGTCTAACGTGGATTAAAGACTATCTCGTAAATGACTTATTGACGATTTAGATGGTTATGAGGACACAGACACATGTGAGCTCCGATTTCATCTGGCATGGATTTTCTATTTCCACCCTCCTTGAAACAAACTCTTTGCGCTAAGATAGTCCGGGATTAACTGTCAGAGGCTTCTGGGCTAAAAATACTCGAAAGGATTCTATTATAATCTTACTTCAAATAAAATCTAAGAGTGGTCCTTGCATTAAAGGAAATTAATTCGTTAATGTTGAACGAGAAAAGTAATAATATGAGATGAATATTTTTTGCCTGCAGAAATATCCCTATCAATTTAGCTAATTTCTTGATGTACCATATTATCTTAGTTTGTGTATCAATTTCTCCTAAGTGACCTTGTCGAAGGCTTTCTTGACATTCAACCAGGTAGCATTTATCTTAACATACGTACAATTCCTCTGTAATCAGGATTGCTTTAATAAAAAGACCTGCTTGTGTTTCGCATGATCTTCCTTTCCTAAACCCGTGCCCGTTACTGCAGAATATGTTTCTACTGTCGGGAAAGGCTATTGCATTTATAACGAGCTTATTGTTCTCGGATTTGGCATGTTATCGAAGTTTAAGGAATCGGTCTTTGTTAAAGAAATGCTAGATTTCTTTCAATCGTCGCCTTTGTACAAAGGCGACGAGCTCCAGTCGCGATATTCTTGAAATTCTTCAATCGACTTGTAAAAATATTGTTTTTAAATTTTAAGTTGGTTTTATTGTAATGGTTTTAATGTTATGTAATGGGGATTTATTCCGGATCTGGAACGTTGTCTTGTTCTATATTTCGTATGTAGTATGTACAGGGTTCGTCCGGAAAATAAGTGTACTGAGCACAGGAAAAAAAATTTATTACACTTTTACATATCTTAAGCTAATATTCCTCAAAATAGGACCCTTGTGAGGCGATACACTTGTTCCAGCGGCGTTCCCATTCCTGGAACGCTCCCGCGAAGGCATCATCGGGAACCTCTCGAAGACACGTCGTCACGGCCTCTTTGACGGCGTCCAAAGTCCCGTATCGCGTTCCTTTCAAACTCCTCTTTATCTTCGGGAACAGAAAGAAGTCCGGTGGTGCCAAGTCCGGGCTGTAGGGCGGTTGCGGCAGCGTTGCCACGCCGTGCTTGGCCAAGAAGTCCGACACGACAAGCGCGGTGTGAGACGGCGCATTGTCGTGATGCAGCCGCCAGATATTTTTGATCGCTGGCCGGACGCGGGCGACTCGTTTTCGAAGCCTGTCGAGCACTTGGACGTAAAATGCAGCATTTACAGTTTGTCGTTCAGGTACAAATTCGTAGTGGACGACTCCCCTTTTGTCAAAAAAGACAATGAGCATCGCCTTGATCCGAGATTTGCTCATGCGAGCTTTCTTTTGACGGGGTGATGATGGGGTGTGCCACTCCGCACTTTGTCTCTTCGACTCCGGGTCGTACTCAAAGATCCACGTCTCGTCACCCGAAACAACGTTCTCTAAAAAATGTGGATCATTTTTGCAGTGATCCGCAAGTTGTGTCGCGATTTCCAAACGATTGAGTCTTTGATCATCACTGAGCACTTTCGGCACCAACTTTGCACAAATTTTTCTCATCTGTAATTGCTCCCTAATAATCTCGTGCACTATTGTTTTTGGCACATTACACTGCTCTGCTATCATCCGAACACTAAGACGACGATCAGAGTTCAGTACATCGCGAACTTTTCGCACATTTTCGTCGGTGAGTGTCGTTGATGGGCGTCCAGGCCGTGGTTCGTCGTCGACCTCTTCTCTGCCCTCCACGAACATCTTGTGCCACCGAAAGATCATGTTTCTGGACATGGCTGACTCCCCGTAAGCCTGGTTAATCATACCGACAGTTTCGGTAGACGATTTCCCAAGCTTTACCGCAAATTTGATGGAATAACGCTGCTCCGGCATCGCGTTCCGTGACGTGGGTCGATCGTGGAGGTTCGCGTTAACAGAGCTCCTAACTACACCACAGCTCAGAGCCGACTGCCTTTTTCAGCGTCGCTTGCCAACATACCCCCCTCCAATCGCAGCCCGTCAGAGCGGTGCTGGGCGCGCCTGGAGCGGCGGGAAAAAATCAGTACACTTATTTTCCGGACGAACCCTGTATATACAAAATGAAGAGTTTACTGTATATGAGTGGAATACATATATTTCTCATATTTTTTAATCTTATTTTAGGACCCTGCAAGCCACCGTTAGGGTGTGTGGCAGGGGATGAACACACACCAGATTAATTTTGACCAGAATATGACTCTACTGCAGTCGGACAATGCTATTATGATCCTTTATTGTCCGTGGAAAAATGGCATCTTAAATCCATCCGTTCTACACATAATCTCTCTAATTTTACTAACATGATATCTTCTACCGTAGTATGATGGGGGTAATAATATATATTCAGCACTTTATTGAATGGATGTTAAAGTTTACGCTTTTTCTTATTTACTTATTCAGCGATAATTGTAATCATGTCAAGCCTAACTTTGTGAAAATTTTCCATGATGAATAACGACAAAAGAAAGCTTTGTAATTCCTCATTGAAAACGTACTAGATCTACAGGGTTCGTCCGGAAAATAAGTGTACTGATTTTTTCCCGCCGCTCCAGGCGCGCCCAGCACCGCTCTGACGGGCTGCGATTGGAGGGGGGTATGTTGGCAAGCGACGCTGAAAAAGGCAGTCGGCTCTGAGCTGTGGTGTAGTGAGGAGCTCTGTTAACGCGAACCTCCACGCTCGACCCACGTCACGGAACGCGATGCCGAAGTTTTTGGAGCAGCGTTATTCCATCAAATTTGCGGTAAAGCTTGGGAAATCGTCTACCGAAACTGTCGGTATGATTAACCAGGCTTACGGGGAGTCAGCCGTGTCCAGAAACATGATCTTTCGGTGGCACAAGATGTTCGTGGAGGGCAGAGAAGAGGTCGACGACGAACCACGGCCTGGACGCCCATCAACGACACTCACCGACGAAAATGTGCGAAAAGTTCGCGATGTACTGAACTCTGATCGTCGTCTTAGTGTTCGGATGATAGCAGAGCAGTGTAATGTGCCAAAAACAATAGTGCACGAGTCGCTCGCGTCCGGCCAGCGATCAAAAACATCTGGCGGCTGCATCACGACAATGCGCCGTCTCACACCGCGCTTGTCATGTCGGACTTCTTGGCCAAGCACGGCGTGGCAACGCTGCCGCAACCGCCCTACAGCCCGGACTTGGCACCACCGGACTTCTTTCTGTTCCCGAAGATAAAGAGGAGTTTGAAAGGAACGCGATACGGGACTTTGGACGCCGTCAAAGAGGCCGGTACGACGTGTCTTCGAGAGGTTCCCGATGATGCCTTCGCGGGAGCGTTCCAGGAATGGGAACGCCGCTGGAACAAGTGTATCGACTCACAAGGGTCCTATTTTGAGGAATATTAGCTTAAGATATGTACAAGTGTAATAATTTTTTTTTCCTGAGCTCAGTACACTTATTTTCCGGACGAACCCTGTAGACGCGATCTAGGTTTTCCTGCGGTGCAGTATCATCAGACCCTGATGATATTGCACCGCACTGCGTCCCATTAAAGTATATTTTCAATTTGGACTTACAGAGTTTTATTTTGACTTTATTCATTACTCTAGCGAACTTAGTTTTGATTTCCACTATCATAAAGTTGTTGTCGCTAATGCCCTCGGCTATGTCCAGGTTTTTAATAATCTCTGTGGTGTTGGTCAAATATGTCGAGTGTGCTGTAAACCTGTTTGGTCACTTCAATTGTTTAATATTACATATTTGCAATTTTGCAATCAATTTTATATTTTATTCCAATCAAGTAACTAACATTTTACTATGCCGTAAGCAGGTCGGAGCAAGTTGTCCAGTTTACAGGTATATGGGAATGACGGCGACGCAAAATTTAAAATAGCCTGATATTGACACATTCTGACACTATATTCACATTTTATTTTTTAAATTACATCAATGATCTACATGTTGTGTCACAATTTTTATAATCCTAATATATGCCCTTATGTTCTCTGTTAGAGTGCTAGTTAAAGCAGTTTAATCGGATGAACTATTACATATATCAATTGATATCACCATAGGAGGTCAGACGCAATTAATAATTTTCAATTGCGAATATTATAAAAATAAAACGAAGGCATTATTGTACGTTTTTTCAAAATTAAATGAAAAACAAAGTATCGTTTCAACTAACTCTGTGCTTAGTTTTTGGAAACAGACGTGTATTTTTGTTGACGGACTTAACTCCATAGTTACCACCAATCGGTACACTTCGTTTAGAAACGTAATCGGTTATAACTTGGCAACGGCTCTCTATCCGTTTGAGGGCGTAATTCCGTCCGCACGATGCTGAGGTCGTTCCTCCGATCAGGGAAATGGATTAATCGCCGCATAACCCTACGCGTGCATGGAAATCCTTTCTGTACATTGGTAGATCATTCTCCGTACCGCACATCCCACATGAATGAATACCGCCGTCATCCATTGGTCTGGGCTAATTGATGGCCAAATTACCTCGGGCCTATATTCCTTCGGCGCCACGCCTTTGTTGGAAGTGCGAGGCTTCCAATGAAAAGGACTTTCACGTCTGGCAAATTGAAATTCACTGCGGGTCGTGATTGCCCTTATGGAAAAAAAACGTCTAGGAGAATTCTTCGTGTCCCAGATTTACGAAATGTTTAGAAGGGAATTCATATTGTCTGGAGTACTCTCATCGGTCTCAAATATTACTTGTAAGTTGCGGTAAGAAATAAAAGATTTTTTCTGAAAGAGGGGTTTATAAATGAGCAATGGGGTGAGTTATCTCTAAAAATAATTTAATCCATTTATAGTCTAATCTTCAACAGCATTCTAAAAACTTCGAGGATAAAGGAAAGCAATGATCCTGAGAACAGCTTCAGCTGCGTGGGATAATCTCATCGTGTCGGGTACCCCTTAATCGCTCCGGGGTCCATTATACTGCCGAGGCATCGCAGTTGGTAGCGCGTAGGTTACACGAACACGTGTCGAGGGTTTAGCATAGCTGGTAGGCAAGAGCGTAGGTCATATATTGGGAAAAATAAAGTAGAATCCAGCGCTTTTTGTCAATTCAGTTCAGGTAATGCCTCTCAAATCCCCAAAAATATTGAACAAACAAGCACTTGCGTTAAAACAACATATAACCCACGTAAATTTAATAAAATTGGTGCCTCTACATACATAACAGATAGCAATGCAAGTGAATGTAATTCTTTTGTCTCTGTTCACCACGAATCGTCTCAAAACAGTTTTGTTAGCGTACATAAAACCGAAAAACAAGAAGTTATTAGCCATATTAAAATTATAACATTAAATTGCCGTAGCATTAGAAACAAAATATCGGATATTGAACATATTTTTGTCAGTACAAACGCAGACATAGTAGTTGGAACAGAAAGTTGGCTCACGGGAGATATAGCAAACAATGAGGTTTTTCCAAACGGCTTCACAATTTACAGAAGGGACAGACCAAATAGGTTGGGTGGGGGAGTATTCATTGCAGTAAAGTCACATCTTAGTAGCCAACGATATGAATGCGACGTAGATGACATAGAAAGCGTTTGGTGCAACATTAAGGACTACAACGGCAGAAGCCTATACGTGTGTTCATTTTATAGACCCCCAGATTCTAACACAGATGTCCTACACAAGCTCGACGAACAAATATCCACTATCAGCAGCAGACAAAGCAACAGTATTACTATAATCGCTGGTGACACAAATCTACCGTCAATTGACTGGGAAAACTACTGCGTGGGAAAATCTACCAAAAACAGAGATTCATGCCAAGAACTCCTTCATATATTCACAAAACACTCCTTAGAACAAATAGTTAAATCACCAACACGGGGCCAAAGCATACTAGACATCTTTGCGACTTCTATGCCCGAAATCATTACTAACATTGAAATAATAGACGGAATCAGTGACCATAAGGCTATTCTTGTGGAGTTAAAAACTAAGTTCGTCAAAATAAACAAAGAAAAGCGTAAAATATACCTATACAACAAGGCAAATTTTAACGGACTAAGAGAATATTTAAAGATAAAATTACCGGAATACAAGACAAAAACACTGACAACAAATACAGAGAACACTTGGAATTATTTCTTAAATATTTTACGCGAAGGAATAAAGACGTACATCCCGTCCAAACTCAAATGCGACAGTAAGGAACCTAGATGGTACAACGGGGAAGTCAGATCGGCATTAAGAAGGCAAAGAAAGCTACAGTCAAATTTCAAAAAGAGTTTAAAAAGTGACGATATAAGTTTTGTGAATACAACCAAACAGCTACTAAAAGAATGTCGTAGTAAGACGAAAAGTATTATGCGCACAGCACTACACTCTTTTAAATCTAAAATGCTAAGCGAATATCTTGAGGAAAATCCAAAGTCATTCTGGTCCTATGTTAGGGAAATACAGGGTAAACGTCCCACTGTTCACTCTTTGAAGACGGAAAATGGAGAAATCATTACAGATAGCGTGAAAAAGGCAAATATTTTAAACCATTTTTTCCAGAGCGTCTACAACAAAAACACAAACGCACCAAACGATCCTCCACACCCACCCGGGGAACACATGAGCGATCTTACACTGACCAAGCAGGGAATAGTACATCTGCTCCGTAGTATCAAAGCACACAAGGCACCTGGTCCGGAAGAAATACCTGCTAGAATATAAAAGGAATTAGCTGACGACATTGCCCCATTTTTACATATTGTTTTTCTAAAATCGATAGAAGAAGGCTCAGTGCCTCGCGACTGGAAGCTAGCCCATATAACTCCCATCTATAAAGGCGGCGATAGGGATAAACCAACCAATTACCGACCCATTTCTTTAACATCGATCTCTTGTAAAATATTGGAACACGTTATTGTCACTAACATTATGAAATTTCTTGATAGTAGGAAAATACTAATCCACAACCAGCACGGATTTAGGAAAAGCAGATCTTGCGAAACACAACTTGGTCTCTTCATTCACGATATACTTAGATCGGGAGAAAACAACACCCAAGTCGATGCAGTATTCCTGGATTTCAAAAAAGCCTTCGACAAAGTCCCACACAATAAATTGTTACACAAACTTAAATACTATGGGATCAATGAGAAAATAATTAATTGGATTAGGGACTTCTTGTCAAACCGCAAACAAATAGTAGTCATAGATGGGTTGTGCTCAACGGAGAGAGATGTTACTTCGGGCGTCCCCCAGGGAAGTGTAATAGGGCCTCTTCTGTTCTTAATATACATAAATGACTTAAGCACACACGTTAGTAGCAATCTAAGGTTATTTGCTGACGACACGGTGATATACAGGGAAATAAGGAGCCAACTAGATCGCGAGCTACTCTCTAGAGACTTAGACAATATCTCGGGATGGTGCAATAAATGGGGATTAACACTTAATATAGATAAATGTGCAGTTTTGAAATTTTGGAATAAAGGAAGCGAGGAACAGGATATAAACTACAAAATAGAGGGTTCAGTATTGACTACGGCAAATCAAGTTAAATATTTGGGGGTTGTTCTAACACCACGCCTTTCATGGGGAGCACATATCAGGACAATATGCGGATCAGCTTTAAAGAAACTTGGCTTCATAAAACGGGTGGTGGGGAAATGTAATGAAAAAGTTAAAGAGAGGTGTTATTTTGCTCTAGTTAGACCTCATTTGGAATATGCCGCAAGTATTTGGGATCCGTGGGAGAAAATTTGGCAAAAAGAATTAGATAAAGTCCAGAGAAAATCCGCTAGATTTGTTAAAAATTGTTATGATAAAAACACAAGTGTGACAGGTCTCTTAGGGGATTTAGGCTGGGAACCACTTGAAGTGCGGAGAGAACAAGCGAGGCTTAGACTTTTAGAAAGGTTCAGAACAAACGAGTTTAAATATGACACTGAAGGAATTATAATGGCCCCACACTACTTAGGTAGATCAGACCACAAAGATAAACTAAGGGAGATAGATTCCAAGACAGATAGGTACAAATACTCATTCTTTCCCCGAACAATCAGTAATCATAATAGCAAGAAACCGAAGTCACTTTAGAAATATTAAAAACTTTGAATTTACAAGTCGGAACAAAATTAAACACTATAGAGATGTTAGGTATACTTTCAGGTGCATGTGTATGTTAGTTGGTAGTTTGAGTGTTTGCATGTGTGTGGGGTGTAAGTGTTCATGCATGAATGTATGCCATGTTTTTTTTTATATATGATTTTGTCGTTATTGCATGCGATTTTTTTTTTAAATTATTTTTCTTTTCTAAATTATGGGTGGTGTCCTAGCACCCCCCGCCACACGCCCTTGCGGCGGCTTGCGGGGTATTGAGTAGATGTAGATGTAGATGATAACAAACTTACTGTCCGATAGTCCTCACATGACGTAGCCTTTAGCTTTTTCGGAATAGGAACTAAACTGATCTCACAAAGTCTTCCGGCCAGATTCCTTCCTCATAGATGCTACAAATCAATCTATTAAGTCTCTTCCTCCCACATTTTCGTAAATCTTTTAGTAGTTCCGCAGGAATGTTTTCTACCCCCACGGCCTTATTTAGTTTCATCTCCCTTAATGCCCTTTTTATCTCATCGTCGAGTATGCTTGGGCCTAAGCTATCTCCCTCTATGTCATGTTCCTATTCTATGCCTAATATTGTTGGTCTAAGTTTTTTACTATAAAATTCTTCTATATATTCCTTCCATCTCTGTTGGATCTTTTCCTTGTCAACTATTATATTACCCGTCAAATCTCTAACTGTTAGAATAGATCCTCCTTTCTTACTTCCCGGTAAAGATTTAACTTTGCTGTATATCGCACCAATTTCACCCTTCCTCAGCAAACTTCCCATATCCTCGCACTGCGTCTTCCACCATGCATCTTTTGCTTTATTTTTTCCCCTTCTCAATTTATTTTTTAACTCTTTTTACTTCCTTCTGCCCAACTCTGTGTTTACATTCTTCCATTTTCTTTCCTCATCTTTCTTTCTAATCATCTCATCCCAGATCCATGGGTGTGGTATTACTTAGGAATAAAAAAATAATATAAATCAAAGAGGAAGAGGCCAGGCTCGGGGCACTCTTTAGCTCGGTTGATTCACACAATCAATTTGAATTTTTTTCTGGTAAATTTTGAGGGTGGAATCGAAGAGAGATGTAGAAGGATAATAGAGATGTAATATGAACGCCACTACAGTTAACATTCCCATCCAATTTACTTTTAAAATGACGAGGCAATAAGAAATGAAATTTTCTTTTTAACATGAGAGATCAGTCAGTAATTGATATTGAAAATAAACAGGCATATATTTAGATTTTTTGACAGAATAGTTAAACAAATACTTCAAATTCCCACAATCTTATTACATTTGTAAACATGACGTTTCATTCTCGTTTGATCTTCTCGCACCGAAAGACGGCACATTGTAAACACTTCAGTAAAGATGCGTTCCTATCGTAACCACGAATGCGCGCTTTTGTACTCCCATCTCCGACGGTATGCGAAGGCTGATTGGAATGCGCCCCATATCAAGTAAGAAACACAACTTTGGATAGAAAACCGAAGTAATGTTTCGAGGGATGTTGAGGGCTTAGGTAACAGGCTCATTGTGAATAAAATTATAACCAACTGGGAAGGAGAATTCGTTGGGCTCTTTTGCACGATGCAATAAAACTTTTGCGCGAAAAACCTTTACATTACCTCTTGAATTTAATCGCAGGTTCTAATAGATCCAACTCCAAAACTCGACTCACAAATTTGACGAGGTTTGCGCATGATCAAAACATTTTATAAGAATAGTTAGTTACTACTTTGGCCGCTTAAAAATGGAACAACACGTATAAAATGACTACCATTTGCAATTGTTTCTGTGTTTCATATGTTAAAGCTACAATAATTTCGACGCAAACGATATAATACTTTATGGCGAAAGAATGTTTCGCGGTGGTAATCGATTTAAGCCAGTAAATGTATGTGTTTAACATAAACTAGCGGATATAGAATACTTCAGCAGCAACAATCGATGTACGATTTGTTTATTTTGGAGACGGCCAAACGTAAACAAACAAGATAATGGCTTGGAAAGAACCAAGGGAAATATCATATATTACAATTCAAAAAATATCACTGCGCGTGTTGTCCGACAGTTGAGTTCTGTTTGGTTGATTCCATTGAAATGCATATACGTTTATCCGAGAAATTTTCGATCGGTGTTTGGAACGAGAGTTTAAATAAAAGTGAGCTAAATTCAAGACGAACATGGTGGCAGTAATGAAGCCAGTCATATCCAAGGATTGTATGATTCCTTTGACAAAGTTTGGCGAAGTATTTGTCTGTAGGATCGTGACCTTAATATTATAAAGATAAACAACAGGTTTACTTCTTAAGGATATTAATTTGCCAGGCAAAGAATAGAGAGCAACAGCACTAAGACCTGCTATGAAGGAGACGGGTAGTTCAAAGGGAAGAACTAGATGCTGTGCATAATCGGGCGCTTTTATGTCACAGGTATTCTCTTCTGCAATGAGCATTAATAGAAAAAGGAAGTATTTCCTATTGAAACGTTGAATTGTTATTTTAATGTTATATAATGTGAATTTTCCTAGATGTTAGGCATCACCTTTCAGTTCAGCGCCTTCAAATATGTACGTAATGGCTTCCATGGTTGGCGTCAGGAAATTAAGGGAGAAACAAAAATAAATAATTTCTACTTCATATTTAAAAATTTATGATGCATGATTCACGTTGAAGTAAGTAAACAATTTCAATTACTCTGGTAAAAAAGTCCCGTGTCTTCATGATATAATACAATAATAATATGAAAAATAATAAAAATAATAATATAAAAATAATAATAATATGAAAAAATAAAATAAAAAATAAAAAAATAATAAAAAATAAAATAAAAAATAATAATATGAAAAATCAGAAAATATTCATATGAAAAACACTTAGATTTAAAAATAGTTGCAGCAGCTTTAACATAACCTCTTTAAGAACTAATTGTAATATATGAAATGCCAATAATCTCTAGTAATTAAAATTTCAGACGTAAATAAATTGACAAACATGCTTATGAGGCATCTACATGTAAGTTCGGATATTAGTCATTAATCACAAAGCACAGAAAATGGATAACGTGTGGAATTAAAATTAAAGATTTTTGCTAATTATAAAACAATCAATCATGCTTAGTAAGAACTGTGTGTTTTCTTAAGCTATGCGGTAAGAAGTTCCGTCATTGACAAGATGGAATGAAGAATTGCTAGATGATTGGTAAAATTAGGATGCTTTTCTTTGAGGAATTCCTTTGAACTAGAAAACTCTTAATCTTTTGGTTTGTCATTTATTTATGCTGTATTTATGTTTTATGGTTTTTTCAAATATAGAATATTTCAAAGTCATAATCCAAGGAGACTGTGGAACAGTAACTTTCTCATTTCTAGTATACGCAAAATATGCACACTAATCCGAGCAATTTTATTAAACAAATCATTAACCTGGACCAGAATGCGAGCCCTGATCCCTTGATTTCCGACGGAACGGTGATTCACGAGAAAAATTTTATTGCGAAACATGGCGCCGCGGGAGCTTCACTTGTCACTGAGATTATTTTTTCAATACCCTGATCTGAGTTCAAATCCCGGTGTGGACAAATGATTTTTCGGCAGATGGAATTTATCGCCTAAAAATATTGAGTACCTGCCCAATTTAATCGTTAATCGTTGCCGTTTGTGACCTGATTTCCGAAGTTAGGACTCCGTACAGTCGCCTATAGTTTTGGCGAATAGAGAAACATTCTTTTGAAATAAATAATAACATCTATTATTAGTGTACGGTTTGGCATGATAAAGCCTAAACATTTATAGAAAAGCTGCCACTACCCATGTAGTTAAATATTCAACAAACATAGTCAGAAATCATAATGATTAATTGGTATCATATAAACCTCTTCCACCTGATAGCACAAAATATGGCGAAATTACGTAACTATAGCATGAATTTTCACCGTTTATCTTAGTACCGTCATCTGTAACCACAATATTGTTGTTACTCACCGAATACTTTTATTCAATTTTCAAAATATATTTATTTACTGCTCCAAGCGACTTTTAAAGTTATAATAAGTTTCTTGGTGCCCATGGACTATAAATGCATAAGCTAATGCAAATAAACATCATGCTTCCATCAATCGCTACCGTCGCTATGTAAATAGTTTGCAACTAAGTTTACCATTGACTGATTAATTTACAGCGACTGTTGCCGTTGCTTTTCATCCATAATCCAGGCGACTCTGAAAACCGTCGACATATATTTCGTAGCTCAATCGTAGAATAGCAAGGGATGGTAAATTTTGGTCGCTTCCGGAGTGTTCCTTGTTGGCAAGATCAATTTTAGAACTGGCCCCTGAAATACTTTAGCGGTTTCATTTAGAAATGGAGGACAACGTTTTCTTCTTCAATTCCTCATACTTCCTATCCCCTTCATTCCGTCCAACATGCCTATACTTCTCTTCCTCGTTTTCCTAACATTCTTCCCTATTTCACAGTCTTAAGCATTCTATCGCCAATCAAAACACTCTATATCCACCTTTCCTGTCTACTTTGGATTTCTTCCCAAAATCTCTCCTCCTCCCTCACTGTGCCTATTACTTCCTAGTTCATTTTATTCTCTTTACATTTCACCTTTTCCATCCATCTCCTCATCTACATCTGAAAAGCATGCAGCCTATGCCTATCGTTTGATCGGCCAAGTTTCCGAGCCGCACAAAACCTTTTCTGGTTTTTACGTAGTGGATACCAGTACCACACTACAATCGTTATAATTTTGTTAACCAAGTTTATCAAGCGACATTAACTTAATGTGACTTTCATGGCTTCTCAACTCCCAGCGTATGAGTTCGAATCCCGGTAGTAACAGAATTTTCAGCGATATCCTGATCCCTGCTTGGGGTACCATGTATGTGTGAGCCATCCGCGTGGAATGGGAAGTGAAACTGTTGGCCCATTGGGGACCTTCCGTTAATACAGTGTGCGAATACCGATCCTAATTTTCTCTCCATTCATTCTTCCAAAGTCCCATCAAAATTCTACGTTTTCCTAATTACTCACCTATCCTTAGTAGCACAAATGACCTTGGCTGTTTTCATTCACCTTCGACCTCGTATCAACTTCGAATGATTACGGCAGTGATCGCCACCGCATCATTCTATGACGGACATGATTGAATTTGGAGGTTTCAAAGAGCAAAGCGGATCCTACATAGCTGAAAGCAGACGAACCATAAAAAAATTGTGGAAAATGTGAACTTAAGTTATCCTAAATACGAGTGGATATGATTAATATATTTAGGCATGAAATATCCGTATATCTGGCGATAATTAATATCTGAATTTTAGATTTTAGAATGATGACAAATTGCTTTCCTTTGGACGGGGTTTTCACTTTGGGGAACTGGAAAAAGTCACATGTGACCAGGTCTGGTGAGTAGGGTGGGTGGGGAAGCACAGCGGTCTCGTTTTTGGCTCAAAACTCACGAGCTCTGAGAGACGAATGAGCCGGCTTGTTGCCGTGGTGAAAGAACGACTCGCCGCCCACTCCTAAGTTCGAGCCGTTTTTGCATGATTAGGCGTTTCATAACCCCTAGTGAGTACACCGTGTTGACTCTCTGGCTTTTAGATGGGTAGGTATTCGTGATGCACAACTCCCTTTGAATCGAATAAATCAGTCAACAACACCTTGACATTCGAACGAACTTGTCGACCTTTTTTTTGGGGCAGTGGGGATGTTTCATCACTCCATTCTGAAGATTGTGCACTTTTGTTTCGATGTCATAGCCATAAACTCATGACTCATCACCCGTTATGAATCTGGACAATTAGGTTTAATTCTCTTCAGCTCGATCAAACAGTTTCTGACAGACTAGGACTCGATGTCGTTTCTGGTCCGCTGTTATCAGGCGAAGGCACGAATTTGGCGCCGATTCGATGCGTCCACAATTTTTCAATCAGGATTTCATAGCACGAACCACTTGAGATGCCACAATCTTCTGCAAGTTTCCTGACATTCAAACGTCGATTTGCACGAACGAAATTGGGAAATTTTTGAACAGGCCTCGTAACGCAAGGCCAGTACCACCCAGAGCACCCACAGTTTCACCAAAGCTCCGTGGTTTTTCGCGTACTAGATCTTGCTGAGAAATCAAAGGTTTGGCACAGGGGAAGAAACTAGATTCCGCAACACTTTTTCGGATAGCTACTTGATCATCCTGAGAAACTCTCAGGTGTCACAGGGCAAGAGCTCCCCTCCGTTATTAATCTTATGTATGAATTCCACACGCCTTATGCTCCAGGGCTTATTACGAGGTGAGCTCTACCCTCCACTATGAAGCCGACCATCGAAATGATTCATCTGTCAAAAAAATAGCGAATTCGTGAAATTGAAGAACGATTTGCGTTGCTAAGGTCTCTCGATGGAGAGCTGACATTTGAAAGATTTTCTTACGACACTAAAATGAATATTTAAGAGGGTGAGATGCCAATAGGAGAGAATTTATAATTCTTTTTGTTGAAAACATACATCGTGCCTCCAAAGGGTTTCCTTCCTTACCCCAACTGCCCTCTCAGCATCCCAATTCATCCCTCTCATCTCTCTCTCCCCAACCTCTCCTAACTGATCACCCTTCCCTCTTTCCTCCACAACCGTACCCTGTCCCTTTTTCCCTATTAACCGTTCTGCCCGCCTCGTCCCTGGCAGGGGTGCCATCGCGAATCAAATCAGATTCCCCTCGAAATTTCCGATCCAGCGCGAAATGGGGAATCCTATTCTCGTCCTCCCATCCAGAAAGGCCCGTCTACCCTCCCTGGTTCCCACCCTGCCCTCAGGCTTCAATCACCACGCCCTCCCCGTCCTTTCCACGGACCCAAGATCGAACCGGAAACTCCGGTATTCCGGATGTCATTCATCTCCCCCTACTACCCATTCCCCTATCCATTTCCTCCCACCCCTCCTCCAATTCCACTCCCTCACCCAAACGCGCACACACACATACACAGACAAACAAATACGACGCGAAATTTCTGCGCACAAGAGCGAGTCCATTGCACGCAGCCCTTGAGAACAGGTGCGCATGGAGAGAGGCAGTTTTTTAGAGCGCCATGCATTGTCTCCGGGACGACGGCTGGGAAGGAGTGTCGCGAGGGTGTGGTGATGGTGAGGGAGGAGGAGGAGGCGGGGAGGGGAGGAGGCTGCTGGTTAGAGGTAGGAAGAAGGTTGGGACGCGGGTTTTCTGAAAAAATCGGTCTAGAGTGATGACGGAAACTACTAGGCTCTCTCCAATTCCCAAACTTCGGGACAGGAGCAGTCGTAGAAGAAAAAAAAAGAAGAGCGATTCCGTGTCTTCCGATCTCGAATTCGCCTCGGGGTGCAGGAAAACGCTTCGATTGCTCGCAAATCTCGAATGTTTTCGGGAACTTTCGGGCTCGAAATCGAGAGTGAGGAAATTAGGTTGTAAATTAACTGATTTCATCAGCCAGTAAACAGTTCACCGAAATATTGGTCTGTGGCCATTTTAAAACAAAATGAAATTGGACTCGGTATTTTTTAAGCCTTAGACAGTGTATATGTATATATATATATATATATATATATATATATATATATATATACACACACATACATACATACATACACGTGTGTGTGTATAGTTTCACCGAAAATATTGGCTGTCTACAGAATTTTTCAACTTTTAAAGAAATAATCCGAGAATATAGAAAATTTGCTGCAGCTGCTTGTGATTCACGAAGCGTCTGCTTAGTTTTCGGCATAGTGGTCATAATATACGTTCACGTATTATATGAATGCTAGATAACGAATGTGACCATTCAACTGTCGCTCCTCAATGAAGTAGTTGAATTTAAATCCTGATTCTGATTGAAACCTATGCTGCCACCTGTGTGTGAGGAAACCTTTTTTTAAACCGATTTTTCGGATTCAATTACTTCAAGAAAAAGATATCCGTCTTGTCATTGTGTGTCCCCCAAAGAAACATGCAAATAAATTTTAAAAGTTATATATTATTAGGATATATTCTATTACTATTCACATGGATGACATATTAATTTTTAAGAGAAAAGAAACATTTACTATTGCATTAATATATTAAATATTGCTTTAAAAATGTGTATCATTTCATGTGATAATTAGTTTGTTTCACCTAAGATATTAACTTCGTCCGTAAACGCCCGAGAAAAATACATCAAAGTTTTCAAGGACGAATGACCAGAACACAAGGATGGGAAGTTGCGATAATTATGAATTAAAATGATGAAAATCCCTTTGGTTTGACGATTTGGTAAATTTTTCAGAGAATATTTTGAATAATGTTATTTCAAGAGAGAACCACATGAGTATAAATGATCGGAATTACATATATCAGTGGACTGATAAAGTAAAAACGATAGGAATTGAATGTATTAGTGGACTAATATATATAATTTAAACTCATCGAATTCGTAAAAAAATTATAGAGTTGATAATTAATTTCCTTTCGAAAACACGAAATGTGAATACGATGAAGTTGCTGATGTTTTTTTAAGAGGAAATTTCAACAAGGTCGAAGTTGACACCACAAAAAACAACTTGCGACCGACCATATTAAAACGTCTGTTTTTTAAATTCCATCGCCTTGGTTTAACCCCCTAATTCTGAAAACCATCGAGAGAGAATGTAATGCAATGCGATAGGAACATACAAGGTTTGTAAATTAAGTAATGATAGTGGCAACGTAGCGTTCGATCTAGCAACACTGGAGGCGCTGGGCTTGGGAGGAGCGGCAGGGGAACATGTGGTCCATCTTCAGTACGGGTTTGAACTCACTCGAGTCATTTAGTTTTCCGTAGCGATTTTTTTGGTGAAAGTTTTCTCTATTGTGTTCTGAAATGAGTGACATCAATTTCGAGCAACGGTGTGCTATGAAGGTTTTGCTTCAGACTTGGGCACAGTGCAATGGAAACTCCTGCTAAACTTCAGCAGGTCTACGGTGATAGTGTTTTGTCAAGAGCCCAGGTTTTTCGGTGGTTTAAGGCATTTTCAGAAGGAAAAGAGTCGATTGAAGATGAACCACGAAGCGGAAGGCATTCCTCTTCAGGAACCGATGAAAATGTCGACAGAATCCGGGATCTTGTGCGAGATCAGATCGTCGGTTGACAGTCAGAATGATCGGGGAAGAAGAATTGAATTTGACTCACGCCACCGTTCATCAGATGTTCAGATGTTGACCATTGAATTGGCGATGGGAAAAATCTGTGCAAAAATGGTTCCAAAAAACCAGTATTTTTTGGCCAGTAAAAACATTCCTGTGGCTCCTTATTCCTCCTTATTCGCCTGACTTGAGTCCTAGTGACTTTTTACTCTTCCCGAAGTTGATAAATCCCCTCAAGGGAACTCATTTTGGGGCAGTCGGTCAAATTCGAACGGCTGTAAGCGACCAGCTGAAGGCTATTCCAGAAGTATCGGAGTTCCAGCACTGCTATGAGAAGTGGAAGAACCGTCTCCAGCGCTGTGTGGCTCCAGAAGGAAGTTATTTTGAGGGTGACCACATAAAATTGTAATTCTATTTGTATAGAAAAAACTTTTTTTAAAAATAAGTCTCATTACTTAATTTAGAGACCTCGTATGATTGTTGCGGTATATAAGTCATCGTTTATGAAGAAAGAAATTCAATTATCCTTGATCACCGAAGAAAATACCTACATCTACATAGTACACCGCAAGCCGCCGCAAGGGCGTGTGGCGGGGGGTGTTAGGTCACCACTCTTAAATAGATACAATACTTCATGCAAAATCAACAATATACAAAACTACACCCACAGCGGCGTACGTACTCATGCAAAAATCCCTTCATCCAACGTTCATGCAAACACATATACCTTAAACCAACAAACAACTGCACCCCAGGATGCAGCACGAAAGCCATCCAACAACGGTAATAAAACCAAAATATCGGTAGATGGAATCATGTTGAATAACTCTTTTTTCAAACCCTAGAAGTTTTCCCTTTTTTCGATAACAAAGTGTGATTGTTATTAATATTCACAATATATACGTAAGATACGGCGTGGGGGGAGGGTTCACCTATTAGTGGATTCTTAGGAAGAGCGTAATGGGTAAACAAAAGTAGAAATATATCCTTACGTAGGTTAAGCACAACCTTAAAGGAAAATGATAATGTTGATTTTAGTCAGATTAGGAGCAGAGTATAAACAATTTTCTTCCATAAATTTGACATATTTGACTCATCCGAAATTTTTCTGAACGCTTTGCTCTCAAAACATTGCTCAGAATACACTGATTAAATATGACAGTCCTTTCTATCTTTCTCACTTGCTTCTCCGTTCAAATACGCTTGAACGGCCAATTCCTGGACGACTGCTGCGTCCTAACATCCTCGGAGTGGGATTAATGACCTCCATAAGTCGATAGAAGTCTAGCGCCGATCGTTATGTCGAAGTTTTTAAATTAGTGCACCGTGACTGTAACGAAAATCCGCGCAATCCTTAAGGATGTTTGTCCTTGGAATGTTACCATAAGGAATTGCATTCGATTAAAATATTCACTTTCTAATATTTATTTAATTCTTTCTGAAAAATTTTCTCAAGAAGAAGAAATCATTCTGTCTCTTCATTATTTTTGAAAAAAAAATTGTGACTTATCATATAACACGCAAATGTTTTTAGGAAAAACTCCTGGGCAACTCTGAAATCAGCCATATTAAACTTGTCAACTAATAAATATAACGAATTCATGGTGGTTACAATAGTCATTTTTGTTTGGGTGACGGACACTTTGTGGTGTCCTAATGGTGTAATGTCATGGTTTTGATTGATTGGTTTTATTATTTTTTTTTGATAGACCAGAATTGGAACCTTGGGACTCACCACTCCTTTCACACGTGCAAATCAAACTCCAAATTTAACCCAAGAAATGTCATAAGTTCAAGAAACTTAACTACGAGTACGAAGTTAAGCACGAGTAAGACTTGAATCGACTGGAACGGTTCATTTTCCATAAACTTTCTCGTTCAGAAACCCCTCAAAAATATTTCGTAGATATATATGCATTGAATGAAATCAGCCAATCCGAATTCAACGTTCGGGTAAAAAGTGAGGCTCTACTCAAATTTTGAAATCTATTTGCGTGCGCAATATGGCCATATTGCTTTGTTGAAATCGTTAAAGTTTATGCTTACATTGGACCGTCTCCCAAAACAAACAAATCGTTTGGCGATTGTTGAGGCCGCGGCATTTTCCCGCAATTTTACGATAAAATCAAACTTTAAATGCCTTCAATAGATTATTACCACAAAATATTCACTCTCAGCGAAGTTCTTTATTGCATTTCATCAACTCATAATCAGGTAAATGCATAAAACATGGAAATAAATAAGAAAAATATTAATTTTACGAGTTTTGCTCAATTTGAAACGGACGTGAACATTCTCATAAATATTATTTGACCATTTTAAAACCTCGTGATTTTTTATGTTTATATTCTGAGATAAATCAATTTACATTCAAGGGGTCATATTAAATTTTACCGTCAAAGTTTAATAATGTCAAGAGAAACGGTCTTAACAACCCCGTCCATAATTCCGTATCATGTATTTTACCAGTGTTGGCTTAAGGAACACAAGGTAAACCTAATTCTTTGATAAGAACGAAAATATAATGTCACTCGAGGGTAATCACGTTTCTTGTAGTTAAGTTATCTCCATCACTTGAGTCTGAACTTCAGCTACGACCTTGAGTCGCTTTTGTAATAATTTACGCCTACTGCAGTCGGAGAATGGCTTCGGGCTCTCAATCCAAGTTGCGCTCGGATTAATATCCTGCAGACATTTTGGGTGAATGTGAGCATGCTCCGTGCATTTGTAAATGTTGGAAAGAAGGAGAGAGAGAGAGAGAAGAATTTGGAAGGAATTTCTCAGAAATTTCATTTTCTGTTGCTCAATTTTTGGGTTGTCTGATACAGGAGTCGCTTCTTGCTGGAAATATGTTGGAGAGAGGCTTAGAGTGGGGGCTGCTCCATTTACCTTTGAGGCCCGTAGTTGTTCAAATAATGCACAAGAAGACTTTAATTCGTCTCCTCGTTTCCGTATTTTATTCATCTGTATTTAATTATTTTTTACACCGCGTTCGGCGGAATGTAAGAGACAACATGCTGGTATCCATTTTCCTCCAGATAAACAGCCTTTCATCCAATTATCTATCCACAAACACGTGTAAAAACGTATGGATGTGTGTATATATATATATATATATATATATATATATACATATACATATATAATATATATACACACATGTATTTACACACACACACACACACACACATATACACGCACGCACGCACGCACGCACGCACGCAAGCACGCACGCAAGCAAGCACGCACGCACGCACGCACGCACGCACGCACACACGCACACACGCACACACGCACACACGCACACACGCACACACGCACACACGCACACACGCACACACGCACACACGCACACACACACACACAAACCCACATACACTCTACACATGCAAAACATAATTAAATAACTAGATATCTAGATATAAAAGCATAAAGAAAGGTTCCTCCCGAAAATTGTTGGCATTTCGAAAAATAAGCCATCATCCTCAAAATGCCATTCTCAGGGTAAGAGCCGGAAGAATATTAATAGAGGCAGGGGGGCGGGTGAAGGACAAGGAAGTTTAAGGAGATGGCAGCTATTGGCTAGCTTTAGTAAGCGATATAACGAGTAAACCCGTGAGGATTGGAAGATTTAAGAACCCATATGAGGACCGTCTCGTGTGTTTTCACTTATTTGCTTTTTATGGGTTCGTAGAGGATTTCAAAAACCTAAAGAGAGAAGCAACTGTCAAATGAATGGATGCGGGAAGCAGTGCGGGTAGGCATGGGATAATTAATGAGGATAGCAGATTTAGTGGAGTAAAGTTGGTTATTCATGCGGAGGTAAAGGGAGGTGGTGCATTCACCCACGGACAGAAGGGAGGACAGAAGTTACAGTAGAGGCGGTAGATAAAGTTTTTCGAGGTGTAGGAGCGAAAGGAATGATGTTTAGGTTGGGATTTTGGAGCCTGAGAAGTGGCGGGTTGAAGAAGATTGTAGTATTTTCAGCGTGGGAAGTTATTTGGTGAGGAGGAGAGTTGTGAAGGAAGTACGTGTGTGTTTATATATATATATATATATATATATATATATATATATATATATATATATATATACACATACATACATACATAAACACATATTCCCGATGCGCACTAATGATTAATAACAGTAAAAAAATATTTAAACACAAATATAGACATTACTCACTATCATATGAAGTGTGTTATGTTGACGTTTTGTGAATCCTTTTTCACCGTTATTAATCATTATTGTGCATCAATTATAAGTGTACGCCGTAAAGGTGCTGCCTATGCAACACTCACAAACACATATAAATCTATGATTATATATATTTATTTATTCATTCACGAAAAATGCTCACAAAAGCGAGGATAAAGTTATTCACAAACGTAGCGATAATATATAAAACTTGGTAACACAAAATCAAGACTCACAGTTTTGGTTCAAAAACCCAAACTTTGTATGAGTGTCAAAAGTTGTACATCATAGCCACGCTTGCAACTGAACTTAATTTTAACGGAATTGACTCCGTAGTCACTTGTAAGATACGTTTATTTGCCGATGATACAGTGGTTTATCGTGATTTCCGTGACCCTGAGGACGTAGCGGCTTTATCAGATGATCTCTATTCTATACCACGCTGGTGCGACTCTTTGCAGTTAGAATTACACTTAAAAAAGTGCGTAGTCATAAATTTTTGGAAAAAGAGCAATTTCCACCCGAACGACTGCTGCATTTGGGAACACCGAAATCGAATGTGTAGATCAATTAAATACCTAGGCGTTACCTTCACTCACGATCTCTCGTGGGTGAAACACGTACGGGGAATATATGGCCAAGCTAACGAAAAATTAGGATTTAGTAGAAGAGTTCTGGGTAAATGTGATGAAAAGGTCAAAAAGAAATGTTATCTGCTAACCAAAATATTGGAGCTGCTGGGCTGGGAATCACTCAATGTGAAGGTTAAATTACAGATTGAAGCTCTTGCATAAATTGGAAGGGCGTCTCTTTAGTAGTGATGTGGAATATGTTATATTACCCCCATCGTAATACGGTAGGAGATATCATGTTAGTAAAATTAGAAAGATTAGGTTAAGAACAGATAGATTTAAGATGTAATTATTTCCACGGACGATAAGGGATCATAATGCCATTGTCCAACCGCGGTAGGGTTATATTTATTCTGGTTAAAATTATCCTGGTGTGTATTCACCCCCTGCCACACACCGTAGCGGTGCCTTACAGGGTATATAAGTAATTAAAATAAAATAAAAAAATATTTACGGTATATATATATATATATATATATATATATATATATATATATATATATACATATGCACACATATATACACAAAAATAGAAAGCATAAGAGAAAAACACTCCTTTGTTAACTTAATACTCATATTTCGGTGGTCCCAGTCAATCTAATCAGAGTATGAGGAGCAAGAGTGATGAAGGAGCCAAGGAAGACTGAAATATTACGTTAGGAAGTGAGTGGTTTTTATATGTATCCACGTTTTCGTGTGTAATTGTGCACGTTTATTGAAAAGAAAGCACTCTTTCATATTGTCATGGCGATATATTTTGGTGGAAAAAAGGAACCTTAAATTAATCAGGTCCGTACATTTTTTTTCACAGTTGTGGTTTGATTAGCAGTCGCAATTCGGTGTACGTGCAATTGTTTGCTTTTCATACGTTTCATAGCTGCTGCCCTCTTACGTCTCTTCATCTTTAGTTCTGGCGGCCTTTACTGACATCTCCGTTATACTGTCGCTACAGGCCAAGTCCAGTCGACGAATCGTTAACACGCGCTGAGTGCACAAAGGAAGATTATTTCAGCCGAGGATCGAAACTTAAGGTTGCCTTAACTATCTCTTTTCCTCTTTAGGACTAAAATCTGTTTAGCTGCATGGAGAATGAACTCGGCATTTTGGCCTGGGGGGCTACGGGGTGGAGAAACCGCCGTTGGGGAAGAGATGAGTGATATGCGAGGGAAGGAGAAAGAATGGAAAGGAGAGAATGAAGATGGAAAAGAAAGAGAGTGGGCACCTTATGTTGGGAGGGGAGAGGATGGATGATGAAGATCCGACTAGGCGGAGTGGGGTGAGATAGAATAAATTTACTCGTCCCTTTGTGACATGCCTCAGGGTTCTTATGTCAAGGGCAAATGTGCAAATATACAAACATTATCCAGAATATATGTCATCATCTCGTTAGTAATCAGAGGTCTGATTTCAACAGCCGCCTTAAACCACTTTTATCCTACCGATCTTTTCATTACTTCGCAGTTCCTTGGTCTGACATCTTCCATCACCTCCCTCCCAAATTCGTTATTTGTCTTCCTCTGTTATGCTTCCTCTTCATGTTTCATTTGGGATGAAAGACGTTCGACCGACATCAAGAGAAGAAGGCGTTCATAAAGAAGAGGCAACTAATTCGTTCAATGAACCCTTAATGTTGCAAACAAGTGAGCTTTTCATTGAAACGTTCGCATGAGACATGGAACTCTACGGATCAGAGACGTGGAACATTTGAAGAGTGGACAGGATGAAGATTGGAAGTCTTGAAGACATGGTTTTGGAGGAGAATCCTGAAAATCAAATGGACAGACAAGATGAGGAACGTGGAAGTACATAGAATAGTATAAGAAGAAAGGCTCATATGGAGAACTTTACGGAAGAACTAGATGGATTGGATATACTTCGAGCCACAATGGATTAGTTAGAAATGTAGTGGAAGGAAAAATTGAAGGAAATATTCGATGAGGAAGGTCAAGGGACAAGTATATAGGAAACAAATTAAGAGGGACATAAAACAGAGGAACTATCAGGGGAAAAAGGGAATTTAAACTGATTTGAAAAGAACAAAGGGCTGCAGTGAACCAATCTTAGGTTTGAATCGCTGATTATGAAAATGGTTTTTTTCTAGGTAATAGTAATTTAGGGTGAGTGTCTGAAAACAGATGTTATGTCCGCCCTTGGCGGAATAAATGAGTAATTTACGGAAGTCGGACTTTCAGAAAATAGTCGAACAATATGTGGAGAGAGAAACCCGGTGTAGTCGGCATAGGCTTATTTTGAACGAAAAAACGACAAAGATTTTCGCAAGTATAAAGTCCAAACCGAAGGACGGCGTACATTGGATTCTCGAGTTCGCATGTAGATGTACTAGTTTTTAGTGACACTCATGTATAGAAAATTAGAGGAAAGACGTAACTTAACCTCTAATAAATCATATTTAAGAAATTCATAATCTTCAGTTCCTGTGAATCATAATAAACGGTCCATCAACATTATTCCATGAACGTCCTACCTCTAACAAATTTACCTAACGTCTAATAGCTACCCTTAGCAATCGGGCGCCTTCCCCATATAATTGGTATAACTGGTACCATCTCTCTTGATCTTTTCACAAACATTTGGGGAACATTGAGATTTCATACACTGCCATTCTCACTGCCTTAGAAAGCCTTTTTTATAACAGTATTTTACCCAGTAATTGTGTTTTTGAAGTTTTTCACCACTGCTTCCCCGAGCTACTAACTAGCAAGAAAATAAGTACACCATAAATTTAAAAAATCATGATACAATAACCTAATACCTGCATGTACAATAGCTCTACATACTACATGTATTTCCCTTAATATAATCGAAAATGCCTATTATTTTCCATCCTCCACCTTGCTTTCCCAGCATTCTCCCATCATCCACCATCGTCATCAACATCAAATAAAGGTCTGTCCCAAAAATAAGTAGAATAAATCTGGGGAAATATTTATTGGAGATCAAAGTACAAATTGCTAAAATTCTTCATTTAGAGCACCCTTATGCATCGACACATCAATGCCAGTACCTCCGTTAGTTGTGGTATGCTTCCTGTAAGGCATTGACAGGACCCTTGTTCAGGCACCTCATAATGGCGTCTTTGACGTAATATAGTGGTCCAAAATGGTACTCAAAGGAGTTATACTTGAGTTGTACTCAAAGGCCTTCGTCACTCGTCACTAGTAACATCCTATTCTGAAAAATTCGGGTCTTTTTCACCGTGTTCCAAGAGTTCCAAGGCAAGAATGTCCCACGAGCAATCTTATGACAGCACCTCGGGGACCATCTTGGCACTCCTTTCCCATGGCTAAATCTTCTTTAAAAATTCAATTCACTATGGTTTTCTGAATACTGCACTTATCTGCCAACATCCTGACACTTGTGGGTCAATCGGAATTCAGAATATGCCTTAATATTTGCACATTTTCAACGCAATGTGTTGTTGATGGATGTCTCCAGGGTATTCCTCATCGTCGACCTCCTCTCTACCCTCCCAGAACACCCTGTGCAAGCAGAAAACGATCTCTTGAGACATTTCTCCATTTCCATAAGCATCCTTAAGCATGTTCATGGTCTCCAAGCCAAATTTTTCAAGCGCAATGACAATTTTATCGATTGTAATTGTTCCATGGAAAACGGCACCGTGAATTCGTGACGTGACCGTCGCACAGGGGTAAACATTCCGATCTTTTAAATGGTTGCATGAGGAAAACAAAACAAGCCGTCTCTTTTCCCCTTACCCTGACTGGAACTTCACCATTGGTTTTCCTTTCGTTCTATCTTATTGTCTCTATTATACCCGACTCCCAAAACTTAAGTTCCTCCGATCTTTGCTTATCCTTTTTCTTCACTTGGCCACATTCATCAATTGGAAATAGAAAATTAGATGTACTCATTAAACATTTGAATATGCATATCATATTATACATATACATACATACTAATGTATATGGATATACACACACACGTATATATATATATATATACATATATATATATGTATATATATATATGTATATATATACATATATATATACATATATAGGTTGATATATATATATATATATATATATATATATATATATATATATATATATATATATATATATAAATACGCACACGTGTGTGTGTATATATATATTTATTTGTATACGTACATAAATATATGTTGTATGCATTTATTTATGGAATTCTGGTTTCAAGAGGCAAATTACGCACACATCTTTTCACTCTTAAGAATTTAAATAAGGGTCATTCCATGTTAGTCCATCCACCGTCCAGCATAGTCCCTTCCATTTTGGATTTTGATGGCCCTTAGGTCCGTTCTATTTTCTCTATATTTCTCCACGCCCAAATTCTAAGCAAAAGCTTCAGATCCCCGCTTATCCTCTTGCCTCAACGACCAAGTTTCCGAGTCACACCAACCTAAACTTCATATTAAAGTTTTCACTGCCTTTTTTTAACATCTTTACCCAGGGTTCTTACATAATATCAACTCCCAACTCTTTCTAAAAGCTTCAATGGCGGATAATTATATCAAGTTATAATGTAGGAAGGAGGAGCGGAAATAGGAAGAGAGAGAAGGAGAGAGAGGAGGATGTGAAGGGTGGTTGTCGGAGAATGATGGATCTGGGAAGTGGGGGTGTGGTTGCGGATGGGGATGGGGTGTGGGCGGGATGGGAGGGAAAGGGTGAAGGTGTGTTTTTCGGGGTGGGCTGTGTACGTGTGCGTGGAAGGACCGTAGTCGGGAGGGAGGAGGTGCGGGCGAGGGGACGGCGGAGAGGGGAGAGGGTAAGGGAGGTCGATTCTGCCCGGGCGTGGGGGTGTAGCGGCGCGTGAGAGGGAGGCGAAACGGAGGGATTGGGGGGGGATGAGGCGTTGTGGAGGAGGGCATTACCCAGGAGAGAGAGAGAAGGAGAGAGGTGGGCAAAGGGGGTTAGGCGCGAAGTGATGCGTGGAAGAGGGCCGGGTTGGCTATGGATAAGGCGGCATGGCGATGGGGAGGGTGTTGGAAGTGGGGAAGTGTGATGGATATTTGGGGGTCTGGGAGACGGGGTTTCCACCACGGGGGGGAAACGGCGTGGGGAGTAAAATAGTGTGGAGGAGATGGTTCCCAGGATTGGGGAGGGGTGTGTGGGGGAGGGGGTTTAAGGGTGCAGGGAAGATGTGGTTAAGGTAAAGAAGAGAAACGCGACGGACTCTTTTGAGGGGGAAGGGTTTGCGCGCTCCCTCTGGGGACCCCGGCAGGGGATAGGGGGGGGGGGGGCGAAATTGGGAGCACGCCATTTTGCGCGCGGACAAAGGTCCCAGAGGGGGATGACTGCCGATATGCGGGGGACGGGGGTGAGGGAAGGTGTACGTGTGGGAGAGGAATAAAGGGAAGAGAAAGACGGATAAAAGGGGGGAGTGAAGGGAAAGAGACAATGATTCCATTGGTTATAGACACAAAAACACACACACACACACACAAACCTCCACCTCAAACCCTCTTCCCCAGGGGGCGACTCAATGCTCCCTTCTCAGCGAGAGAGACAACAATTTTTTTTGTAAACCAGGAAAAAAAACACCCACAGCGAAAACATTGCCGTCACGAGAGCTCGGAATGAAATTCCTGCACGGGGGTGGAATAGGTCCGAACTGTGTCATTTCATCGGAGGGGTGAGGACGATTTCGCCTGGGCGAAATTAAGACTGCCGCGAGTTTATTTACCCCCCTTCCCCTTCCCCAGGAGAGTTGTGAGGAGGTCGAGCGAGCTCGGATGTGAAAGCCAGAGAGAGGCAAAGGGGATATTATTGAGATGGTCCCAAAACCCTTTCGCACCTCTCTTCCCTACCCTAAGACTCCTTGTTCCCCTCCCCCACACCCTCCTTCCCCCCTCATCACCTTACCCTCTCTTCATTTATGCAAGGACTTGATCACCTCCTTAGGGTCCTCCTCCCCCACCCACGCACCGCCGCCTCGGTCCGCTCACTCGCCCCCACCCCCTTAGGGCTCTCCTAAAACCCTTCTCTCCACACCCCTCCCCCTTTCTCTTGCCTCTCTCTCTATCTATATTCGTTCTTCATCCTCTCTTTATTCCCGCGAGCGTGTCTCAGGCACAACTTTTTCGGCGGGAACCTCTCCACGTCATGTCAAACACTCCTTCCCCCACAAACACCTTTCTTTCTCATCTCCTCTCCCCCTCAACCCGCAGCACTATCAACCCCTACCCCCACCACTCTCAACTACGCCGCCTTCCGAGTGAACTACTCGTTAGTCGACGAGGTAACCGCACACGCACACACATGGACCCTTCTCTTCCAACACAAACCATCCTCCCGATACCCCGAAATTCCCTCCCGATTCTACCGCCACCGGGTTCCACGACGCAGCGTCCTTGTGGAGGGCGGGGTGAAGGGAGATACGGGGCGTGGGGAAAGGGAGCCGTTTTCCCCCCTCACTTCCCCCCCCCCACATCCCCGCCCCCCCTTTCCGCCCGGCTGATATGCGGGGGGAAAGGGAGGGGAGGGCTAGGGGTAGATGGGGAGGGAGGTGCCGAGGGTAGTAGAGAGCTGAGGAGAGGGGTATCCTCCCGAAGGAAGGGAGGGAGGGTAGGGGAAGGAGAGAGGGAGGGAGGGAGGGGTGGTAGGCGTGAGCAGAGCATTCGATCCACGAGTATCCTAGCAACGGAGCTCCCGCCATCGGCTCTCTGCCGGGGAGGAAGGAAAGGAGGCTGCGTGGGGAGGGGAGGCTGGCTGGTGTGCGCTCGCGAGGGGGAGCGGTTTGGGACACTGTGCGGTGGATTAGGAGGCGGAGCTGGAGACCAGGAGGGGGCAGCACCCTCGAGGATGGGGGGGTGGGAGGGAGCCTTGGGAGGTTCCTAAACCCGAAACTATTTCTGCCCCACCTTGCCTACTTATAGTATACTTCCCGACAATAGGCATTAACTAACTCTGGACCTATCTTTGCCTGTAATTTTGTTTATTTTCTTCGCATATCCTGCAGGTTGTCATTTTATCTCAAATTACTCCTTTGGTTATTATGTATTATTGTAACTATACCGTTTAAGGTAGGTTTTGGTTTGACACGTATAGTACAAAGACATATTTTTTCGCCTCAAATAACGAAACATAACCTGACATCCAAAATTACAGTAAACCCCTCTTCAATTCCGCATAATTTTCTTATTCTCTTCATTCCGTCCGACATCCCTGTCCTATTTCTGATCCTTTCTCATCTTGCCTAACTTTCTCCCAGCTAAATCCGTATATAATAATATCCCATTGCCCATGAAAACGCTCTCCATCCACCTTTCCTACCTCTTTTGGATTTCTCCCAACTATCCCCTCTCATCCCCCAGCACGTCTTAGCTTGTTTTCTCCTCCGCCCATTTCATCTTTTTAATTCTTCTCCGCACTCTCAATGAAAAGCCTCTAATCTACGTCTTTCATCTTTCTTCATCGGCCATGTTTCCGCGCCGTAAACACCTGAATTCACGATTTATAAATATATATTAGCGATGATTCGATACAATTCATGAACGATCTTTTCTCGACACTCGATACCATCGAGCTCGACGACAATACCACTCGATACCCGTAAACATATGCGCTACCGCTCGATTCCACCGAATATCACCGCAGCACTAATCGATACCAGCTGCTGACGCGTTGATATTTAATTTTTTTGGGATTTTTTTTGAACATAATTCGTCAGAGCAATTCTTCCTCTATCATCTCTCCTCCTAAATTCCACAACCGTTGTCTCGCAGGAGATGTCGAGTTTCTCAACCTGACCTCTTCTTAACCCTTTTCAAAGGGGTCACTTCCTTCCCGACCAACCCCTCCCCCCCACCTTTAATTGTTGCCATCTCCTGCATGAAATACCCCCGTACATTTTCCCCGGGGTGAAATTTTCTTGACGCTCTCGTGTTTCTACACCTTCCTCCATATTCCCTCCTCTTTTATTTGCCTCCATATTCCCTCCTCTTTTATTTGCCTCCATATTCCCTCCTCTTTTTTGCCTCAGCGAGCCAATCAGCTTTCAAAACGGTCGTTTGTTTTCGTGACGCAGTCTTCTTTTCACGCGGCGCGGGTAAGGCGTCAGGGAAGTTTTGAGCCTTCCGAAAATTTTTCGATCTCAGACGGAGGAAAATGAAATTCTTCCAGGGAGGGTTGGGGGGGGGGTGAGGGAAAGAGCCGGCATGTGTTTACGGTCCCGAGTGCGACGCAGGGCGGAAACATTTCCGTTATGACGAGAAAGAAACGAGCTCTCAGTTTCATGACTCAATTACGCTATTCTTGTCGCCGGTTTCGAAGCTTTTCTTTGTAGACTTGAAATTGATTTGAAAACATTGCTCTTGCATAAGTATTATTGGCAGAAAAAAGGGTATTACGGTGAGTAGACATCTGAAATATTGATACAAAGGCACAGGTTCGATTCCCGGGGACGCCTCTCTACATAATCAGCTTCATGATGTGCTGTGCGATTTTCCCGAGGCGGTAGATGTGAAACGGTCTGACCGCTTGGGAAGTTTTATTATCAGAATGATTTATAAGAATCACGTAGATGCGCGCGGGACATTGGTTCTGTTTCAATTGTAAGAGTAACCCCTTGAGTACCTTTAGATTCATCCAAAATATGAAATTTGTCATATGCCTACCAAATCTTCCTGGAAAACCACAATCCACACAGGAAAATGAACTTGTCCTCTCTTAATACGCTTCGGCGTACATTTTACACGCAATACATACTGTATAGGGCTCAGTACGAAGTGAGCTCCACAATGACATGAGAAATCAACCTTCCGGTTGACTTTGGTGGCTTGGTTAAAGGTGGTATCGGGTCTATTATGAGAGGGTAGGTCTACATCCGCCAATCAAAACCAACAAAACCATTCGCGGGTGATAAATGCTCTTTTGTATTTTTGTTTTAAGCGGATATCCGGTAGTATTTTTGAAAAATAAGTTCATCTCGTGTCAGCCTCCAGGTTAGGTGACGAATCGGTGGTCGACTCGCCAAGGTGAGCGATTCGATCATTAAAACTAAGGTAGAGATGGCAAGAGCCTAACCTAGAGGAAGGACACCTGGTGGAAGTAACTTATTCAGCACATATGCCGGGAAAGCACCAGGATTTTTCATGATAACGTTTTGTTTGCCGTCATCTAACGAGGAATATTATCTTCATGAGGTATGTTGCTGAACTTTTCGGGGCTAGGAAACAGACCCTTTGTCAGCAAAAGAAGAACAATTTATAGACATGTATGTTTTTTTCTGAATTTCATTTACTTGTGGTATTTATGAAGTAAACTCGCGTTTTATGTCTCAGTAGCATTTCTTAGAATTAAGAAAAATATTGCCCAGAAATTAAAATAATATTTCCATCCAAAACATCCCTATTTTTCCCCAGACAATTCGATTCCTTTGTTTCCATTTATAAAATTTGAGCCGTTTCTCTATTGATAAAACCGTAAAACGATTTGACAACTATTTCTCCCTCTTCTTGTATCTACGGCAACTTTAGCAATTTTTGTAGGATTCCATGTAAACAACAAGGTCTTTCAGGAATGGCATTTTCTCTATACTCATATTTTTGTGTATTATATATATATATATATAATACGAGTGTCATCCGGAAAGTAGTACCCGTTCGTGAAATAAAGACACAAAAGTAAATATTAACAAACATAAAAAATTTTATTTGAAAGAGGATACTTTAAACTACTTCTCAACATAATCTCCAAGCAAATTAAGGCATTTGTCATAACGTGTGACAAGTTTCTGTATTCCTGCTGCATAGTCCTTCGCCGCCAGCTCATTGAGATACGCGAGGGACCCATCTTGCACAAATTTTTGCATAATGCAGATGGTGTTTAACAATTTCATGAACAATTGTTCGAGAAACATTGGGAAAATGCTCACAGATGTCATCAATTGTGACGCGCCGATCGTTCCTCACGAATTCGTCAACTGAGCTCACCAGTTGGTCTGTAATGACAGACGGTCTCTCCGAACGCTCATCGTCGTGTGTGTTCCCCCTCCCCATGTTGAAGTTGCGACACCACCGCCGAACAGACGACTCGTCCATTACATTGTCTCCATACACCTCCTTTAATTGGCGATGAATATCACATGGGCGAACGTTTCTTGCATTGAGGAATTTAATCACTGCCCTCACTTCACAACTGGCGGCGTTCTCAATTTTTTTAAACATTGTAAACAATCACAGAAACAACACAGGCAATGCTAGCGTCACGCAACTTGGCTCAGAGAAGGCAGACAAGCCACTAAAGCTATCTGACCTCGTCCAGCGGCTACTCGCGTCGTCAGCACTTCATGCGGCACGAACGGGTACTACTTTCCGGATGACCCTCGTATATAGACACATATATACACGTATATTCATATATATGTATAAATATATCGCAAAGGGGTGAGATTTAGGGGTGCACGGTTCGGGGGCGCAGGGTGGGCGTCCGCCGGGGGACGGACGTTAGGGTTCCCTCTCTCTCTCCCCTTCTCTCTCCCCGGGAGAGGAGGTGCACATTCGCCGGGAGTCGGGCCGGCGCTTTGCGGGAGTTCGGGAGGGGCGGGTGACCCTCCCCGTTCCCCCTCCGCTCCCCCTCCATCCGTCTCCCTCCCGCATCCCCATCTTCTCCCGTCGACACACTCTCCGCCGTCAGTGAGCCGCGCGGTTTCACACGGTCGCCTACCCCCCCGATCGGCGGTCTCGGCGCCCGGCGAGGTGGCGCTCAACAACATCTCGCGGGGCGACCTTCCTCGTCGTTCCCGCAATCCAGCGTGTGCGTGTCTTCCCTCATCCCTCCAAGAGCCCTCCCTCCCCACGCCCAAGTCTTTCGTATCGGTCCCCTTTGCCGGATGACAAGTGGGCGAGGGCCCCAGAACGTGGAGACCCCCCCACCGTGGTCGTGTGTGGGAGGAGACGAGGAGTTTGACTGTTTTAATCTCTCCGTCGCGGTCCCCACTGAGTGGTGCTTATTGTTTTCAGTGCGGGACTAGGACAAAGGAAACAGACGAACTCTCTCCCCCCGTCCAAAACCCTTCTCTTCCCTCATACCCTCAATCTCACCCCCAATGACGGAGGGATTACGAGGATTCCCGTGCTTGTGAACGCAAATATTGTTTTTAATTCGTGTTGGGTTTTTTAAAGAGTTTTCCGTGGGTAGGGATTCATTTTATGTCTGGCCTTTTGTCATCAGTGGAGAGAGTTTGGAAAAAAATACATCTCTACCCTTCTTTCTCCTCCCCATTAACCCTTTCTCACATAACACCCCTCAAAAACCGGGTGGAGATCCCTAAACATTTTATTAATTGTCTTCCTAAATCCCCTTCCCTCCCAACCCCTGCCATAACCCTCAAAAACCCCTTTCCCCTGAGTTTTGGATAAAAGAAGAGAGGCAAAAAAGGGGATTCTTATTTTGTGTCCCACCCCCGCTCTCTGAAGGACTACGCTGCCCATGTCCATGCCGCCAAGGAGAGGACTGGAGGAGAGATAGAAAAAGAGTGAGAGGAGAGTTGTTATTTCGTCTTCAATCTGCGCGGGGCGCATTGTCTGCCCCCCACCCCCGGATCGGGGTCCGGCGCCGGGTTCCCCGGGATATGTCGTTCCCGGGAATCCACCCCCACGACGGAGGATCGTCGCCTCAAGGGAGAGAGCGTCGGCGGGCGGGAGGGAGGCGGACCCGGCCTGATATAGGACCCGTCCCGGGATCGAAGCGAGTGGAGGAGGGAGCCTGGTGGGTGCGTGGGTCCGGGAGGGGACAGCGGGAATCGCCGGAGCATTGAGACCACCACCACCCGCAACCCCCCCCCCCCAAAATACGCACTCACACCACTTGATTAGAACTTCCGGGTAAGTCCATTCTGGAAATTTTACTCTCAGCCTTTTTTTCGTGTGCGAGATTCCTGTTTTGTTTAAATTTGATTTTTACTTCGCAAGGAGGTTTCCCTCCTTCCCGTTGTAATTATTTTACCTGTCCGTCATCGGCCAGTGGTCTCCAACCTCCCCCATTCCACCCCAATTAGGTATGCGTACCCCCCTCCCGGTGGGAATTTTACCTAATTGATCTCTCCATGTCGTTATAATTTTTGACTTTGCTTTGTGCGTCCACAGTTCACAAAGCTAAGGTTTCTAAGTGGTCTAATTTGTCTTGTTTTCAAGGTGATTTTTGTCTTAAATTATGCAAGAGGTCCCCTTGCCGCCTCTCTTTCTCCATCTCGCGTTTCAGTTCGAATTCAGTGCGGATTTGTTCACAGAATTGTTTTTGTGCATTGATAAGCTCCTGTGACAGTTTTTGATAGGTTAGATTGCACGTATTATTTCACAGTGCTTTCCAAATAATCGGCCCGTTAGATGAACATATATTTTGTCATGCTTCATTTTCCCATCTGCGAACATTTTTCCTGGGTCGTGCTACATCAACTCCTTTAATTGTCGTTCAATTCATTCGGGGCAATGGGCGAAGCCATAATTATAAAAGGGGGTCAGCCTTAAAACTGTCCTCTCCCGCTCTCTTGGCCATTGTCTTGTGTGGAAGCTTTTCCTCCATTGGTTTCTGTGCTTAGGGATACTAGGGTGGCCCGAAACGGCGTGTTTGAGCTAGATGTCGTCACGATCGTGCCATACCCACCCTCCTCCACTTCACCTACCCCGAGGCTATTATTTTACAAGTCCATCCTCCCCTCCTTCATTCTCTCCTCCTTTTCAAGTTCGACTGCAAAGAGAAACCCATCCCCCTTTCCTTTCTCTTCCACACCCACGCAAACACCCCCACCAGACCCTTCCCGCCCAGTCATCCCCGCGGGGTGGGAGGTCCCTTGCTCTCTCTACTCTCTCTCTCTCCCCCCGTTCGTCCCCTTTCTTCAGACCGAACTCACTCTCATCCCCGACCCCTCTCTCGCCATACCTGTGGGTCTCAATCGTCTCCCCTCTCTCGGCTTTCCGCCCTCGTGCATATCTCGGTCGTGGCGGCCTAAGGAAAGTATTTAAACGCTCATGCGCCCTTGTGTGATTTTTTTTTCAAACCTCTGGCGAGGAGGCATGCGAGATGGTGGGGGGGGGAAGGGTAAGTGAGGAAAGATGGGGGGGAGGAAGAAGAAGAAGCCGAGAGGAGATTCCTCTCCGAACCCTACAGCATCCCTTTATGTTGTCAATCCACCGTCTGTCCACCCACTCCCCACCCCGCACTTCCTTTCCTCCCCGGACGGTCCTCTTTTCCTCCATCCAACCCTCTCTACGCTAGCCTTCGCTCATCACCGACTGTGAAGTTTTTCCAGCTTTTGATGTCTTTAAGCAGCGTTTTATTCGCCCGGTCTTACCTTTTTAAGTTCTTGCGAGAAAACCAATACCAAGACAGCTCCTCGCTCGAGATTTCTCTCTCTTTGCTTGAATTTTTCCTTCAAAAGTGTGATCAAGGGAATCGTGAATCATTTATTCGTTCCCCTCGAAGATTTTTGCGTGCGCTCTCATTAGTATATGTCCACAAAGCAGAATAAATATTGTACCGTGGTGTTTTCTAAGTTGCGATAAATCGCCTTATATTGAGTTACCGAAAGTACAAAGCCTAGTTTGTTTCGGTGGAACATAAATGCCCGTTTGTTAAAGATTTATTCATTCGAAAACCACACGAAATGATCATTTGAGAGAATTTGAAAAAGTGAGCTATGGATTACAAAATTTCTCGCAAAATTATCGCGTGCGCAATTCAAGTACATTTCGTTTGTCTAAATGCGTCAAATTGTTGTGTCAAGGATTTATCAGCAAAAATGAAATGCAGAATACCGTCTGTAATAATATATATGTATTAATTTCATCGAAGAAGAATAATATTCTACATGAATTATTATCGAAAAATATTAAACATAAATATTGGACGCAAATAAAACTTTTTATCGAGCAGTATAGTTTCACTCGTTTCTGTGTATCACAGTTTCGGCTCTTTCACCTACCCTATCAGTCTCCACTTCTAGCCCAGCAAAAAACCCCCTACCCCCAATCAACCACCAATAAACGTCATTCCTCTCATCAACAAGAGGATATGTTTTCCAATATGCATGTAATTTTCATCTGAAGATGACTCGAAGTGTTGAAACTCGGGTCGTGTGAATAAATATAGTAAAGTGGAAATCACAATTGTTGATTATAAATTATCTTCAAAACTTTTTATAATATCTTTATATTAAGAATATCGGTTAATTTATTATTAATTAATATAATCGGTTAAGAATTAGCTTCTAATTAACTGTTTGCAATTCCTTCACAAGCGCGTCAGATCAATAAAGGCAGGATCAGTTATACTATTGTTTGTTTCTATGAACAGTGAGACAACGTAGACATTTTTCTTGTAACAAAACTACCATAAATACCATTTACGACATGGACATAACAAATATGCCAAGTCTAGACTTTTAATTTTGATCTGTTATTATTCCTTTGTATTTCATGAAAACCATCCTTCTTCAAACTTATTGCTGCGAGTAAGAAATTCTCGGGACAGTATAATTATTAGCTGTTTTCACTGAGAATATTTATGATATTTTATAATTTGCCATGGGACGTTATCGAGAAAATAAGGGTAATAACATTTGTTGAAGGGAACTAAGTAGCTACATTAGGATGGAAATTTTACAAAAAAAACTCGACAGGGGTCCGAATTTATAACGACGCCCATTATTTTGAAATATAAGGGTTCACTTAAGCTGTCGACATCACTGTCGCAGGTTTAAATAAATTATCATTTAAATTTGTAAACTAAACTCTTAGTAATATCAGCCTAGTTTTTGTTAAATTTATCATGTGTCCACTTAAGATTATAAGTGAGGAGAAAAAGCTGTAGAGGGTAATTCAAAAAGTTAGGAACATTTGATGCAGGGTATGTCTATTGAACGGCAAAGGAACACTTAAGACCATAGAATTTAAAATGTTGGGTTGAAGAGTTGGGAGATAGGTTGGTTGGATGTTGGACGGAATGAAGTGAGTGTGAAAGTAATAGGAGTTAAAGAAGGGTTTATTTAAATGTACGGTGTCGCATGTTGTCATGTTGGCTGAGGTGCAAAAACGTTGCGGTATTTAGTCTGTGTTTTACCAAAACCTACAAGTACCCAATTAGGTAGGCAACTACTACGGGGTTTATAACCCCTGTGTTTGACAATTTTGGCCATTGAGAAAGATGTGAAAAATAGATAGAATGTCTGATCCATCAAACATAAATTTCACTATCATACTAAGAAAATTAATAAAAAATTTGTTGGTTTTCTTGGGAAAATTTTCTTGTCCACCGATGTGAACATTCAAATTACATCTACATCAATACCCTGTGAGCCACCAAAAAGGTGTGTGGCAGGGGGTGCAGTACCAGAAGTAAAGGGTAAGGGATGAGGGGGTTATGGTTTTTCAAATGGATGGGGGAAGGGGAGGGCACCTGCAATATATATATAATATATGTATTGGGCACCTGTATATATATATATATATATATATATATATATATATATATATATATATATATATATATATATATATATATATATATATGTATGTATGTATGTATAACCATGCGCATGGGGGATTTAGATTACAAGCATCAAACATTAATAGATGTACATATTTTATTTTTTGTGGTTACACAAAAAATTCATACTCATACACAACTAATTATTTTTTTAACCATAGGGATTCATAACGTGTGCATGATGACTTAATTTTATTTTTAACAAAAGTCTCTCGTTAAAAATATATGATAGTTTGCCTTTCTTGTGCTCCCTTTTCCTGCTTCCTCTAAATTTCTCTTGACAACCCCCTTTCCTCCCCCACCCTGGCTAGTTCTTCATCGTTTGCTTTCCCTTCCGTCTGAGGGCAAGGCGTTAAATGACCTGGAAAGATTTAATAACCTTTTGCTAACTCCAAATTTGAGTGATGTTTTCCGGATATTATGGTATCAATTTTCCGTCATTAGCAGAGATGGGTGGATTCGGTTGATTAATAATGTAGTAAGTCTGTTAAGTACATTTCGAACGCTAATGACGGTATAAATAAGAGGTGCATTCAAGTTCAGCGGTATCAATTTTTTTCTCAAGAAAGGGAACAGATGTAAAGACGTAATTAAGCTTTAAATACGAGGTCTGTCTGGAAACCCTCCAGCCATGCAATGTTTTGAGAAAAATAGCCTGCATAGAACAATGAGGCCTTAGTCCCCATCGTAGTACTTCCCTTGAGACCTCACACACTTATCCCAGCGTCTCTTTTACTTTTCCAAACAATCGACCAAGTCCTTTTTCGGAATTGTCATCAGCTGCATCGTCGCATTCTTCTTTATCTCGTCAACCGCCTGTTAGGAAGACTGGGCTTTTGTTTCAGGGTCACAGCCGTAGACCTATGCCTCATCTTCAGTTATGACATTTTTTTTAGAGAACCTGGGTCATCGTTTGCGGCTTGGAGCAAGTCTCCTGCAACTCTAGAGCACGAAATTCCGTCAAGATGAAAGAGAATGCGACGATGCAGCTGACGACCATTCCGATAAAATTACTTTGCAGATTATTTTTAAAAGTGGAAAAGGCGCTGGGATAAGTGTGTGAGGTCCGGAGAGGAGTACTTTGAAGGGGACTAAGCCCTCATTGCTCTAGGTGGGCTGTTTTTTTCAAAATATTCCATGGCTGGATTCTTTCCGGACAGAACTTGTACATGGGCATTCTTTACAAATATCAAACATAAATGTCTGCACCGTACAATGCACATGATCCGTATAGCTTCCGCTAGGGTGAAAAGCGTTCACAATTATTAAAATGGCGTGGTTAAGTGAGGAATTACGGAGAATAATCATCTGGTTTTTTCCAATGGTGTGGTTGAGGACTCGAGGTTCGTCGTTAATTGAGTGAGAGACATGCGGCACGTAAATAGTGATGTAGGTATGCATAAAATCTGCATTCACTGGTGCATTCAAGTTCAAATGTAAACTCGGACTATCAAAAGTTTTCCGGTGGACAAAAAGGGACCTCACCAAGAAGAATCCTCGATTACCATGGAAACAAGGCGACGACGATGTACAAATTGTTTGCGTACACATAAAGATTATTCTGAGCAAAAGCATAAGTTTCAACTTTTTGGCAATTAGGAGTTTAGTCAGAAAAAAATCAGGAGATCGTCGACATTATCTGTATCGCATCAGGCGTTTACCTGACGTGTTTTCGTTCACCGTCCTTCTTATTTTGTATGCCCTGACGTTTACTGTAAGAGAAAGGGAAGGTCGGCGAAAGTGATGAAAGTGTGTTGAAATGTGGATGGAATTGATGGAATGACAGGTAGTGATGTCTCTATAAAAAGAGGCTCGGAAATCATATCGCTAATTAACAAACCTCTTGTTATTTCGCTAAAATTAGATTGCGGTCCCTCTGAATTCAGAAAAGCGGACGGATACGGAATGCGAATTACTTTTTCTGTTCAGGGTGGACAAAAACTTTATGGTCTTTTATTGGTTGCTGTCGGAAGGAGAAAAAATAGCCGTGTATTCTTGGTTCGTGGGTGTCCTGGAGTGTGGCTGGGAGGAAGGGGGAGACAACAATGGGAACTAAACCCTAAAGTTAGCTATGCGTGGCCGCTTCCATGGCGATGACTGTTGGTGTGTGCGTGTAGATAATCAAGTGGCTCCCTTGCCTCCCTTCTCTTCCCTCGACCCCTTTGTTGGTGAGCGGGGCGCATTGTTGTGTGTTTTACACGTGATGGCATTTCAGTTTTATCCCCGAACGTACCTCTCCCACCGATTCGACCCGAATCTTGGGGCTAGGTATCCTCCGGAGGCTTTCAGACCCTTCGAAAATAGCTCGCTTGGTTATATTGTTGTGAGGGCGGGCTTCTTCATTCGAATTTACCAAATTCCTGATCGCAATTGCGAAAAAGATCCGTGAACAATGGTGGAGGGGCATAGGCTGAGAGGGGAAACGATATCATTGTAAAATACAACTCAAGATATGGGCCAGTGTGAGCAGAACTCAGCCGTCACGATACCAAAAATCACAATTGTGTCGTGTTAATGGTCAAAATAGTTTGAAAAACATGTATACATAGACGTCAACACAAAAGCATGCCGTCACAACCTTCCCGCCGTTCTGTAGGGGGTTGGGTGGGGGAGTATATGTACCCATACTAGTAAAAAAATAGTTCGTATTTTAATTATTTGGAGGGATTCTCACACCCTCTTTATAATTATCTCAAAAGTGTCCCCTAATTGTATACGTTTTTCGTTTCAGTCTCATTTATACACTTGGTTTCATGGGGAGGTTAGACTATTATAATTTCTTGTCTTTAGTCGTAGAAGTCAAATTAAATTGTGAAATACTGCCAAAATTATTAAAATAAATTAAAAAATAGCTATTTTGTTGATTCGTACAAAGTGGTGTTGTAGCGTGTGTTAGAATTAATTGAATTAGGAGGGAACAATGTAGATGCGTAGAAAATTTACGAGTGTCATAATTTCAGTGTAAAAATCACTCGTGCGCTCATAAACGGGTGACCTCGTTCAATTTATTATTGCGGCATTCGCAAATATTTTACCTGAGTCATAAGCGGGCAAAAATTAAATGTCTTAAATATCTGATGGTCATAAAAAAACGAATCTAGTTAAATTAATTACAACCGGCCTAGAATAATGCCATCGCTAAAATTATTAAACTCTTTAATTGCATCAGTCTTTTCAAACTAAACTTTTTACAGTGCGAAAATGGTCGAATATAATAAAGAACATCGGTACAAAAATATTATTTTGACCATACTTTTGAAACGGTTGACCATACTGACAATTTTTCTTGACTTTTCCTCGGAAGTTAATCAAATGGAATATATAAAATTATGACCACAGAATGTTTAAGTGGAGATCGATCAGTGCTCGCTAAACTGCCGAATCATTTTGTATTATTATAAATTGGTCAATTAACTTTTCATAGCGTCAATTCTGTTGATTTTATTTTCACATACATAAAGTGGTTTAAACTATGAAAATAGATCGTCAAAACTAAATAGTCGATAGTTGTCGTCAATGGATGCAGTCTTATTTAACCTGGATAAACCATAGTCAACGTAAATTACATTTAGCGATTGACGACTGATTTAACCCGAATTATCAAGTTTGTATTGAGAAGTCATAGTTTCTATTAGAAAGATGCTCATAGAGTATTTAATTGTTTAATGCTGATCTCATTAAAAAAGATTGGTGTGGAATTCATATAAATTCCCAAATAATATTTAGAATGAATTGTCAATAAATTGAAATATAAGAGGGTAGGATCACTGATCACTAATGCACACATGCTTGTCAACCATAGACAAAACGACCTTCAGGAGCACTACTGGTGGCATGTTGAAGTTACGTTCCCCCTTAAAACGAATGCGCAGGTATGAGGCCGTTACATTGGTCCAGTGTATTTTGAGAAGCAGTTGAAGTATTGAGACGTGAAGCAACTTTGACCAACATTGTCTCACTGTAGTGCATCATCTGACAAATGTTTATCTCATTTTAATTTTTGATAAATGATGGAACCAGGTTACTTCATTTCATCAACTTGCTCAATAAATTGAATATTGCATATAACTTTAGAACTTTTTGGTGATTATGTCATTAATTCTAATTATAAGGACACATTTTGCAGATACCGTTGCTCATAAACTTAGTTTTATCGCTCAATTGTTTTCGATTGCAATCAAACCAGTGTATAAAAAAATCAAGTCCACTTTAAGGTTACTCTCTGTAAAATATCAGTTCAATGAAGCATAATTCAGGGTAAGACCTTTAGCAGAGACTGATGATACTGCCTATACTTATAGTTGGTTTTCTACTTGAGCGACGTTGGGAAGCGTTCGGGGATGTGCACTGTCCGTCAAATAGGACGTCAAACTTTGAACCCCTAGTAGCTTTGCATGTCCAGCTATTCCGTTACCTTCCTCAATCGATCATTTTCCTAGAAAAAAGATAATCACTGTACCAAGCATAAAATTCAAGAAATTACTGCGCTGTAATACTAATTAATCTAGCGTAGCGATTTAAACACAGCCATTCTGTTCTATTCCACTAAACCGCCGCTTCATCTTCATCTACAACATACCGCTGCAAGGGCGTTTAGTGGGGGCTATTAGGAATCCACCCCTAAAAGAGAAATAAAACTACATGCAAAAGTAACAATAGTATGTAAATTCACACCCAAAGAGACTTGTGTGTTCACGCAAAGCCTAATTTTAACATACAAACGTGGAAACACATAGTATGCTAGCAACTAGCATTCGCATGCACCCACGAAAATCCCAGTCATATTTACGGAGCGTTTAACCTTGTCCTCGCTTGTAACTCGAATGTCTTTGCTATTAATCTAACGACTTTGATTTCTTACTATTATGTTTTTTGATTTTCCGAGAAAAGAACGAATATTTATATCTATTTGTGGTAGAGTTGATCTTCCTTATTTCACCTTTGTGGTCTTATCTGCCCAAATAACAATATGGGACCATAATAATGCCATTTGTATCATAGTTAAGTTCGTTTATTCTGAACCTTGCTAAAAGTCTAATTCGCCCTTGTTCTCTTGGCGTTTCAAGCGGTTCCCAGCCTAATTTCTTTATAAGGTCCGTCAACCTCGCCTTCTTTTTGGTAACTGTTTTTGAAGAATCCTGCGGATCTCTGAACTTTATCTAATTATTTTATCAACGATTTCTCCTTATGATCCCAAACACTTTCGGTGTATTCCAAATGTGGCACATCTAAAGAGAAATAACACCTCTCTTTAACCTTCTCATTGCATTTCCTCACTACCTCTATTATTCGTTATGATATGAGTATTACTGGTTCTACACCAGAATTGTGATGTTTTCTTAAAAAAAAGGTCACATGTATATTATTTTATAGGGTTCAAGGCTGAAACCGGGCTAAGGGGTTACTCTTTTCAAATAATTTTAAAATCAAATTGGAAGTTTGAGAAAGCATAAATCTATTTTTTAGAAATATCGTTTGTATTGAATATTTAAAAAAATATGATGTGAAACTTTTATTAAGTACGCATAATTTTTCTCAGGAAAATATTGCGTTTGTTCATTTCCGTTTTTAGGAAAAAAATTGTCACGTGCAGCATATACTGCCGATTTACAGTGGGACACATAACAAACCATAGAAAATGAGACGCCTACATACGAACATAAACAATAACCATGTTATCTAAACATTATTTTTAATGTGGAAAGAGAAGTTTCTAATTACTGGTGGGAGAGATTAAGGAGGTCTTTGGTAGTAACGGAGTTTAAGGGAAAAGAAATATATGGATGCTATCAGGAACTGAATTTAAGGGAGACAACTAAGGCAGAAGAAGAGCAAGCGTTCGGTGATCGATGATCGAGGACCAAGCGTATTGAATGAGGAGTTGTTACGGGTATATCCAGATGATACTTTCAGGTAGGTTTTTGAAATCGTTTTACGTTTGAAAAAAGGAAGTTATGTTGCCGCACCCTCTTATGCCGGAGAGATAAGTTCTGGGTTGTTAATGACGGAATTAATAGCATTATAAATGAAGGTTTCATCTATTTGAAGCCTGTGATTGGATGGAAAATGTTACACAGGAAAATATTACAGATGGAAAATGAAGACAGAATCGCATCAGTTGACATATTGCGAAATTTTGGGTTGATTCACCATTTTACCAAAAATATTATTGACGCTCTTAAGAAAGTTGAAATTAGATGGAGCTGGGATCGACCAAATGGGAGAGAAATGCGAAAAAATTGGAAGAATAACAGTCAACAAGTACGGTATTAGCGAAAGGGGATTTTTATAATTTCAGTAGTAGTAGTTTTTATCGGAGCCGACCGATAACTGAGGTCATTTGCGCCGTTAGGGCAGGACAGGTAAGGATGAAGGGTGGTGAGAAACCCGGCGTTGGCATTAGCCTACTCTTGTCGAAAGGCGTCAAGGGGTCCGCAGCTTAACTCCCCAACAAACAGATGGCGTGCTCACTCAAAGTGCCTTCCACAAAGCACCTCAAGTAGGAATCGGTGTCGCCTCCAGGATGTATAATTTCAGTGAAGCGGTACAGGAGAGGTCTAGAAGAAACGTGACTTTATTTTTAAGTGCCTGGATATGATCAAAGAAATTTAGTTTACAGTCAGTTCATACACCAAGTTCTACTGAGGGCACATTGTTGAGTTGTTTGGGATTAGGTGTAGTTGATGTTAAAAGGGATTTTCAAGGGGAATAGACATGGATTTGGGCTTACCTGGGTTGAGTTTAAGTTCCCAGGAATTCCACCATTCTGATATCCTATTTAGAGCATCTTTAAGATCTTAACAGTCTGCAGCACTGTTTATATGTTTAGATAACTTGAATTCGTCAGCTCATAGCAAAACGTGAGATTAGGAGTAAAGAAATAGGTAGGATAGATAATCGATGAAAATATTCAAAATATATGGACCTAGGACGCCTTGGGGAACTCCTGCCGTCCCAGTTGACCATGTGGATAAGGCAGCATACACCATTACCCGCTGAGTTTTGTTAGTAAGTTAGCTGAACAAGATAGATTGGCGTTGAAAGACTGCCAAGTTGGTCACAAGTAATGACACTGGAAAGAAGCCCGGAAGGAGACGCAAAATAATAGAGCCTATTCAAAATAATCATCTCACAGAAAAAAGAATAAAAACAGGTGCAAGGTGATGGAAAGATAGTTTGATACGTCAGGTTTTGGGGAGGATAGTGTTAGAGGTTTTCTATTAAGGGGGGAAAGTACCAAGAGAAAGCAACGATTTAATAGCAGGCTTAAGACTACCGAAAGGGAGGGAGCACAGTTACGTATCATCGGGGCCAGTAGAACGATTGATTTTACGGAGGTAATCAAAAACCTCCCAAGTATCGGTCTGCCCTAGAGATAGGTAATGGGGAGAAAGAGAGTTATCAGGGGTGACTGTGAGATTGGATTGAGGTGTTAGACCTTCGGAAAAGAAATTGAGAAATAAGCGTGACCTACGTTATCTGGTCCCACAGTATCAACATTTTTATGGGAAACGTACATCAGGAATCCATTGACCATCGTGGCGTTGATTGACAAAAAGACGAGAATTCTTTTGGGGTCAGAATTTAGAAGTAGTTTTTATGGGAGGTGGACAGCTAACGTCATTTGCGCCATTAGGGAAAGATGGGAAATGTAGGGTGGAGAGAAACCCGGTGTCGGCATTAGCCTTCTCTTGTCGAAGGGTGGCAAGGGGTCCGTAGTTTAACATCCCATGCGATGGATGTCGTTCTCACTGAAAGGGCTCTCCACAAAGCACCTCAAGTTGGGATCGGGATACCGCTGAAAAATATTTGTTGTCTACAGGATTTGAACCTGGGCTCTCTCAGTGGGAAGCCTGTACGTTAGCCACTGCCCCATCCCCATTCATGCCCGTTGCAAATGAGAGATGACGATTATAGTCCTCGAGTATACTCGTCAAAATCACGGACGGGCAATTCAGAGTGATTCACTGAAGGTCCGCGGAGCGTTTTCACAACGAAATACGTTGTAGAGGTTTCTTTTTCGTTTTTGTGTAAACAATTGGAACTAGGTCATTTTATGGCTCGCTCTAGGACGGATTAAAGGAAATATCCTGCATTTTCCGGAGACAAAGAGGTGAGCACTCTCCATTGCATGAGGTCTATGGAGGAATTTAAGTTCCTCCCAGCGAGCCTTCGACCAGGCATATAAGGGAGACCTAAAAGGTGGGTAGAGGAGAACCCTGTGGTGCTTCCGCGGACCTCTAAAAGCGGAAAATAACATCAAGGGACTTTTGGTAGAAGTCAAAGATGTTAAGGCTAGGGGTGATTGCATCAGGGGGTACAGAAGAGGAAAGGAGAATATCCAACGTTGTCGTGTCACGGGTACCTTGGAAGGTTTTGGAGATAGTGCTGGGAAAGGCGAATCGCGTGAATAAAATGCTCAATAAAAAATTAATTTCGGGTATTAAGAGGACAGCCATCTGTTGGAGAGTCCCTGATAATGGACTAGTTGAAATCATCAGCATGAGATTTATAGTTTTTAAAATAGAGTAAAAACAATTTTCCAAAATAGAAACATCACTGGTGGAGGTGGAAGGGCCAATGAAATTTTTCCTTAATATATCATTATCACCGGGGGTTAATAAGACTTTGCTACACATAGGAGAAGTAAGAGGGAGTAAGCCAAGTTTCCGAGGGGGAAATTAAGTCCAACCGGGGAACGCCACGGGCATGAGAATGTACAGATGACGATACGAATCTGAAAGTTGATCAATGCGAACTGAGGATCGGGTTTGTATGGTGAATAATGTACCAGATTACCTCCTCGAAAGCCCGGGTTCGAATCCCGGTCGTGGCAGGATGTTTCAATGGTATCCTAGTCCTATTTGGGGGTGCCATACATGGAGAGCATGTTAAGTGAGTACATTATCCGTCGAATGGGAAGTTAAACTGTGGCTCCCTTTGCGCCTGTTATTAAAGAGTGAGGCTGATGCTGAGGAAGGGTTTCTCTTCCTTTGAGGAACCTAGCTCCATTAAATTACCCACCTATCCGTAATGGAGCAGATAAACTTAGATGTTGCTCGCCTCCTAAATAATAACTACGTCTACTACTCAATACGAACTCTTATATTTATTTGCTTTTAAATGAGATACAATTGTTGACATTAAAATTCATGGTAGGACTTCACTTTAGATTGCCACTTCAGTATTGTAGTTTTTTAAAACCCGCAATGTGATTCCACAGCTTTGGCAAAGTATAGTGAAAACTTTGGAAAGCGTATTTGATTGAAGGAAAAAATTAAGGGACGTTTAACTTGAAACTTTCAGTAATAAAAACTCAAAGGGAAGTAATTGCAATGAATATAAGTCTCTTCAAGGGAATATGCTCAGAGTGAGAAATGTTCAGAGTGTTTGGGCTAATACTAATATCGGGATGAATCATCTTATGTGAGTCTCTACGGTATAGAAATGCGGCGAAATTAACTGGGTGCGTCCCAAAAGTGATGCAATTATTTTTTAAAAGGAATTTATTGAACAGATTTGCACAAACACTTAAAATTCTTCAAAGCACTGTCCCTGGGCCCCTACACATTTTTTCCAGCGACTCTGTCATGACCGGTACGCGCCCTGGAAGGCGTCTTCGGGGACCTCTCGCAAGGTCTTCGTCACGGCAGATTGGATCTCTTCCATGGACGAAAAACGGGTTCCTTTCAGGGCTGCCTTAATCCGAGGGAACAAAGAGAAGTCTGCTCGGGCGACGTCATGACTATAAGGGGTGGTGGGGCAGCGTTGGCACCTGGTGTTTGGCCAGGAAATCGCGGACTCGTAGCGCGTTGTGGCAATCACCTTGGGTATGAGCTTGACGCACACTTTCCTCATCGCTAAATCTTCAGTAGCAACGCAAAACGCAGCAATAGACGAAAAGTTCAGTTGATTGGCAAATACCTTGATACTCAATCTGCGGTCAGAGTCCGACAATTTCGGACACGAGCCAAATTGCCGTCGGTTTTTGTTGTTTGACGGCCGCCCAGAGCGTTGTTCGTCGTGAACCTCTTCCCGGCATTTAACCACCTCGAAACTTGTGAGAAGGGCAGATCAGGGTCCCCTTATAGTCTCAAGAATCATTTGGTTAGTCTCCTCAAGAGATTGTTTGCTGTTACGCTCAAAACATAGTAATCGCGTAATGTCGCTCGATCGTAGATTCCATCTTTTTCGTGACACGGTCGACGCGCAGAGGTTTATAATAACTGACGTCCTACCCCTTACACAGCAGCTTGGAGAGCACTGAGACTGGTTTTGTGGCAAAGCTTAGCGCCCCCTCCCCCCCACCGACTCCGAAAGTGGTTCGATCCCATTCCGACCAATAGGAGCGGCGCGGGAAATTCAATTGCATTTCTTTTGGAATTCACCCTGTAGAGTGATATATTTTGCAGATTAATGCGCATGAATCTTCTTCTTATAATTGTACTGGTTCAATGCTTTGTGTCCATGATACGTGTGTGCTTCATTTTAAAATTATTCCTAGAGAGCACAGTGGAACTCATAAGAATGAAACATGATAATGGAACAAAACCGATTGTTAAGTTTTCAAGATGCATCCTCACCTTAACCTATCTCGGTTTCCATAACATTTCTCAGTGTCAAGGTCTCAAAGCCTTGATCTTGCATTGTTGAAAACGGAGTGCAAAAGATTTACAGAGTTATTTTTATGATGAACATTAAAAAAAACTTGCAAAGTGACGCCAAACGTGGTAACCTAAATGTGTACATTTACAGTTTCAATTGACGTAAAGTTAAGAAAATTTCGCGTTGGAAAATCGACCCAAACCCAAGTGCTCGGTCCGCGTAGCCTTAGAGGAGTCCAGTTTTAAAAAATCAAATGAATACTTAAACTGGCGCTAGACCGTTATACCCGCCCTTTTCGCGTTCGCCTTTAACTAAAAATATCAAAGACCTATAGAGAAATACTTTCAAAAATAGCCATATCCGTGTGATTCGTTCTTGACCTAAAATGTTGAAAACTCCCTTTTGTTCACATTTGCATCCCCCGACGGACAAAAGGATCTCAGTGCTCAACACACGACCCAAATTCTCCGCTGAATCCTATTCTATTCCACCCCCTCATCCCTTTCCTCCCCTCCACGCTTTATTCACCCCCCCCTCCCTGTCCGCCCCCCTTCCCCCTTTGTCCGTCTCCGGGGACGTTGCCAGGAAGAGAAAGGGAGGGGGGTGGGCAGGTAGGTACTCCCTCCTATTGAAACACACGACTGCTCCCTTTGCCGTCTGACATTCCTCGCGTTACCTTGAGCCCTCCACCCGTGTCAACACCCTCCCCATTCTTCGTATGTTTGAGCAAGAGTTAAGAGTAACTACGCAGGGTAAGCGGCTGCGTTTGGTGCGGGAATGTGCGTGAGTTGACGAGGCTAGGTATCGAGGTGGATGCGATGCATCGACTCGAATATAACATACCAATATGCGAGTGATGTGGACCATATCACATGTAGCATTATAGAAGAGCACAGGGTATGTCGAGCAACAAATATTTCATCGTTCACTATACCATGCCTACTCTTCATCAATCGTCAAAGATATCCATATCAATAATATCGCCATTTGACGGTAACATTCGACTCTCGATGTATCGAGATATATAAAAATACAATTTACAATTAATGTTACAATTTGAAACATTTGAAATTAATACAATAATTAAAAAATACACCAATATTTACAAAAAGTTATTTATGTTGACCTGTTCGATATTTGAAAAAAACGTGGTCATTTTCTACATCTACATACATGTACATAGTACCCCACAAGCCACCGCCGTGTGGCGTGGGGGGTGGGTGTTATGTCACCACCCGTAAAAGAGAATAAAACCGCATGTAAAACCCACAAATTAATGCCAATCTACACCCACAAAGTTGTATTTATTCATGCAAAAACTTTTATAACATACTTGCATGCAAAAACACACACTATCAACTGACATACACGTGCACCTACGAATACATCTTTTGTATATGAAACGTTTAATCCTGTCCTGACTTGTAAATTATGCGTGTTTAAAATTTCTAGGTTGACTTTGGTTTCTTGTTACTATGATTCCCGATTGTCCGGCGTAAGACCGAGTATTTTTATTTATCCATACTGGAATCCATCTCCCTTGTCTTAGCTTATTTTCAGGCCTATCGAGTATAGGGTAAATTCGATCATAAAGGGTAAGTTAAAGAATACAGATATTATTAGGCATATCGAACAGCGTCTTCCATGCTGCCCATTATATCGTTCTTGTTGCCGTATCATAAGTATTGTCTACGTAGTCATATCGACATTAAATATCGAATTTCGATTTTTCGGTTCCTTAAATTTATTAATATTGACCTTGTTGATAGGATAAAAATAATGCCCTATCGTCGATATAGCCACATATCATATAGTTCTTGTGAGATATCCTTCGCAGAATAGACGAAACTTTAAATGTACTGGATAAGAACTTAAACAGCATGTCTTGAACGTACATGGGGCAATGGAGTGCAGAAAATCAAAAGAATCGGTAGAAGAGGAGGAAAAGATAAAATACATCTGTATCTACAAAAGTGCTACCTTAAAGCTTCAAAAAGATAACCAATGTACAGAGGTATTGATACGCAAACCCAATCAAACAGAGCGTTATGTAGAATTTTGCAGGCAGGACATAGTTTTGAGATGTCCAAAGTTTCCCAATGATGTGACTATTTGAGGAGTAGAATATCCGGACAATTGATCTCCATTTCCTTTTATACCACCTACTTATAGAGTTTTTAACAAGATACTGGAATAAAGTTCGAAAATGAACGTTCACTGAAGGAATCACATGTCTTTCATTATGCTTTCAATATTAAATAAACATGAGTATAGAATGATTACCATTATTTGTTTCTTTTGCCTGAGAACGAGACTATAATGAGCCTTATTTTATGATTTAATGTCGTAAAACTACATGTGTCGAACAATGCAAAGTGTAGTCGGGTTTCGTGTCGTCGAAGTGAGCTGTTTCGAAGTATATCTGAGAATGAGGATTTGACAGTCAAATCGGAAATTTCGCGCGGGACTTTAATTGTTGTCAAATTTTTCACAATACATTAAGCTCTGTTGAATGGAACCCAATCAATGTGAATTAATGACGACGGAAAACATTGTCATTTATTTTCGGCTCCCAAAATCCCTATTTGAAGGCAATACATCAATTGACAATTTTTGTTTTTTTATGTCCGTTGTATATATTTTTTTAGGTTTATATAGGTTTTAGGTTTATAGGTTTTTTTAGGTAGGCATTATAATTCTGTGGACCAAATTGCAGCCTGTTTGTCACGGCTCTTTTCTCGGTCCTCCAGGATGAGGACTACATTATTTTATGGAGTCGAAAGAGATACAGAGGGGATGAAAATTTTATCATCTTCCGGTTGAACCACCGAAAATATCGTATTGGTTTTTTTTTAAAGTTTGAAAATTCAGGGAAAGTTGTTGGAACAACTGTAGTTTGAAGATGATGACATTTTAACCACATCAACCGTTGCATGCCTTGATGGACTAGTTGGTATCTCAATCACTGAGTTAGAAATTGGTAAAATTCAGTGATTAATTATGAGTTTGAAAAGTTCCTGCTTCAAAATTAATGGTTTTCGAACACCCTAATGAAGATAAAGAAGGAGGGAAATAATTTTCCCTAGTAGAAGATTCATACTTTGTTGCAGTAGATCCGTGGTTTCGCATTATTTCTATTTGGTAGTCTACCTTTTAAGGTAGATTATGGATGGACATTGACTAAATGATACATTGCTTTGCCTCGCCCTACAAGACAGCCAGAAAGCCCAAACTATAATTAACTGTTCTTCAACTCCGCGTACTTCCTCCCTCCCGTCATTCCTTCTAACACATCTATACTTTACCTCCATCGACCTTCAATACCTAACGAGTGGAAACATGGTCATTGAAGCAGGACGACAGGCGTGGATTGGACGCTTTTGAAATGTGGATGTGAAGGATGGAAATGATGAAATGGACCAAAAGAAAAACAAATGAAGAAGAGGTAAGTGTGGTTTGGGAGGATAGGAGAATATTAGGAGAAATCGAAATCACGCCTGAAGCTAATCGATTTGAAGATACTCAATTAGAGGCTGGATCCATTTATCTGGAGATCAGATGCTTAAAACTGTGATGTCGAGAGAAGGACGTTGATTAAGGAGTAAAAATGGGATAGGAATGTGTGGCGTATTGCACGGAGGAATGAAGAGGGGCTTATTGCAGGATAGAGTGAGGTATTTCTATCAGAAGAGTCAAATGAATATATCGTGGTACAGTTTGTGTGCCTCCAAAAGCTGCTTGAAACGGTAAAAAACAAACAACAATGCATTTCCTACGTTTTAATAAACCATTGCATGGCGAAGATTCATGTTGTATGTCTTCATCTAAGTGTTGTTTTACGTGTATAAATTAAATTTTATATTAATGATTAATTCAGATTTAAATAAACTCTGAAAAATACTTTTAAGCTATCCAAAACTGGTTATAGTTTGGTTAAAAAGTCCTGACAAGTCTGCAGGACCTCCTTTTCCGTCTGGGCGATTATGTTATGAGAAACTGCAGCGAAAACGGTGTGCGGGTAAAACTGACCTTTCAACATCCTGACAACCTCCTTGTCTTTAGTCACTTTCCCTCCCTTCCCGAGCAGAGAGGAAAGGTCGCCTTCCACTCCATGCTTCTTTGCCCAATAGCACTTTGACCTCCGCGCTCGCATCCCTCCAAGGCATCGAAGTGCAGGGATTATTCAACCGAGCTGCAATACATTAGAGTGCGTATCAAATGAGAAGTGAAGTTCGCTTATGTGTATATATATATATATATATATATATATATATATATATATATATATATATATATATATATATATATATATATATATATATATATGTATAGATATACACCAAGATAGCTCTAGCGAACAAAAACGCAATAACGCACAAAAAAGAAACTCACACGTAATCCGAATTTCCGGGGGCGATACCACCTTTCTCAAGGGGCAAACGAGGTTATAATACAGGGTTCGTCCGGAAAATAAGTGTACTGAGCTCAGGAAAAAAATTTTATTACACTTTTACATATCTTAAGCTAATATTCCTCAAAATAGGACCCTTGTGAGTCGATACACTTGTTCCAGCGGCGTTCCCATTCCTGGAACGCTCCCGCGAAGGCATCATCGGGAACCTCTCGAAGACTCGTCGTCGACCTCTTCTCTGCCCTCCACGAACTTCTTGTGCCACCGAAAGATCATGTTTCTGGACATGGCTGACTCCCCGTAAGCCTGGTTAATCATACCGACAGTTTCGGTAGACGATTTCCCAAGCTTTACCGCAAATTTGATGGAATAACGCTGCTCCAAAAACTTCGGCATCGCGTTCCGTGACGTGGGTCGAGCGTGGAGGTTCGCGTTAATAGAGCTCCTCACTACACCACAGCTCAGAGCCGACTGCCTTTTTCAGCGTCGCTTGCCAACATACCCCCCTCCAATCGCAGCCCGTCAGAGCGGTGCTGGGCGCGCCTGGAGCGGCGCGCCCGGCCCAGGAGTCAGTACACTTATTTTCCGGACGAACCCTGTATATATATATATATATATATATACATATATATATATATATATATATATATATATATATATATATATATATATATATATATATATATATATTATATATATATATATAAATGTATAAATATTTTTATATATACATATATATGTATATATGTGTGTGTATATATATATACACACAGGCATATCTGTATATATGAATATAATTATTATTAGGTAATCTACCGGTTAAGGTAGGTTTTGGATCGAGACAACTACCAAATAAATATTTTGTTATTCCGAACAAAACGCAACCCAACATCCTACTCTACGAGTCCCTCTACTTCTGTGGACTTCCTTCCTCCCTCCATCCCATCCAACATCCCTATCCAATATATATATATATATATATATATATATATATATATATATATATACTATTGCTAATATACATAGAATAATGCTCGAAGTTTTTTTCATATGACATGTAAAAAGAATTTGGACATGATTATAAATATTAAATCTGATACTTATCATCTCTTTCTATTTCTGTGACACAGTACGAGATGAGCTTTGGTTAAAATTACGATATTTCCTTCATGCCGATCAATTGGATGATAAATCTAATGCATCATAAAATCCTACTTCTTACAATGTTTCCCCCGTTTCATTTCAGACCTAAATACCTCATAAAAACTTCTTTAAGTCCTTCAGTATGTATTTTTTTAGGTTATAGGGAAGGCAGGGAGGTTTCAGACAGGCTTAGTGTCGTTAAGCTCACGACGTATACAGCTGAGTTAAAATGACGACCGGAGACTTATCCATTTATTATAAAATTGCAGCGACTTAAGATTAGTGTCGTGTTGGCGTTGCGAGAGTTGAAAAGTAAGCTCGGCGTCGAAAATAAAAGCTGAGATGTCGTCAAACGCAAAATTAAAAAAAAATATTAAACTTTATTCCGCGCCTTTCTGATTATGAGCGATTATTACCCTTCAAATAATTTATTTTATCAATTAGGCAAGCCTGTCAATTAAAAATAAACGGAAAAAATAGCCAAAAGTAGCACCCAAAGCTAAATTAATGCAGCGGAATCAGTTTTCCGTGTCTCTGTTTTTTAAGTGTCGCCGAATTCCTTGAAAAAATCCATTGAAGATTAATAAAAACATTCATTAATTTTTATTTTAGAATTAATTACACTCTCAGATTGAATTGGATTCATTATAATTAATGCCATCGAGTGTATGAAACAATGGATCTCTAAATTGACCGGGAAAAAGTAGCTGATATTAAGACACAAAACATAAAACCTGTGACAGTGAGAAGCTGACGGATAGAGAATGTATGAAACTTAGCAATTGTTAATGTTAATGTGCCTATGTGTGTGTATATAATAGTGATATGGAGCGTGATATTAGGTGCTGTATGTATAGAATGCGGAATCGAGCAGATGACAAGTGTGAAAATATTTCCTTGTCCACGATTTGAAACACGGTTCTTTCAACTTGTTTCGCCGATGCTTCTAACCACTTGAGCTATCAAAGAAATGTAAATTACGTTGACATCTGCAGGGGATTTTTATGAAACCAAGTGCCCCAATTCTTCGGCCAAGATATGGCGTTATATATATATATATATATATATATATATATATATATATATATATATATATATATATATTTATATATATATATATGTATATATATATTTATATATATATGTGTATATATATATATATATATATATATATATATATATTTATATATATATGTATATATATATTTACGATTGTACGGAAAAACTCATACGAGCGGCACAATAATTGGCTGACACAACATAACACAAATAGAAAAGAATAGACACATATAAAAGAACACTTACACGGTAAATTGTTCGAGCTTTCGGCCCTCTCAGGGGCCTTCTTCAAGAGAGACCTCTCTTGAGAGGTCTCTCTTGAAGAAGGCCCCTGAGAGGGCCGAAAGCTCGAACAATTTACCGTGTAAGTGTTCTTTTATATGTGTCTATTCTTTTCTATTTGTGTTATGTTGTGTCAGCCAATTATATATATATTTATATATATATGTATATATATATATATATATATATATATATATATATGTATGTATATATATATATATATATATATATATATATGTATGTATATATATATATATATATATATATATATATATGTATATATATATATATATATATATATATATATATATATATATATATATATATATGTATATATATATATATATATATATATATAAACACAGATGTAGATTTTTAGAGTATAGAGACACAAAGAAAGGACACTCACAATTTGTTATTTGACGTTTCGACAGCTCGGCTGTCGTCTTCAGAATCATACATATATATATATATATATATATATATATATATATATATATATATATATATATATATATATATATATACATACACTCATTTATATAGAAACAGCTATAAGGAAAAGGGATAGGAACACACATAAAGGACGAACACAGGAGAGGTGGGGAAGGCGGAATCAAGCAGATCACGAATGTAAAAATATTTCCTAGACCGGGAATTGAATTCCGGATCTTTCCACTTGCCGGGCGGAGGCTCTCAACCACTTGAGCTATCCAGGAAACGTAATTTATACTGAGATCTGCGATGCTTTATGCAGTGCCCCGATTCTTTGGCCAAGAGATGGCGTTAGGGAGCTGTTTTACCCACCAAAGGAGAAATAGAAAACATTTTTACATTCGTGATCTGCTTGATCCCGCCTTCCCCAACTATCCTGTGTTCAACCTTAATGTGTGTTCCTATCCCTTTTCCTTACAGGTATATCTGTTTCTATTTAAATGAGTATTTGTTCGCCGTTTGGCGGAATTTCGTGTTTGAATATGCATATATATATGTACATATATATGCATATACACACATGTATGTATATATATAGCCATAGTGATGAGTTCTTATGTTGGGAAGGGGCGTGGGAAAGCAGTCGAGGCGATGATGCATGGTCAAGGGGGGGCAACAGTAGAAGGCGGCGGGGCAGTTGGCAACGAGCGTACCGTGCAATACGTCGGACTTGCGGCTCGCAAATTGGACGCGACACACCTGTTTCCGAGAGTGGGAATGGAACAAGTTTTCACGAGGCGACGATAAGCGATGGCCCCAGTGCGCATATTTCACGCCTCGTTGGTGAAAAAAAATCTTTCTCCCCTCGCGTCCACACCCTCATATTTTATCACTTGCTGTTGCGGCGAGGAAAAGGGACAATTTTATTTCATTTTTATTCGCCCCTGGAATTGGAAAAAGCTGCCATTTGGATGGGTGACACGCATATTGAACGACTTGCCCGCGTCTACCTCTGCTTTTTCTTGGACAGTATATCTCGCTGGGAAGTGGCCTTCCTTGAGAACTCGTGAAGTAGTGTTCATCTCTCGGCACTTTGCAGGCATGAGAAAAATACGCAGTTCACTATATCCTAATGTGGACCTTCATCTCTACAGAATATGTGCGTTCCTGAAACACGCCATTTTCTTTGTGAATTGCTGTTTTCTTTATTTTCTAAATTAGCGTAATAATTACAGGCGGCCTACGATAATACACTCGAGTACGGTATTTTTATAAAAAAATATTTCGAATACCACAGACATTTTTCTTTTAAAAAACACATGACAATTGAGAAGTTTAACTGTCGACATGCTGTATAGATATATGGTTAAAATAGGAAACTATTTTATTGACAGATTTTATGAGCGTGGCGTACAAAAAATGAATTACCATTAAGGGTCACTGTTAAGCATTTAAAAATAATATATTGCAAATCAAGGTAGAAGAAACTTTGAGGTAACTTTACTTCTAATATTCAATGAATTACCTAAGGATTTAAGGATACTACAGTCAGTAAATGCTGTGAAAAAGGAAACAAATACAATACTTGTAGACTTATTATTACATCTAAGAGAATACTGCTTGGGACAAAATTTGACTCAGAATATATATGATAACTGCAACGGTTTAAATCTACTCTTTTGCAGGACCAAGATCAGTATTCAATTGGTGCCTCTCTTATTTTATAATACTATTGTACATGATGACTATTGACTGTGAATTTATTTTGTATTTAAAAATCTTTTGTGCAAATCTTTTGCGACGAATGGCGTAGTTTGTTTCCATGTTGGAGAGGTGTAAATTGCACAGGCCATTCGTGTCATTGACTGTGTTTGCAGGATATTAGAGCAAGTGAGAGACACGAACGAACGTGCTAATGAGTGCTAAGGATCCTGAAATGTATTTAATTTCGTACGAAGCGGCGCTGAGGTCTTAATTATAAACTCTTGCGATGCGCGTTGGATTCGCGTTTGTTGTTTATTTATATTCGTCACCTCGGTGACAACGCAGAACCAGTGAATAAGTGAATATTAAGCGTCAAAACCTCAAGCAATCAAAGCCGAATCATCGGCGTGTGGGAAGTAAGTTTTACAAGCTCAAATGCATGATCGAATGATCGTTTTACGTGGTCGAATTCTTAAGATTTACTTCACGAGGAAAAATTCTACTGATCTATCCTTAGTGGGGAAGTTGAGGAATTGAATTAATATTTTAAGTTACAATTTGGAAGAGTCGTATTATTTCAAGCAGTAGATATTTTATTGGTACGACGAATATCATTGTTTTAGGTCGACACATTAAGTTTGGGTATACATTTATGAAAAAAAACAGAGAAAAAAGGGGACTCTAGGCAATTCGACAATATATTATGATCTTCATCAACATGCGTTAACAAAAGAGCGTGTGCTTCGTCGGTTACGTCATGGGACTGAGAGAGGGGGAGAGGGGAGAGGGAAGCACAACATTGTACCTAAAGAAGTGATTGTAAGATTTGGCAAATAGGTCTGAGTTTGAGTTCATTCGTTCTCTGAGAGAGCGGGGTAGTCTTCTGGTTATTTACCTATGAATTATTTCATAAATTAAAGAGTAAAATGGGAGAGTAAAGTCTAGAATAGATAGAACAGTTTACCGAATTAATAGAACAGTTCACCGCATAGATAGAAAAGTTTACCTTAACCATTTTGACCCGATGCCCTAGGGAGTGCATTTGGCAAAAATCATCAAATTGTACGGACATAAGAAGAAGAGTTTCTTTAGGTAAAAAAATTTACGAATAGGAGGGGATTCATGACAGGGACGTTGAGTAAAGATGCTAATAAAAAACTTATTGAAACATTAATACGGAGTGTGGATTTGTGGGACTCGGAAATGAAGTCATCGAAACAAAATAATTGGCGTAGTGATTTGGAGAATTTTGAGATGTGTGTGCGTGTGTGTGTGAAGGAGGTTAAAGAAGGTGAAGTGGGCAGAAAGAAAAACAAACGAGGAAGATTTGGTATGGAGGAGAAGGGAATGTTGGTAGAAATCCAAAGAAGGTAGGAAAGGTGGTTGCGAGCATTTTGACTGGCAATGAGATGTTGAAGACCCTGATAGAGGTTTTTGAGTTGTAGTTGTGGAGGAGAGCGAAGAAAATGAAGAGTAAGGAAATCTAATATAGGAGTGCTAGACATGGTAGGGGAATAGAGTAGATTTTCAGAGGAAGAATTCGAAGAGAACAGAAATAGTGGATGTAGGTGTGGTCAGTTTGATGGAAGCGGTAGATATGTTGAAGATGATGATATGGAATAGTATCGTTGGTTTAACGTTGGAGAGGGAGAATAGTAATGGACACGTGTGACGAAATGAAGGGGAGTTGAAAGTATGTGTAGTTAACCCTTGAACGGTAACGCCATTTTTTTCACCCTATTCTGTAAACGTGGGGTGACAATTTTCAAAAATTCGTATCTAACACCCATTATGACTATGATAGTCCTATGGTGGCTCATTTTTTTCGTTTTTCAATGTAGAATCACGTGACACATTGATTGAGGTGAATTATGATTAAAGGCCCGAGTCGCAAACGTAAGCCGTTTAAGTTTGTCGCGAGATTTCAACCCGCTCTGGAGTGTTATTTCACCCCCGTTACCGCTCTAGGGTAAAAAAGTGATTATTCTAATACTTATGATATGAGGGATATTAAGGGCGTCTAGTGTGTTTGGGTGTACCATAAAGAGTGGTAGTGCTTGGAAGTGCTTTGGTCCATTGGAAATACCTTTTCCATTGCTGTTAAAGATGAAGGTCGATATTGGGAAATCGATCTCGATTCGACCTAGACGAAGGCAATCAAAATCACCATCTAATCAACGCGGGGCACAGTTAGGGAGAGAAAGAGCGGTGGCGTCGGGAAAACTGATTGAGAAAACAAAGCCCTCCGTTCACGCGAAGCGAGCGGAAGAGCCTTTGCGCCGCGGAGAGGAAAATCTAAAAAAAAGACAGACGACGGCGCTTCAGCGTGCGAGAGTGAGCGAGAGAGATATATATCTCGCTACACATTCCGTCGCTCTTTGCTTCCCCGTCTCGATTTAAAGCTGTTTCACAAAATAAGGCGTTCGACGTCATAGTTAGCCTAAGGTCGGCCGGGGTGTGCGATTTTTCGTCACGCCGATATTTTGAATCGATATATTTTTTCATATCGACCGGAACAAAAGTTATAAAACCAATAATTGATGGATCAATTCTCGTATCTCTACGTTGTCTTTTAAGATCTCATGGGCGATGGAGGATATGGAAAATATTGACGATTTCGGTAACATTCTTTACGCAGATACGTACAATAATCGAAAGTGGCGAGACAATGGTATTATCGGAAGAGAGTAGAAAATTTATCAATTTGTTTTATAGAGGATGTGGAGCTATTGGCTGTTGAAGAAATTGTCACAAGAATGCCTAGTGCATAGTCTTCCAAATTCAAGGCCCCATATTTGATTCTCCCCGTAGATGGTCACCAGGTGACCGAAATACCGGTATTGGAGTTCTTCTTAATTAGTTTTATTGGCTATAGGATTCTCTTCTTGTGACAATTTGTTTTATGACCAAATTTTCGATTTATTGCGGCAACATTAGAATTACAACGTTTCTTCTCCTCTGCTGGAGGATTCGTCATGGTGTAAAACTGAACACAGACGAGGAAAGCCCAAGAATCATTGTCGTCAATGTTATTTCAATGCTTTTATCAATGAACGTATCAACGTATCGTCAATAGATCCATCGACCGATGATGCTCAAGTCGAAATTATCTTAACCAATCGAAACTTATCACCACGAAGATATTATTATTGATCTCTTCGCCTGCTCGATATTTATTTTGTATCGAAAGTCGGACGATATCGGAAAATAAATGTCGCTTCAGTCCCGACGTTGACCGTGTTTCCTGTCGTCTGACGATTTCATTCACAACTGTTTCGACCCGAGCGTGCCACTCCGGAAAATATGTGTGTCTATGTGTGAGTGTGTGTGTAGGGAGATTAGCGCCTCGCGGAGGTCCGCTAATTGGCGAAGCGGAAGAGAGAGAGAGAGGGAGGGAGGGGGAGGGATGGGGGTGGGAGAATCTCGTGATTTCGTAATATTGAGTGACGGGGAAGGGAGAGAAAGATAGGGAGGGAGGGGGAGGAATGGGTGGAAGGGGCCTTGTAAGGGAGCGGACAGATCATGGGGTAGAGGAGAGAGAGAGAGAGAGAGAGAGAGAGGGTGAGTGAGGTCCCTCTGAGAGGGAGTGAGGTGAGAGGGGAGTTAAAGATCCAGCGACGGCAGTAAAAGGGACCGAAGCGCGCTCCTCCTCTTCTCGGCGACGAGAACTCTCTTTCCCGAGGTGTGAAGTCGAGATTCGGTGAAGGTACAAATTCTTTCGGCTAGTGCTGCGATATATTCATTTTACAACATAGACCGTCAACATCAATATGGAGCAAACTTCCGAGTTGACGAGAGTGACGCCTCTGATTGACCCTCAGCTTCCCCATAATCGTGTGTTCTTTCTGGTTCTAAATCTCCCTGGGATTCCATAGGTGGAAAAGAGGGAAATATACTGATGTCCCCCGTAAACGTAAATGAAGAGGGTGGAACTAGTTTCCTAGTCTCTGAATGCCACACGCCTAATAGGGCTCAGTGTTTGATGAAATCGATGTTCAGCCATCAAACTAAATTTTGGTTAGAATACCGAATACTATGATAGGCTGTCATTAATTTAAGTTCATTTTGATACCTTATGATCACGGATCGGGATTGGTGCGCTGGCTATCGTACTGGCTTCCCACCCAGAGGGCTTGGGTTCAAATCCCGGCGGTGGTGAATGTTTTTCATTGGTATCTCGATCCCTACTTGAGGTGCTTTGTGGAGGGCACTTTGAGTTAGTCCGCGGATGGGAAGTTAAGCTGCGGACCCGTTGGCGCCTTTCGCTAAGAGTAGGCTAATGCCAACGCCGAGTTCCTCTCCACCATTCATCCTTTCCTGTCCATCCCCTATGGCGCAAATGACATCAGCAGTCGGTCGCCTCCCCTAAATACTGCTACTTCTACTTAAGATCACACTTATCCACTTTAATCACAATGTAAAACATGCTTAGACGTTAACTACATCATCTTCTGGTACAGTAGGTACCTGAAGATTACGTCGGAATCAGAAAGTTATTCCATTTATTTTGATTTTTGTGATTTTGTTTGGTTTGTGATACACGTTGAAATGAACATTTCTTTGGATAGATAAATCGAGTGATAGCGTATGGAGAATTTATTCAGTCAGTTACACTTTCCGATCTTTATTCAGCTAAACTGGCGTTGTTTTACAATCAACACTACGCGCATTGGAAAATTAGTGTGATCGGTATGAGATGAGAATCAATGTAAGCGAAACAATGGCTATGCGGTTTTCGAGATAAAAGAAGGAAAATATAAACGGTTCAATAGTACGGTAAAAAGTAGTTCAGGTGATACTGTGTACCTTTTATAGCCAGTGCAAAGAATTGTGCGGAGAAATGTATATTTTGTACCTGAAGAAGATGCAGGTTCATTGTAACGAATATCACGCAATAAATTCTTTGGAAAATAACAACTTGCTGACTTATCATCATGACATAATTACACAAATTGTATTTGTTCCAGATAACTTATTTCCGTAAGGTCGTTTATATAATGTGTTCTTGCTGTGGAACCGCAATTAACTGCTAGAGGATTCTCATTATTTTTTGTACACCCAAAACCTTAACGTTCCGCGCTTTCAGACTGAGTCGGGTGGTTGATAGATGTCCCCCCAGAGTCCTCCTGCTTGTGGCTCTCACGGTGAACTGGCGATATGCCGTTTTCGAGTTCGAGGAGGAGGCACATTCATCACTCCCAGGCAACGGCGAATGGACTCGCTTATCTAAACCCGCTGGAGCACGTCCTCCTTCTCCAGTTGCTGCAACGAACTGCGATTTTGTCACCCGTTATCCCCAAGGACTCAAGGCTCCGCCTTCCCGTCCACGGAAGTGACCCGACCATTACTGAGTGACGCATTCCCCAGCACATAGGTCATCCGGGGAGGACCTCATCCCAAGGTCACTGTGGTAAACCTGACCTTAACTCTCCTCGTTTTACCTTTCGATCATTGTAACCCTGTTTCTGGAAAGCATGTTAGTGTCTTCTCCAATGCTGGATTCCCCGGGGAAATTCCGATGAAAGGTCATTAGAGCATGGGATTTGACCTTAGATAATACTGTAGGCGTCGGTTAGTGATAATGTTTGACTCCCTTTATCTTATAATGATAATACACGTATCAGTTTACTCTGCAGTGTAGTCTTCGCGGGTCTTTAGTAGTTACTCATTCTCTGATGAATTTGGCTGATTTTCTTAAAGTGGATATTTTTTCTTCCTTTTATGTTTCTATATTTGCGTGGGCATTATAATATAGCCATAAAATACCTTATTCAAATGATTAAATAGATAGGAATTTGAATTCGTGTGCTACGGGGATTGTCCACACGTTTTGAGCCGACTCAGTCAGATGGCGCTTGTATCAAAGCTCCGTAAAAGGCAAACCTTTTTCTTTTTATCCTACTACTGCATGATGCCATTAAAATAGCTCTTAAATAGACTTGAGTAGACTAATCCTGGAGGGAATTGGATTAAAAATACGTAAGCTAGGAACTTTTTAGCAGCGCTGTTACTGAAGTGAGGTTCTAGATGGTCCTTGCAGCGACCCGCTTATCTCTTTCTCTCTCTCTTACCATCTCACTCCCTCTCTGGAGTATTTTTGTGTGCTATTTATTTCTTTATGTGGAATGAATGAATGAAAAAAAACCATGTGAAAACTATTCTCTCTCTCTATCTTCTTTTTTTTAGGAAAAAAAGGTGTCTCTAAGGTAAATTGGTGGGAAAAAATGAGATCTCATTAAGTGGAGGGCACGTCCAGGAACGTAGTCTTCGTCCTATTCAAGTTTCGCTTAGTATCTTTGGGTAATCGAGGCATCATTATTATTATTTTTTTTGCTTAGCGGGAGTTGGATTTCTTTCAAGGAGAAGGTGGGATGAGACAAGACTATAAGCGGTTTTTGCAGGCGGAAAAACGATCCCACTTCATTGTTCGGAATGGATGGAGAAATTAGCCGCGGTTCGTTTTCCTTGCGGCCTTTTCGAAGTGAAGATGTGAAAAAAAAACCTTGACTAAGCGGTATCCTAGTAATTTTTCTCGATGGAATCATAAATAATGGCCAGGGTCCCACTTCGTTCCAGCTGCTCTGCTGCTTATTCGTGAAAGTTATTTTTGAAGCGTTAAAAAAGATGCTTGTCTCCGCGGACGTGGGATATGATACTGCTGCTAATCTGATATTGAACGTGCCTTAAATGATAATTAAGGCACAAATTCGTCCGTAGAATGCTTGCAAAAAAAATGCGATGAAGAAGTGGGAGTCTTGAAAAGGTTAATCGAAGATTTAATCCTTAATCCCCACGGACTCGTTTCGCAAAAAAATAAAATTATGACCGAGGGTTGTTTCGTTGAGGAATTAACTTTCTTGTGAATAACCCTCTTTAAAAGACTTGGAAATATCCTTTATGCGAAATACACTCTTTTATGTGTGTGTGTGGGGGTGTTGAGTGAGAGATATACTATTTGTTTTTATATTTTTTCCCACGTGGTTCTTCTAATTTAATGGTATGCTGATTAAATGGTGTATCAAATAAGAATAATTTCTGCTCATTCAAGGCATCCATTCATTCATTAACGACGATTTTTTTTCTCTCTCTCTCTCTCGAGGAAATAGACTGATTATTCATGCATATGAGTGAGTGATAGGCTTAAAAGGTCGCTCTGATTACGGAAATTGTGCAAATAATTCAACTTTGGTATAAAGGTGTAAATTCAGGCAAACATGTTTATTTAGTAGGATCAAATTAATACGCGATTGAAACGTTTTAAAAATAAAACGTGAAGTAATTCGTTTTGAGGCATTGTGCGAAGCCACAATATTAACTCGCCATTTCCGAAAATGGATCATTTTTTCAAGACGATTAATGAAAGTTCTCTAGTTCATTTTAAGGAAAATATTTTTTTGGATTTAACCGAGAGAAGAGAGAAACAAGCCCGTGTTCGAATCCCGGCGGCGGCAAACATTTTTCAGTGGTATCCCGATCCCTAATTGAGGTGCTTTGTGGAGGGAATTTTAAATGACTACGCCGTCCGTCGGATGGGACATTAAGCTGCGGACCACTTGGCGCCTTTCATAAAGAGTAGGCTAATTCTAACACACCCTTCATCCTTTCCTGTCCAGCCCTCATGGTGCAAATGAGCTCAGCTGTCGATCGTCTCATATAAAAACTGCTACTACTACGACGGAAACTATTGGATTGAAAATTACTATAGCGGTCATTTTTAGTACTAAGAATGTCGATTATCCCTTGGCAGAAAGGAGAATTTTATTGAATTTCCTATGTTTTCGGATCACATAATCATCTCCATCGTTTATCAATCGAGAATTGGTTTATATGAGACTAACAAGTATTGGTTTATAGCAGCTCTCCAATCTGTGACCTGCTCCATGCCAATCTAGTCATATCCTCATAGGCTCCTTGCACCAATATTTTCATTAAGAAATCTCATAATGTTAGTGACTATAATGCGTTCCAATATTTTACAAGAGATCAATGTTAAGGAAATGGGTCGGTAATTGGTTGGTTTATCCCTGTCGCCGCCTTTATAGATGGGAGTTATATGGGCTAGCTTCCAGTCGCGAGGCACTGAGCCTTCTTCGATCGATTTTAGAAAAACAATATGTAAAAACGGGGCAATGTCTGCAGCTAATTCCTTCAATATTCTTGCAGGTTTTTCTTCCGGACCAGCTGCTTTGTTTGCTTTGAAATTAACAAATATGTATAGATATAAGCAAAGGATAACAATTTAGATGTTTCACAATAATTGTGTGATTATAAAATTTTATAACCACTCCAAAATGAACCGCTTTCTTATACGTTATGTATACCGCAACCTATATTCATACCCTTCACTCCGCTGTTACCTTCGCGGCAGGCAGTATCAAGAAATACTTCCTTTTGATTACGAAGAAAAAATTATAGCACTTCTCATATTTGTCTCCATTGTGGATTCCTTCCACCACATCAAATCTGAAACTTTGATTCTAATCGCAAAAGGGAAAGTTCCTTTTACGATTCCTTCCAGACCAATAGGCCTCGTATCACCAAGTCTGTTTCTTGACGCGTCCGACTTGTATGACCTTCGCCGCTAACAATGCTTTGGACCGTTCACGGCTTCTTCGCCTAAAAAGCAATTAATGGGAGGGAACCGCAACCCGGTTCCGATGGAAGGACTCTATTTTAATCTACGGCATTCTTTTAATCTTGGGTGTAACGATTACTACGGATTTGTCCAGGGGAAAACGCATTCGTCTAATTTTCGGAATACCTAATAAAAAGTTAGGATTAATAAAAAGAAAACTTGGGAATTGTAATGAAAGGGTGAAGGAGATTTGTTATTACACGTTAGTTAGACCCCACCTTGAGTATGCTGCAAGTGTATGGGATTCGCATGAGATAGGCTTAATTTTGGAACTAGATCGGGGGCAACGAAGAGCAGCTAGGTTTTTGAAAAGTTGTTATGAATAATGTGGTAGTGTCACGACACGATTAAAATAATTAGGATGGGAGTCACTAGTTGACCGTAGGCTTAAATAGAGGCTAAAGTTACTGCCCAAATTTGAGGCAGGTTACTTATTTGAGGATGTTAAAGACATATTACAGACCCCCGCTTATTATGGTAGATCAGATCACCAACGTAAAATCAGGAAGATTCATTATGGTACGGATAGATTTAAAATATCATTTTTTTTCCTGGAGATAATAATAGATATGACAGCAGTCGCGTAGGAGATAATTAGAATTGGTAGTTTATGTACTCATCGATATCCTGCTTGTATCTTCCTGCATGTTATTCTTTTTATTAAATAGATCAATCTTTTAAAGAGTTCTAGAGACTGATTTACGAAATGGATAGAGCAATTTACGCATTATTTTATTTAACATTATTGCATTCAAGTACTTTCTTTCTTGTGATTGAAGTTTGTCGAGTGCATGATCAAGCTAACATTTGTGTAGAGGTAACATGATTTGGTTTTGCATGTGGTTTTCTTCCAGTTTATGGGTGGTTACCTAACACCCCCCGCCACACCCCTTGCGGGGGCTTTTCGGAGTATTGTGTAGATGTAGATGGTGACCTCCAGCGTGCCATAAGTGAAAACTAACCCAGACAATCTACCAATATTCCGAAAAATTTTCACGGTGTATTAATCAATCACCTTGACCGGGATTTGAATTCGGATCATCGGATATCAAAGGATCAAGGTTCGTCTCCCGGTCAAGGCGAAAGATTTGTAAAATATGTTAAATTTCTGCATTTTCAATGTCCATTCACGGATTACTCAGTTAATTTAACTGTCGCGGCATCTTTCACGGTTCTTGAAATTCTGAGCAAGCACATTATTGTATCACCTCTGATGGTGGACAATCTTGATAGTCGCCATGTCGTTGTCAGCGTCCCACAACCAATAGGAGGTCAATATCCTCTACCAAAATGCTTGGGCGTTTGAGGATTACTCATCTAAAAATGTGTCTGGATCATTGATCGTGGTGCACTTAAACTATCAAATTCATATTTATTTTTCCTTCTTCATGAATGTTTTCGGCAGAAACAAATACGAAATTTATGTATATTGACGGTAAAGTCTGAAAACCATGCATTTACGGCTGAGAAGTAATTTTACATAAATGAAACTATTATTGCATTTTTAAATTGACGTTTCGAATACATTTAAATGAACTTTCTTTACCGATTTTTCAACAGCTTTAATACTGCTCATACTCTAGCTCAAAATAAAATTAAAGAATTGTCTTATATATAGTGGCATTTAGGGGAGGTGACCGACTGCTGAGGTTATTTGCGCCATAGGGGATGGACAGGAAAGGGTGGAGAGAAACCCGGCGTCGGCATTAGTCTACTCTTTACGAAAGGCGCCAAGGAGTCTGCGGCTTAACGTCCCATCCGACGGACGGCGTACTCACTCAAAGTGCCCTCCACAAAGCCCCTCAAGGGATCGAGATACCTCTGAAAAAACATCAACACCACCGGGATTTGAACCCGAGCCCTCTGGTTGGGAAGCCAATACGATAGCCACCGCACCAACCCCGATCCCCATTGTATTATATATATATATGTATATATATATATGTATATATATATATATATATGTATATGTACATATATATAAATAAATATAATTATATTCATGAATGTGTGTGTGTGCGTGTGTGGGTCGCGGTAGTCAAGGGGTAGAGGAGCGTTGGACTTCTACCCGGACGTTACGGGTTCGCTCTGGGAAGCCTATCCACTAAACCTTTTTCATTTTTCGGGTACCAGATCTTCCTGGGAAACCATAACGGGATAAGGGAAGGGGGGAACACTGTCCCCCCTACCCTGATGTTGCCGAAATGTTCCTAAGGATACCGGCTTCCATTGTGTGGCATCTATATAACCTCCGATTCCCTCGACTCGCCGTGAAATGAGACATTTTGGGTTAGGTACAAGGCCCAAGAGACTACATGCTGGTTGGAATCGAGTGAAAATTGAACTCTACCCAACTTCATTCAAAGTTAAAGTCGCATTACGCCATGCTAATTTGATTTAGACGGCTCCTTTAGGTGTTTCAGAGACATCGGCAGCAGCACCAAACCTTGAGAGTCAAGTTGGAGCAAATACAACGTTAAATTGTAGTTATGGGTCAATTCCGCCATTGCAAATCAGTTCATTGTCTTGTTTTTTTGCGTTTATATCCTGATGTAATGCGTTTCGAAAATTAAAACAAACGATTTACCTTACTGGAAACATGTTTATTTCCACCTGTTTTGGTTTTGATTTCGCTCTGAAATTTATCGAATATCTGATAAGATGTACTTGTAATTCTATAAAGAAGATATGATATTTTTCCAGAATTACTAAGAGTAATAATTTTTATGATGCGATACATCTTTGATTTAAATATCGTCACAGAGGTTCACAAAATAAACAAATCCAATCCTCGGAAGCGTGTTTCATTCCTCGTCAAATCACATAATCTGCGAATCACTTACGGAGCGAAAGTTAAATTACAGATTGAAGCTCTTGCATAAATTGGAAGGACGTCTCTTTGAGCAGTGATGTTGAAATGTATTGTTATCCCCATCGTACTACGGTAGGAGATATCATGTCAATAAAATTAGAGAGATTAAGTGTAGAACCGATAGATTTAAGATGTCATTTTTTCCACGAACGATAAGGGATCATAATAACATTTTCCTACCGCGGTAGGGTCATATCCGGATCAAAATTAGTCTGGTGTGTATTCACCCTCTGCCACATGCCCTGGCGGTGGCTTGCAGGGTATATTTTAATAATAACAAAAAATAAATAAAATCATTCGTAAAATAACATAAAATGGCTGCCATGAATCAGTCTAGCTTCCGGACAAATGTTTCACGGTTCAGATAGTATAGTAATCCGAGTTGCAAAGGTCAAAGTTTAACGAAGCAATTCCCTTCACAGAGCGGGGATATGAGTTTTAAAAAACATACGAGCCAAAGCTTGCTCACTCAGGTATTCATAGCACTCTCACGCTGATTTCTCGTTGAATCCAAAGGATCATGAATGTATCTTGCCGTGTGTGGGTGTGTGGGCCCGACATTTTTCGGGGTGGCCTTAGGCGGATGAGAAGGGTGGGAGTAGGAGAGGGGAGAGCCTGAGGGTGCTCTCTATATAGGTCACCATTGCTGCCCCTTGCGTCCAATTGCTCGTCTCTGACCCGGGTGAACTACCGGGATAAATCATGCTAAATCTTTAATAAAGAGTGATCATACATTTTTGATTAACATAAATTGTTTTGAAACTTTTTACTGAAATGCTATGTTGTTAACTTAGTCTATATTGTATATATGGCACTAGTTTAATTTATTTGACTCTAATATTGCGTCAACATAAGCTGTTACAAATTGTAATATGTTCAGTTCGCCTACGATAACATGCGACGCTGCATCGAAACTTTGCTTTCGTCCGAGAAAAATCATCATCTTAAGCCTACTTAATGATTCAGGAGGCTTTTTAGGTGTCTATTCATCCCTGTAGTACATCTATAAGATGGTTTAAAATGGTTACATAAGGAGATTATCGTTAAAGAGATGAGGCAAGCAATTTATTGGTGAAAGGTAGACCTGTAGTTCTATTGCTCACCGCTCTTAAGGAATTAAACATTGACAACGCTGCTGCCAATGAGAGAAAAGATAGTCTTATGTTGTTGAGAGCACCATAAAAAAATATTGAGGGTGTCATTGTTGGTGCCACCCACTCGTTGGTGATAGAATAGTGGCACCCAAGACTTTATGTGCGCGGTGGGTACCGCAAAATAGCAGATATCTCATGAAAATCAACATAAGGTGTGTTTTTTATGCTCCCTATAATCCAGAACTAAAGTTATGTGAATTATTCCTGCTACATAACATGAAGAAAAACCCTCTTGGAAATTCCTTTAATTAATTGGAAGCAGGCGTTGGCGAAGTGAGCATGTTTCAATTTGTTAGGGCTATTACTGACGCAATAGACTGACAATATTTTAAAATATTTCCTTAAGCCGTGAAAGGTTTTTTACACCACTGTGAATGTGAAAAAAGTAGGGGATTATTAAGATTGGTGTGGTGATTTTCGGATAAAGTTAATCGATCGTCAGTCATCGGACACACATTCAAAATATTACGGTGTTCACATTTACACAGGGGGGGGTGAGGTATTTCTCAAATAGGTTTATAAGGATATTAATCCTATTATCAGGGACCGTATTCGAGAACAATGTAAATGTGAACGTCTTAATATTTTGAATGAGTGTCTGGTCACTGGCGAGGGATTAACTTTTCCCGTAAATCACCATACCGATCTCAATATATTCCGGCTCCATTTTTTACTTCTTCAGTGGTGTAAAAAACCCTTCACGGCTTAATGAAATATTATTTAATATAGTCAGTCTAAAAAGAAGTCGTAAGAAGCTAATTTGTCCTTTCCATTGACGTAATACTTAAAATTAACTCAATGAAACTTCAACTAAGTATACATTACACATTAATATATCAATTTAATACAAATTTATATTTTTACGAGTAAATTTAGTGAATAAGAAAAATTATCACTATTGCATTGAACAGTTTTGGTAGTATCTCCATATTTTGCATTTACATTTCTTCGTAATTAAACACACAGTAATCATTTCATGGTTTGGTTTGGTGAGAAAGGGTGGTAGTAAGCCCTATGGCGCGCAAATTTTACACATTATTAGGGTATTAAGGAAGCAAGCTCCTTTCTCTGTGTCACCTATGGTTTCCCAGGAAGATCCCGAGGCATGTTTCTTAGGCCTGTGGTGGAGGCGAGGTTTCCAAAGACGCAAGGAATCGAAATTGGGCTTTCCAGGCAGTAGCCCAGGGCTTAAATCAAAGGCTGCCACTCTCCCATGCAGTGTCGACAGTTGACTGAAATATTTTTAAAACTACTTACTGCCGAATTCTCTCGTAATACTTTCCCCTAGAAAATATTGAGTTGTGAGCTAGTATAACGAAGTAGTAGTAGTATCTAGGTGAGGCGACCGACAGCTGAGGTCATTTGCGCCATTAGGGCTGGACAGGAAAGGATGAAGGGTGGAAAGAAACCCGACGTCGTCATTAGCCTGCTCTTAACGAAAGCTGCCAAGGGGTGTTGTGTAGCATTAAGGTCATCTGACAAAGCTGCTGTGTCCTCAGGATCACGGATATTACGGTAAACCACTGCATCGTCGGCAAATAAACGTATCTTACTAGTGACTACGGAGGACCAAGGGCAAACCTTGAATTGACGTTCCCCGAAGTTGAATGCTCAGTTTATATTCTTCATCGCTGTTTATACCATTTATTTAAGGTTGCATTGACATACAGAATAGTTGATACGACAGATGCAGTTGGTGACTCTACATTTCGTTTTTGTTAATTCTACCGTTGCTAAGAAAAATCTTTGTCTATTATTTTAGCTGTACACATTTAAGGGACCTGCTCATTTATATGTATAATGATATATCCGAATTAATATAAATGAATTGAGGTCCATTGATAAACACATTGCTGAATTTTATCTGTGGAATTAGATCCAATTTACTAACGCACGTAATCGCAAAACTCCTTCCAATTCATCTCAAATCACGAAATGGAAGGGCAACCCATTTAACTATGGGCAATTAACGTCACGAATGATAATGTGTCTGGGAGAAGAATATTAGCCAATCACAGCAGATCACAAATGGTAAAATCAAGAATTTTATTATTTTGGAACATTATTGCTTTTTTTATTTTACCCACTGGTATAGTTAAAATCAACCATTAAATATCAAAACTTGTGAATGACTGAGTTTGCGACGTTTTTTATCTCCGTGTATCATATATCCATTGAAAAAATATTTAATACCAAGAGGATTATTATTCTCTATGATTTTCCTGGAAGGTTCATTCATTCATTCAGAGTATTTTAACTTCTAATGCTTGAATTTGGACGTATCCTGACGACTATTCAATTATAAGTATTGCTATAACATTTTTGCTATGGAGCATAATATTTGCTTCCCATTTTATCATATCATTTTGGCAAGTCGTCTCGTTACCTTGCACCATTCTGTATAATTTCTACATTCTTTTTTTTTGTAGTGATTTTACAGTTTGGTGACAATGACATGACCTTACAAAAACAGATCCATCCTTGCCGACTATCGGTTTTAATGTTATATTCCCAGTAAATAATCATTAAATTTTAAAACTTTGAATTGAAAAATTTTTGAGTGGAAACAAGTCAATTAGTAATTAATAAATACATTATGAGGATAATAAAGCCTTCCTTTACCTCGAGATGAACGATGGAACACTTTATAATTACAAGACATAGCAGTAGTGCAGGAAATTTAGAAGTGAAATCTCTTAAATCAGAATCACCCTTAATTACTACATTAGAGGATTAAATGGTGATAATCCAAATAAAACAGCCGATCGCGGCCATAATTCATATTGCCTGTCTCACATACAGCCCGTGAAAATGATTTAATTTCGCCAAGGCAAAACAATTGCACAGTTTGGGTGAAACTGGGGACTAAAGTCAACGGGAATCGAATTCGATCCCTCCATGCGGATGCCGTAATACCGGGCGTGATATTTCCCAGTGGACTTTTGTGGCCGGCAGTAGATTTAGAGAAAACATTATTCCTATACGAATAGCTTACGTGCAGCTACCGTGCGATTTTCGATGATTGAAAAGCCTCTCTTCACAAACCTCACTCCCAGCTCCTTACACACCGTAATCCTCCCCCATAACCCAGTGCGCGGACGGGAAGTTCAAAATCCTTTCTCGCCCCTATGGCACGAAACACAGTGGGCTATAAATTTCTAGGAAGCTCTCGAAATGTGAATGTCACTGAAATTCGTCTCTTTGTCATTGTGACTCGGTCTGAATAGGGTTAGGATGACTCAGAAACCCCTCTCTCGCCATCCGAAATCATTCATCTGTTCTTTCGATGGAAACTTTGTTTATTATTTCTCCTCGATCTAAAAAAAATTCCATTCTCCGAAAAAAATAGACTGAGGACACAAAAACGAATTCTTTGTGCGGATGAAGAGTGGGTTTGGAGGTGGTTGGTGGGGATACAAGTGTATTTAATTTGGTTGGTGAGAGCGAAACCGTGTTTGCAGTGTCCTCACGATGAATGAGTTCCCCTCTCCCACCCACCCTACTACCCCTTATTCTTCTTTCCCCTAGCCACCTTTTCTATTTGTATGAAAGGACGACGGCTGGGAATTAGCCACTCTTGATTCCTATCTCGATATTGTCGAAAACATTTGATTCCGGTCACGTACGGCCTCTCCACGGTCCTATCTCACATATTCCTCCATCCTCTTTCTCTTCAAACTCTCCCTTCTCAACGTCTATCTTCCCATCACCATCTTCTCCTCCTCTCCTACCCTACACGTTTGTCTCCATACCAATGTTTTTCTTTTCGTTCTATGAGACCCCTTGACATTCCACTCTATCACTTCAGTGTTCCCCTCTAGTCCGAGTCAGTCGTTCCCTAATTTCGGTCAAATACCAGAAAATTAAGTGACCTGAAGACTGAAATCGTGCGATCTTATTGGCAAAGTAAGTAAAATCAGTTCGGTATTTTCTCTCTCAGAGCGTAAACAAAAATTAAGGATTAATTAAAATAAAAATAATTTAATATTGGTTCCCGTTTTCTGACTATAGCCTCCGGTGTACCACAGGGGACCGTGTTAGATCCCATTCTTTTTCATATTTGCATAAATTCCAAATTAACCGGCAGAAACAGGTTATTTTCAACGATATATGAGGTCATCTACTGCGTTGCAATAAGAAAACGGACGATGAGGTTTTTCTAGTGATCTCGGCATAACTGATGCCGAGATCCCTAGGCTAGGCACTTGGTATTAGGGGAAGGGGTCTCCGATTTATCTGAGAGAAGTACGCAGTGAAGTATTTACGCGGAAAGAAATCCGTTGAGCATTACGCATATCCAGCCGCACACACCAGGGTAAGTCAAAACGTGGGCAGCGAAGGAGGAATGTAAGAATGCATTGCTTAATCTTAGGTGATGGGCGTGGCAAGGGTAGCAACCGTTTCTTTAGGTTTATGTCATGTTCGGTATCTATGATTGATCAACTGTAATTTCTACTCTCTGTACCAAAGTGTTCGTTTAACTTGAAATAGAATTAGTAACTTTGTATCTCACGCACACTTTATTTAGAACACAATATAGGTTTCGAAGTTAGACGTTATGATAAGTTATGGTTGATGTTACTTATTTAATTTCAATATGTTGTGTCAATTTCACAAAGTTACGCCGGAGACAATAAATTTTCATATAAAAATGTCTTAACATCCTTGCTCAAAGGCTCTGTCATCAATCCCCTCCTATTTGTGTTAGCCTCTTTACCGAACGGTATTGTTCTTACATCCACGTTTCCTGCTTCCTTGCGATCACCTTTCCTACCCCTTACGACGAAAGTATCTTACGACAACCCTCTCTCTTCCCCTATTCCTAATCTTCGTATTAACAGGTCTATTACTCCCACGTTTACTTTCCTTACCCGCCGTTTAATTTCAAATGAGAATCGAGTTTGAGCATTGGCTCAAGTACTGTCGTTCCACCCTGAGAAGGGCCAGGGTTCGAATCCTTGGGGGATTGTTTCCTTGAGGTGCTGCATGGTGAGTACTTCAAGTAGAATGCGCGGTACATGGGATGGGACGCTAATTCGTGGATACTTAGGCGTCTTTCGTTAAGGAATTTTTAACGAGGTGTCAAATGCATGTCATTTTGACAAAATTTCATCTATTGGTTGACTCTGTCATATGACGACGATTAAAAACGATATTTTCATTATATTTTTCATAAAAATCGCAAATCCAAGATTTTATACACGCTCGTATGACACAGGAGGTCTACCATCAGAATAATTATGGATAAGTGGTGAAGAAATAGATGTCGTCCTCACGAAAAACTGCTATCGTCGGCAATATTATATAGTAGTTGTAATAGCATTGGCGTCACAGCACTTGTTTGAATGACATAAATTAATTTGTGGGAAAATAAATAAAAAATCACGTGTTTAAAAAAATCCACGACTCAGAACACTTCTGAAATAAGTTTTAGAACACGTTTCAAAAAGTACACGCGATAAAAACCACTTTAAAGAGTGCTTAAAAAGTACATAATTCACGTCATATACATTTATAGAATGCCCATGAATAAGTATTATATTAAACTAATCACTCATCCCTAATACATGCACTAAGGTGATACATACACTCTTTCAAACATCAAACCTCAATTAAAATTAAGCCGACAGTGAGTTTTTTCTCTACCCTTTCCCATATCCTTTGAAATACTACCTCTACCACATTTCCAAATGGTGCAAGTGACCTCAAGCTTTAGTTGCCTCCCTTAAAAATCACCATTTCACCTTTTTCATCTTTCTTCACCAATCATCTTGCCTCTCCTGTGAAATACATACTTGCGAACTATTTCGAAATCCCCTCCTGTCAACCACCGTAAACGACCGGGTCCACTTCGGGTTTTCATGCTGTGTGCTTTGATCATTGGTTCCACCTTCGTAACAGCCCACGAGTTGCGCCTCCGGAACTGTTCCCCGATGGCGCGGGTCCATTCCGTAAATAAAGAGATCCCCTCGGAGTTTACATCCGTGTCAAGGATTGGTTGGAGGGGAGGGGCCGGGGCTCACGTGAGAGACAAGCTGGGGGACAGAACAGAAGAGTGAGGAGAAGGGGGACGGACGGTAGTGGGAGGTTCCAATTAACGCCGAACTGATTTCCGTCAAAAAGGAAGGTTCCTCGTTTTTCATGCCAACGCGGCCCTTTCTGGGACACACACCCCCTTCCTCTTTTGAGGTTCGTTGCCTGGTGCTAAGAGCGTTTTCACGCGCAACAAGGGGTGACATTTCTCAAGAGGATCCGTGCGATTTCCGGTCGAGGAGGACGGTGACCGCTGACTAATTGGATTTCGGTTTGTTTTTGATTTGCCTCCGTCAAAGGACGCCATTGTCCAACCTTAATTTTTTAGTCCATGCTAAGGGTGTGAGGTAGGTTAACAGATAAAGGAATAGTCAATTTAATCCCTAGAAAAACCGAAGCACGGTAGTATGGCTGTGCGATATGACAATTTATCGATAGTAATTCGATTTTTTTCATGAAGAGGGACGATATTTATCGTTGTTATGACGATAAAGATTGTTTTTTAGAGATAAAAGTGGGTCGGCAAGGTTTTAGATTAAAAGCGCGCGATGGGATGGTTAAGTCAGATTTGCATATGACCAAATCATAGTAATTTATTATGGAGCGTGTTACATGAACAATGTGCGAATTTCATCAGCAAAGAAGTGGGATGAATATTAACCCCAAGAAAATGAAAATACTGATTTTACAGAGAAGAGGTGAGCAATTCTGGGACCTTTGCAATTAAATGTCGATTCAATAGTCCAGCATTTGATTTCGCAGCATCGCTGAAACAACATTACCGTTCCTTAAACGTTCTCCTATGAATCCAATTCCTTTGCCCAGATTTTCATTTCTCATTTTCGTAATTGCAAACCTTTGGGAAATTTCTAATCAATTTAATTTCATTTCTTCTAATACTGCACCCGTTTCTTCGTTATAACCGGTAGAAATGCGGATGGAATTCAACATGGCGACTACTAAATACCAGATTGAATTGAAGCGTCCACAATGGCTTCGACGGGAGGCACAAGTGCGTTGCGCATGCGCAAGAATGGAAAGCCATAATTAGAGTTGGATCGCGTCAAAGATTATATTCGAGACTTCGCGCACAGTTTGAAATTCCAATATTTAGTATTCTGATTTCGGTATTGATAACCGTAATCGAAGCCATGTCGTACAAAACTGCCTTCACGTTTCCTTTTCAAGATGTCTTATTCATTGGTGGTTGGGCCGTAATTAATTTTAAGGGTAAATATTTGGTTATGATTAGGTCGGGAATCCCATTTATTTCTCGGCTAACGACTCTACCGAACTGTATACGTCCGCTCTGGTGGGGGGGGGGAGACCAATTTTCTTTTTACTTTTTATTTTAAGTAGCCTGGTACGTTGTCCTTAATTAATATAACCTTTGGTTTATTGCCTTTCTTGTTACAAACAGCACGCCTCTTATACTTAATGAGGTCTTTCACATTCATATACGGTAGTGCATGTACCTATAGTTACAATTATGTACATTATTTCAGTTGTTTTACAAAAATTTATTGCTTTTAAAATTTGAGGAAATCTTAATTTTTATAATGTCGCATGCCTGGTGTTGAATCAATTCCTGCCACACGCCATAACAGTGTCTTACATGACACAGTTTTGATGTAGCCAAGCAGAAAATAATCTTATAATTATATGCAGATATGCGAGAAAATTATCGTTATGTCTTTGTCTTGTCACCATCTTGTTATGCATGTCATATCGATGCTCTGCGAAGGGAAATGAATATCACACAATCTAATGGGATTGGCTCAAGGTAAAAAAAATGGATCATTTTGAATTGAAAACAAGAATTCACTCGTATTAAAACTTTATTTTCCCTCATGGTTCTAATGCAGCATCCCAAAGAGCCAAACGTTGATACTGAGATTTTATCTATCGACGTTTGGATGAAATTTTCGATGCTACCAGTTAGTAAGTGTAAGGAAAAAACATGGTTTAGGAAATTGGGCAAAGGAAAGTTTGATGAATTAGTTCTTAGCTGTTTTAGGAGAAATTAGCAATTTTAGCACCAGTAGTGGATAAACCCAGACGGACTAGACTGTGTAGAACAGTCCAGGAAGGGATTAATTTTATTCTGCGGCTTGAAATATTTTCTCACGGGACAATAAAATAAGCCATGTAAGCCTCTTCATCAGGGAGAAACTTCGGCTTCAATAATGACTTCCTTTCGAAGATAATGCATTTATTGCAGATTTTCGTATTCTCAAATAACTAATCGGATCAAAATTCCTAGAACTTAATACTTCGATCGAGACATACTTCCGATTCATACACACCCAACTCCTATTCTATATTTTTCATAGAATTTGCATGATTCGATTTTTAGGAATACGAAAAAAAACATTTAAAAAACGAGAAAAATATTTTCAAAGCAATTATCTCGTAACCCATAAAAAACTTTTTTTCGCACAGTTCCAGCTTTGGATGATTCAATTTTTTTCCGTGATTCCTTTATCGATGGTCTGCTGGTTTTTTGCGCTATGGTTTTTCTGGCTTGAATTTTTAACAATTCGAGGTCAGGTCTCAAGAGAATTCAAAGGTCTCATAGGACGAGAAACCGATAATTTGAATTATGACAGTTCCTCGTTGCATGTGAGAAACGGCGAGCGCAGAATTCCGAATCGTAATAATCGGATACGGAAGGCTAACTAAAAAATATTTTCTCTTTTTTTGGTGAATTTTTTACGCGTGCGAATTTAATATTCCTGTGTGTTTTGATGCATGGTTACATGCGTCCCTCAGCCGTGCGTTTGTCCGATTTGCGATCCGGAAGTGCGTATTTTTTTAAAAAAAGAAGAGAGAGGAAGGCAATGTTTGAGCTAACCATTTAGGTTTTCGTAACTTTCTAATTATTGGAAAAGAAATCTGTGCCTTTCGAGTTTTAGACTTTCGATTTTTAATACTACCTTTTTGGCTAGGAACTGACTCGGTTAATAATGTTCCGGTTCCTTTGCTATTTCCTACTTGTTTCCTCTTTCTATCGGTAATTCTTAATCACACTAAGCGTTACAAAGTGCTATTTAACAAAGCTTAAAGCTATATTGCTAATGTATTTTTTGTAGCAGGACCATGATTTCAATTTTGGAGAATTGAAACAAATTTACTTTTTAGAAACTTTGTAGAAGTTTCAAATTTATAGAGAAAGCGACTGACAGATAAAGGGGGACATTTTGGTTCCCATGTTACTGTCCATTTCTCAAGTTTCTCGTTTCATTTACATTTACGCCATATTTCAACTCGGCTCCACTGATATCTATGCGTCGGGTCTATCTCCGATGGTGGTTCCCTATTATCTAGGGAAATTCTTCTATTTTAAACCCCGTACGCCTAAAACTTACCTTTAACTTGATTAGTGAGTCAGCCAAGAGGGTTACAATCATTGCTGAGCGCATTAGAAAATCAGTGTTATTTTGACTTGGATGAGAATCAAGTTAGCAAAACAAAGGTTATGAGGTTTTATAAGAGGAAGAATGAGTTAAATTCTAAAAAAGGAGGGCACGAAAACTATGGGAGGGTACCCAAAAGCACTCGGAATAGTGCTTCGGTTGGCGGAACGTAGGTATTAGAATTTTTGGAAGTTGACGGACGTCCTGAACGAGGTTTGTCATCAAGTGACTTTTCACCTTCTTTGAGACGAGAAAACTATTATTACACTGGCGTTTTTCCGATAGCATAATCCTTGTAAGCTGATTTTAACATCACAACAGTTTCTGCGGCGTTTTTCCTCTTGCAGGAAGCAAAATTTCAAACCGGTGCGCTGTTCACTTAAATCCGCCATGACGAAAAACGAGGAGCATGCAAAATTGCTTTTACAAAATGAATTGTTTTGACTGAACAAAACTTTCCCAGACGACAACAATGCCTGCGCAAGAACTAGGAACGATTTGCGCTCTACTCACCTATCGGAATAAACGCGTACTACGAAAACCCCGCCAATGGCAACACTATTCCGGTTATTTTTGGGTTCTCCCTCGCAGAGCGGTCGGTACAGTTCACGTATCTTGTGTATTGGTCAAACGCACGTCATGTTCACAGTTCAGGTGGGGAATAAGAAGAAGGCAAAGAAGCTGTTGCAACGAGGAGGGAACTGATGACATGGTTCGTTGAGAACGGTGGGTTAAGAAAAGGCTAGTGAAAACTTTGGTATGAAGCGTGGTTTTGCGTGGCTCGGAAACGTGTTAAACATAGCCAGATGATAGGTGTAGATTGGAAGTTTTTGAGATTTTGGCGTAGAAGGATGTAAAAGGAAAAATGGACGAATAGAAAATCATGTGAAGATGTACAAAGCATTATGGGAAAGGAAAGATCGTTGTTGGAAAGTATTCAAAGGAGAGAGGACATTTTTGATTGGTGATTGAATGCGTAAGACTTCATTAGATGGGAGAACGATGATCAGGCAAGGTAGGAGAAGGAATAGGATAGGAATGCTCGACGGAATGAAGGGAAAAAGGAAGTAAGCAAGATTGAAGAAGGACTAATTTTAGAATTGGATTATGTCTTGTTATTCAAAGACCAAGGACTATAATTGCGTAGACCAAGAAATAAAATTCCTGAACAAATGAATCTTCCCCAAAAATGACATCTAAAGTTATCGATTTCACGAGCTACTCATCCAAAGTATTGTATTTACACTCAAATCGATGAGCCACAATAGCCGCGGCGTTTATCTGGATAGGGCTTCAGTTATCCAGAGGAACCCTGACGTGTATCACCCCACCCCGCAAACCTCCATCCATATTGATAACCTCGCCCATTCACTTTTCCCGACGTTAAAGGACCCATTTGCCGGTTCGACGCGGGCTACTAAATAACTTTCCTACCGAAGAACGGAATTTCCCCTCTACATGCGTGTTATAGTTCCCTCTCTCTCTCTCTCTATCGCGAAGCGAAATCATCCGCGGAACGAGACCGCGTTCGACGAGCAAAACCCGCCTCGCAATCAGTATCGCCCGTTGCTTAGCAATTTATACGCCCAGGGAAAAATCTTCTGTCATGTCGGTTTTCGTATGTGAAAAAAAGTCTATGGGTTCTTGAACTCTCAAAATGTTCTCTTATCGTACCCTGCCATTTAAACTTTACCCTTACATTTTCGGGGGGATTCGAAATTTGCACCCCTTAAGCGTTAGAAAAATCACTAAACTGATATTGCCATTACTTGCATTTCACAATTGTCGAGAATCACGGATAATGTTTGATTTTTATCCATAATTAGGTGACTATAAATATTAGATTATTTCTTCTGTTTTTAAACTTCTTTCCAGTTTCCCAATGGTTTGTAGTAATTATTATTAACTCGGTCATGTTGATTTGTGAAACATAAGTAAAATTTGAAGTTTTATTTATAATCCCTGGCTAGCATATTATATATATTTTTCTGTCCCTAATCACCCATATATCCATTTTTATCAACCACAGTCAATTATACGGTGACCACGTCTTGATCTCATTCCGCCAATGAAAATTGGTGTTGATATAACACTAATTAAATAACTCCAATAAAAAACCAGTTTTGATTGGAGGAATTTTTTGCATTGTATTTTTTTTAAATATTCCCTGTATCTAAGGGTGCATGAATATTTTGTCTGCACGCAGTTGTTAGAATTTTACATTTGAAACAAAATGAAACCTCAAAGTTAAACGGGATCACGCGAGACTTGGTTATGGACTTGTCTCGTTTCAAAAGTTTATCAAATCATTCGTTATTTATTTTTCATGTGAAAATATTATGGTCATGGGGAATCGGGATATCTCCATGGCTAACCTATTGGTTTGCCATCCCGATGCACTGGGTTCTGATCTCGGAACTGGTGTTCCAATCCCTCCTTGAGGTGCCATATGTGGAGAGCATTTCAAGTGGAGTATGCCGTCCGTCGCATGGGACGTTATAAATGTATGACCCTTTGGTGCCTTTCGTTAATAGATTAGTCTGATGCCAACGCCGATTATCCCTCTCCACCCGTTCATTCTTCCCTCATTCCTCGACTATTCTGCTTCTACTGAATTACCCGCCTATCCCTAATGCCGGAGATGACTTGAGATGTCAATCACCTCCCCTAACAACTATGTAATAGAACTATATTATATTTATAACCGTACCTCCCACTCCACTCAATTCCATTCCCAACTCGAACGCCTCAGCCTACCACAAGATGATTTCCTTCGAGAAACGCAACACTTCCAACCCCCAATCCCCCCCCGACCCTTATCTCTTCCCTGTGATCACAACACAACTGCGACAAGCTTGAGCACCGTCGTCCCATTTCTCACGAGGGACAGACAGGAATTTTTCACTTATCCTCCCACTCATCAAACGTTACACAGCATTCCTATCACCGTTTATAAACATCTGGAACTTGGTTAAATAAGTAGTATGCGCCAGGTGATTACGCAATTCGTCAGCAGCGTAGCGAACAAAAAAATTAAACATATTTATGTTTAAATGGATAAATTTTTATTTAACTACATTTTAAAACTAAATCCCTAGCCGTTACATACATACATATATATATATATATATATATATATATATATATATATATATATATATATATATATATATATATATACACATTCAAACACGAAATCCCGCCAAACGGCGAATAAATACTCATATATACAGAAACATATATAAGGAAAAGGGATAGGAACACGTATAAAGGACGAACACAATAGAGGTGGGGAAGGCGGAATCGAACGGATCACAAGAGTAAAAATATTTCCTCAACCGGGACTCGAACACCGGATCTTTCCACTTGCCGGGCGGATGCATATATATATATATATATATATATATATATATATATATAATATATATACACACACACACACACACACACACACACATATATATATATATATATATATATATATATATATATATATATATATATATATATATATATAGACCAATAGAGTATTCACCGAAACACCTAGAAAAATAAATACGATATTTCGATATTTTATATTTGCCAAGTATTTTTGATTTGTAGCTAACCTCATTTCTACCTCCCTGATCTAAAGTTATTATCCTTGACCATCCAAGTATTGTTGGCCATCACTGACGAATTGCTAATCTGCATAACTGTTGTTTTTTTTTCTTAGCCAAAGCTTGGTGGAACCGGAGCTTAAACGAAATCTCCCGCAATTAGCAATGCTAACGCTTCCTCGAGTCAACTCCGAGTGGGCAATGAACCCCTCCTTCCCTTTCCCTCTCCATTATACCCCATGCTCCCATCACCAGAAATGGCTTCCTCCTCCTCCCATTTCAATTTCCATCCCTTTCCACATCCGTCTTTATCACTCCCCGGCGCCTGCAGAGTGCGCTCGCCGTTGAGTCGAAATGATCGCTCTCGGAATGGGAGGCCTTCCATCCGCGAACGCGCTATCTCTCGCCACATTCTGGGTCTCCCCTTCCGCCGTGGAAGATAATGCTCGAAAAATAAACAGGCCAGGAAAAATATTAGGGAATGCTCAAGTGCTTGAGAGCCCTCTGGAGAGGGGGAATGGGAAATGAGAAATTCACTTTTAGGTTCCAGAAATCTTTTCCCCAGACCGAGCGATTCAAATTAAAATTGAATGATTCCTTTTGCCCGCTCCTCCGTTAAGAGAGATATCGTATAAGAAATATCTGCTTAGCTTTTTTTGGCTGCAGTGGTCTGGAGACAAACTTAACTCGATCAATCGAACTGTAATTTTTTCTACAAGTTAATGTGCTAGTACGATCCATACATATAAATTTCAATAAATGTATACACCGATAGCATAAATCCAATGGCAGCAACAGTTTTTTCGATCCAATTAGCATTATTAGTAGGACAGTGGGTGAAGTGGTGGACTGCCGACCAGAGGACCTGGATTCGATTCCTGGGGGGACGCCTATGGGCACCCACAGTCGTCCTTCACTCAAATCGTGTGATAAATCTGATACCAGATCCTCCTTGGGAACCACAGAAGGCACATACATAGGAACTGGTCACCCTTATTATCCTGTACGCGCGAATTCCACACGTCGCTGGGCTTAGTAGGTAATAGCTCTCTTCCCTAATAGTAGGTAATAGCTCCCCTTATAATAATAGCTCTTCCCTTAGTAGGTAATAGCTCTTCCCTAACTTATAAAACTAGACTTCGGGTTGATAACTTAGGTAACAGTACAATGGTCCTTTCTATCTATTGGGAACTTTCATATTGAGCAAATCATTCAACTGATTTAAAGCGGAAACTTCTCTGGTAGTAGTAGTTTTGAGGGGAGGCGACCGACAGCTAAGGTCATTTGCGCCATAGGGGAAGGACAGGAAAGGATGAAGGGTGGAGAGAAACCCGGCGTCGGCATTAGCCTACTCTTTACGAAAGGCGCCAAGGGGTCCGCGGCTTAACGTCCCATTCGACGGACGGCGTACTCACTCAAAGTGCCCTCCACAAAGCACCTCAAGTAGGGATCGAGATACCTCTGAAAAATATACTTCTCTGGTTCTAGATGGGATTACACGCCTGTGATTTTGCCATGCCCAAAGACTGAGCAATAAAATAATAATTTATCAATACAGGAAATGATTACAGGATGTATGACAAGTCCGTAGTTGGTTTACTCTTTGAAGATATTTCGGTACGTAATACGAAGCTCTTTTTTCATACAAAAATATGAAGACGATATTATTGTAACATTTCAATGATTTAAAGATAATCTATATTAATGATTAAAGTTAAACCAAAATGCTTGGTTGATTACCACATGAAGGTTTTAAGGACAGTGGGTAAATTTCCGTATTACATCCAGCATAAATATTAGAAACAGAATATTTTACCCCAAATGTTTTAACGACGTGTTTTGAGAGATCCATTTGCAGTAGATCATTACACGTCCTACATTTACATGATGAAAAAAACAAAGGTGGTGAGGTCTTCAAGAAGCTGGAAGTTTGAGTTAAACATTAAATGCGGAGGATATCATTCTTGCGGGAAACAAACTTCAACTATTTACAAGGTGTTTTATTTGATAATGAAATCAGTAATAAGGTCACATGACGGTAAGGATGCTTTTGCAAAGAGGAAGTAGTTGATGAATATGATTATGGTAAAGATTCATAAAATTATTGGTGAGCACTTTGATTTTGAGGGTATTGCACTTGTGACTTCAATGGTTTGCCAGTGAGGCAAGAATATAAACGTAGTTTTAGGGCTTTAGAGAGCTTGGTAAGAATAAAAATGGAAAAAATACCTCTATATATAGAATTATAACGAATATATATGCAAAGAAAGCTAAGATAGAACCAAAATGATGATGAGGGGTTTTGAAAAAATGTTGTCTCCGGCGTAACTTTATGGATTTTGCATAACATATTGAAATGAAATTAATGACTTTGTTATTCCACACACTTCATTTAAAAACACGACCTAAGTTTCGATGTTGAAATTCAGAAGCTATGTTCAAAGCTAAAATCGAAGTTGAACGTAGATTTGATTATGACATTCAACGTCGAAACCTGGGTCGTGTTTTTAAATTAAATGTGTGGAATTAAAAAGCCAATAATTTCATTTCAATAAGGATTTTATTTTTTGGAAGATATTTGGGTGCATCTTTGTTTCTTATTCAACATTTTGTTGGAGGGTAAGAGGTGAATAGGGGTGAATGGAAGAGGAATTCTGGTTGGAATGAAGATGATAAAATAATATAAATAAATCATCTGTACTAATATGGGTTTTAAGGTATTTTATTGCCTTGTTAGGTGGTGTGTAGAAGTGGGTCAATGCGCATTCCCACGTACTATTATAAATCTACCTCAACCAGTTAACTGACTACTGCTAAAAATTATGCGCATGAATTTATATTGTGAAATTACAACCATGCCAAAAGTGGATATTCTGAAATAATTCAAAGCGGGAGAGACGAATATCAAAACGGCACCGCATCAAACTTCAAGATCAAAAGGAAAACCTGCCAGCTCATTAAAAAATATCGTTTGCCCACCGAGCGTGACGATCATTTAAGAAGTTCAAACTCAGAAAAAACTCAAACGTTTAATTTTTTTTACTATTCGTATTCGCGTCTAATTTGGAATGTGCTTGCGAGCAAGCGTGCCAATCGACCGAAGGACAACATGGAGCGACACTCCCATCAACTCCTGGAAAACGTCCTGGCCTAATATAAAAGCGAAACGTGTTGCATTAAACGGCTTGGAGCAAATTAAAAGTTACTCACCTGCCCTCGCGTGTTTTTAATTTCTCGCTGAGGAGGGAAGGGTGGGAGTCCACCCTGCATTCATTCCCGGGAGTGTTTCTAGATCCTATCGCGTGTTGAAGTAAGTGCAAAGTCCTCGCGCGACACTCGAGCGATTACATGTGTAATATGTACATGTATGTATATATATGTATATATATATATATATATATATATATACAAATATATAAAAACACAGATGTAGATTTTTAGAATATAGAGACACAAAGAAAGGACACTCACAATTTGTTATTTTACGTTTCGACAGCACGGCTGTCGTCTTCAGAATCTGACTGAGTGTCCTTTCTTTGTGTCTCTATATTCTAAAAATCTACATCTGTGTTTTTATATATTTTTGTGTCACCGAAGAGCGTTCCATTTCGAAGATATTTTATATATATATATATATATATATATGTATATATATTTTTTTAAGGTAATCTACCGGTTAAGGTAGGTTTTTGGATGGACACAACTACAAACAAACATTTTATTTTTGTTTGTTGTTCTGTATATATACATACATATATATATATTATATATATATATATATATATATATATATATATATATGTATATATATATATATATATATATTTCATGCCTGACCTGACGAAGGCCGAAAGCTCAAGCAATCTTAAATCTCAGTGTCCATTTACGTGTTACCTATTTTATTTTTTGTTCTATTATGCCGTCCAAATGTTAGATTGCTCCCGTGAGTACTTCTACATCATCGAGATATATATATATATCGATTATACGGAAACACTCACACGAGCAGTATAATAATGGGACGGCACAATAGAACACAAATAGTCTTACTTGAAGAAGGTCTCGGAGAAGACGGAAAGCTTAAAAATATGTAAGCGTCCTTATAAGTGTCGGTATTTTATTTTTGTTCTATTGTGCCGTGTGAGTTATGTGTGTGTATATATACAGGGTTACACCCAAAAGTGGTAGGACTTATTTTCTCTGGCGCGAACGGAGCAGTGGATGGGGTCTGCCTGGCAGGGTAGAGTGGAGGGGGTTCTTAGCAACAGACCGACACCAACCTCAGTCACCTGCGGGCTGTCGTTGAGTGAGGACACCGTTTTTAGTGAAGCAAGTTTTTTGTCCGCGTCGAAAAAAAATATGAATCTGAATTTAGAGCAACGTTATTCCGTGAAGTTTTGTGCGAAACTCGGGAAGACGGCACCTGAGACCCTAGATATGATCAAGCAGGCTTATGGCGACACTGCCTTAAGCCGTTCCGCAGTATTTGAGTGGCAGAAGTTGTTTGAAGAGGGTAGGGAGCTCGTTGAAGACGACCATCGCCCCGGACTGCCGTCGAGGGCAAGAACCGACACGAATGTGGACAGAGTGAGGACACTGTTGAACACAGACCACCAGGGGAGACTGTGAATGCGAACCTTATGTGCAGGTGCTCACTCGCCTCCGAGAACGCGTGAAAAGAGTCCGACAGGCCATCGCAAACTGCTGGGTGCTTCATCATGACAACGCGCCGTGCCATGGCGCGCTCGTTGTCAGACAGCTCCTGGCCAAATACGGCGTTGCCACGTTGCCGCACCCGCCCTATTCTCCCGATCTGGCACCATCGAACTTCTTCTTCTTCCCCCTGATGAAAAAACAGCTCAAGGGACGACGTTTTGACTCGATAAAGGCCGTTCAAGAGGCTTCGACGAGGGTCATCAACGGTATCCCCAAAGAAAATTTCCAGCGGGCGTACGGGGAATGGGAGCAACGTTGTACTAAGTGTGTAGCAGCTCAAGGAGCATGCTTTGAAGATTATTAATTCGATGTAAGTATATCGTCAATAAAATTCTTGTAAAAAAATCAGTCCTACCACTTTTGGGTGCGACCCTGTATATGTATATAGTATATACAGAACAATGTATATCAGGTTAGCACTAGCGAACAAAAACGCAGAAACACACGAAAAAGAAACACGTTTTCGAATTTTCGGTGGTCAAGCCATCTTCTCAAGGAGGAGAAGGAAGGAAATTTTTTTTCGCTAGAACTGACTTAATATGTATGTATATGTACGAAATCCCGCCAAACGGTGAACAAATACTCATTTTTTAGAAGCATCCCTGTCTTGGAAATATTTTTGCATTCGTGATATCCTTGATTCCGCCTTCCCCACCTCTCCTGTGTTCGTCCTTAATGTGTGCTCCTATCCCTTTTTCTCATATCTATTTCCATATGAATGTGTATGTGTTTACTATGTAAATGTATATGATACATACGATATCATATACATATACTTCTACAAGTAAAATTAAGAACGATTCCCCAAATCCTCCAGGAAGCACTCGCCGTGAACACGTCATCCGAGCAAAACAGCAACATCTCGTATTCCGTCGCTAAGCGATCCGTCAGGATTGTTTATGAGTGCCCATCGCTCGCGAGATGCTTTGTTTAGTTATTTATTCATTTAATTATTTATATTTATCCTCGCTTCATGAGCGAATGCGTGCCCAAAAGGCTTCCTCCATGTCGATTTCGGTCGAGGCTCGAAATGACGCCGGCGACACTTCAGAATTACTAAGTTAACTGCCTCTGAGTTAGCTTGGCGCTTTGAATGAACACCACGAGATCGCAGTGCAGGCGAACTCCCTCGGAAGTAAGTCATTCACCGCCTCGAAGCGAATTATTATGGAAGTTCGACCCGACCTCCATGCGCTCAAAAGTAATCGGGTCACATCCATGTGCCCACGCGAATAAATGCGTACAAAAACAAAGGAATTTGATGTACGAGTTTATTTTCGTATTTATTTTCAGAAGTTTGTGTGGCCTATTATTTTCATAGACTCTGGCGCTACTTACCACCGTTCTAGATATTTATTAACTAATATGACAATATATATCCCGAAACCACATGCTAAAAATATTAGAAAAATGTTTTTATCGCTCTGCGTAAATTTTACCTCCTTTAATTACACCCAAAATGCCTATTATTTTCTTCTTTCACCCATTGTTTCCCCCTCTTACTATTTTCTCCTCCGTTGCCTCTCAGTATCTACCGCATTCAATTGCCTTTCTTTCTCCAACTGTCTCCCATTTGCTGTCTTTTGTTAACATTCTCTTCCATTTTGTATTCCCCTCAACCTAATCTCAAAAACTTCCAATCTCTGCTTATCCTGTTGCCAAAACGACCAAGTTTCCGAGCCGCGCAAAATTACGCTGCACACTAAAGTTTTCACGAAGTTTTTACATTTGAATCTTTACATAACATGGCCCCCAATTTGGAAAAAAACTCCTTTATCTAGCGTAATTATTCTCCTAATGTCCTTTTAACGTGCCCTCTTACCTGTGAAACACTGAATAAATAGATGAAATGATAAAGCGTATTTGGGGGTTAGAATTTTTCTTTTTAATTTTTCTACACCAGGTAATATTCGAGGCGATGGACATTCATAATAATATGAACAATATAAGCACAAAAATATTCACAATAATTCACACAATTAAATGTACAATAAATTGAACCGTGCAAAGAAACAGTGCGTAGGGAAAAATCACTATGAGTACACAAATAATTACATTCTAATATTAAACATGGGACATTTATCATATACACGTGTAAATTAGATCTTTTAAATCTCTGATCCTTGGACAGTAAAATTCGACATAAGAGAGATTAAATGCTTTCAGTTTTCGTCATCTAGTTTTACGAGGTAGTAAGTGAGTTTTACACTGTGAACACACGCATATGCAAAATTAAGCAAGGAATTTTAATATACACGATATAATATAATATGAATCGCTTGGTGTTGCTGCGAACTAGATTATTTTGTTACCTCCACGGAATTTCTATTGCCTACCGGTGCATCTTCCCACCCATGCCCTTCTCACCCACGATCTCTCCTGGGTGAAAAACTTACGGGGAATATGTGGACAAGACAACAAAAAATTAGGAAGTATTAGAAGAATACTGGATAAATGAGATGAAAAGATTAAAGAGAAATGTTATTTTTCGCTGGTTAGGCCTCAATTTACAATAGGCTGTTTATGTATGGGATCCTCATAACGCGCCTTGAATGACGAATGGGATCACGTGCAGCTTAGAGGAGCTAGATTGGTAAAACGTTGTTATGACAAACTAATAAGCGTATAAAAATCGATAGAGTATATAGGTTGGGAATCATTCAGTGAGCGAAAGTTAAATCACAGATTAAATCTCTTGCATAATTTGGGAGAATTCATCTCTATAAATTTCGTCGAAAAGATATTATTAACCCCTTACTGTACTACGGTAGGAGAGATAATGTAAATTAAATTAGAATATTTAATTGTACAACAGTTAGATTTAAGATGACATTTTTCTCACGAACCATATGGTATCAAAATAATTTTGCCCGACCGCGCTAGGATGGAAAGATGTTTTGGGTCAAGGTTAATCTGGTGTGTAATCACCCCCTGCCACACACTATTGCGATTACTTGCAGGGGGCTATGTAAAAATATACAATTAGGGTAATTTCAGTGGCTTTTTCATGGCGATATGGGCGTTGGTCGACTTATGATAGGGTCGATAACTTTACGGCAAAGAAAAAATTGACGAAAATAAACGATATTGAAGATATTTCTCGATATATCTGATATATATATATACGAGGGTCATCCTGAAAGTAGTACCCGTTCGTGCCGCATGAAGTGCTGACGACGCGAGTAGCCGCTGGACGAGGTCAGATAGCTTCAGTGGCTTGTCTGCCTTCTCTGAGCCAAGTTGCGTGACGCTAGCATTGCCTGTGTTGTTTCTGTGATTGTTTACAATGTTTAAAAAAATTGAGAACGCCGCCAGTTGTGAAGTGAGGGCAGTGATTAAATTCCTCAATGCAAGAAACGTTCGCCCATGTGATATTCATCGCCAATTAAAGGAGGTGTATGGAGACAATGTAATGGACGAGTCGTCTGTTCGGCGGTGGTGTCGCAACTTCAACATGGGGAGGGGGAACACACACGACGATGAGCGTTCGGGGAGACCGTCTGTCATTACAGACCAACTGGTGAGCTCAGTTGACGAATTCGTGAGGAACGATCGGCGCGTCACAATTGATGACATCTGTGAGCATTTTCCCAATGTTTCTCGAACAATTGTTCATGAAATTGTTAAACACCATCTGCATTATGCAAAAATTTGTGCAAGATGGGTCCCTCGCGTATCTCAATGAGCTGGCGGCGAAGGACTATGCAGCAGGAATACAGAAACTTGTCACACGTTATGACAAATGCCTTAATTTGCTTGGAGATTATGTTGAGAAGTAGTTTAAAGTATCCTCTTTCAAATAAAATTTTTTATGTTTGTTAATATTTACTTTTGTGTCTTTAATTCACGAACGGGTACTACTTTCCGGATGACCCTCGTATATATATATATATATATCAGATATATCGAGAAATATCTTCAATATCGTTTATTTTCGTCAATTTTTTCTATTATCTAAAAATATATATATATATATATATATATATATATATATATATATATATATATATATATATATTATATATATATATATATATATTTTTTTTTTTTTTTAAAGGTAATCTACCGGTTAAGGTAGGTTTTTGGATGGACACAACTACCAAACAAATATTTTATAACTCCTAACAAAACACAAAATCCATCATCCTACTCTATAGCAGGTCCCTCTTCATCTCTGAGTACTTTCTTCCTCCCTTCATCCCGTCCAACATCCCTATCCTGTTCCTTCCCTTTCCTCTTTTGCCCAACATTCTACCCTCAATCACAGTCTTCACCATCCCATTGCCGGTCAGCACCCCCTTCATCCACTTTTCCTGCCTCCATAGGATTGCTCCCAACAAACCCCTCTCTTCGCCCACCATACCAAGTACTTCCTCGTTTGTTTTCTTTTCTGTCCATTTCACCTTCTCCATTCTTCTCCACACCCACATTTCAAAAGCCTCCAGTCTACGTCTATCCTCCTGCTTCAATGACCACGTTTCCGCACCGTACATAGCTACGCTCCATATCAAAGTTCTTACGAGTCTTTTCTTAACATCCTTACTCAAAGTCCCTGTCATCAACTCCCTCCTCCTTGTGAAAGCCTCTTTGCCTAGCGCAACTCTTCTCCTTACGTCCCTACTACTTTGACCGTGTTGGTCCAAAACACTACCGAGATACGTAAACTGTTCTACCTGCTCTAGTTTTTGCCCTCCTATTTTAATGTTAAGCTTGGCCTTTTTCTTTCTAGAAAATCGCATAACCTTTGTTTTATTAATATTGATTCTCATCCCATACCTGTCGCACTGAATTTCCAATTCACTCAGCAATGCTTGCAGCCCCTTGGCTGACTGACAAACTAAAGCTTGGTCATCAGCAAACCTAACTGATTTTACGAATTCCCCGCCTACTTTCATTCCCACCTCGAGTTCTTCCCATGCCTCTTTGATATTTCCTCTGCATACAGGTTGAACAGCAACGGTGATAATGGGCAACCCTGCCTTACACCCCTTCCTAACACTGCCCATCCTGACTCCCCGTTTCCCACCCGAACCTTAGCAGTCTGAGACATGTACAGGTTGCGGATTAGCCTCCTTTTCCTCCAATCTATTCCTATTTTCTGCAATATACTCATTAGTTTTTCCCAATTCACTCTATCAAACGCTTTTTCGAAATCTACGAAACAGGCAAATACCTCCTGGTTGTGTTCTATATTCCTCTCGATTAATAAACTCATTGCTGCAATGGCATCACGCGTACCTCTCCCCTTCCTAAACCCAAACTGATCATCCCCTAAGTAATCATTTGCCTTACTCTCTATCCTTTTGTTTATGATCCTGAGAACCACTTTAGCTGCGTGGGATATCAAACTAATTGTCCTATAGTCCTCACATGACGTGGCCTTTACCTTTTTCGGAATAGGAACTAAAACTGATCTCACAAAGTCTTCCGGCCAGATTCCCTCCTCATAAATACTACGCATCAGCCCATATAGCCTCTTCCTCCCACATTTTCCTAAACATTTCAATAGTTCCACGGGAATGTTATCCACCCCCACGGCCTTATTTAGTTTCATCTCCCTTAATGCCCTTTCTATCTCATTGTCTAGTATGCCTGGACCTAAGCTGTCTTCCTCTACGTCATTTTCTTTTTCAATGTCTAACTTTGTTGGTCTGAGTTCTTTACTATACAGTTCTTCTATATACTCCTTCCATCTCTCTTGGATCTTTCCTGCGTCAACTATTACCTTACCCGCCTTATCTCTAAATGTTAGCATAGCTCTTCCTTTCTTACTTCCCGATAACGATTTAACTTTGCTGTACGGCGCACCGATTTCACCCTTCCTCTGCAGACTTTCCATATCCTCGCACTGCGTCTTCCACCATGCTTCTTTTGCTTTATTTGTTGCCCGCCTCAATTTATTGTTCAATTCTTTGTACTTAATTTTGCCTAATTCTGTATTTATATTCTTCCATTTTCGCCGCTCATCCTTCTTTGTAATCATCTCATCCGTGATCCATGGTTTCCTACTTCTTTTAGCGTTAACGGTTCCAATAGTGTCTTTTGCGGCTTTAGACAACCCTTTCTTGATCATTTCCCATTTTTCTACCATGGTACTAAGCCCTTTACCCTCCTCCATGATTTCCTCTACCGCCTGTTTGTATTCCTTCCTTTTCAACCCACTTAATGCTTCTACATTCCATTTTCTAACTCGCCGCCCCTGCTTTATCTTTTTGAAACGTACGCTACATTTCATAACAACTAAATTGTGGTCTGAGTCCGCATCCGCTCCCGGGAAGCTGTGGGAATTTATCACACCGTTCCTAAACCTGTGTCTAACCAGGATATAATCTAGCTTATATCTTCCTGAGTAACCTGGCATTTTCCATGTATACCGGCGTCTTTTGTGGTGTCTAAACCAAGTGTTGGTGATGACTAACCCCTGTCTCCTGCAGAACTCAACTGCTTTCTCCCCGCGGTCATTCCTCGTGCCTAAACCGTAGTCCCCCACCTCATCACCATCTCTTCCTTCGCCTACCGTTGCATTCCAATCCCCCATCACTATCAAATGTTTCCCTGCGGGAACACACGCGATCATGTCCTCTAACTGATCGCATATCCTATCGACCTCTTCTTTCTTATGGTTGCTCGGTGGCATGAGTACCTGAATAATAACTAAGTTCGTCGGTTCTGCTTTTATCTCCACTAGTAGTATTCTATCCGTTACCTGCTCTATGTTGACTACGCTTCTTCCTACCTCTTCATCTATGGCAACCCCTCGTTGGCTCTCGTCCCCACCGCTGTATATTATTCTATACTTATCACTCCAGTAATCCCTGCTATCTTTCCATCTCACCTCGCATAGACCTAAAATATCTATTTTTCCCCTTCCCATCTCTCGCTTAACATTCTCCAATTTCCCCGTCCTAATCATCGTCCTAACATTCCACGTTCCTATTCTAACTAATTTGGTCTTCTTCTCCTGCGTCTTCTGTCCTGCTGCTGTTGGTTTTCCCTTGCAAGGGTTTCGTGGGATGGAAACCGCGGAAGCGTTGCCTCCCCCGCTGCCGGGCACGACACACGGCCGATTGGGCCGAGCTCCGTGTTTGCCAGGACTCAAAATATCTGTATAGTCCATCATGTTAATCTTGGGAATGATAATTGAGGTGGTTTCCCGTTGCCTTCCTCAATAGTGTTTTTAACGCGACACCATCACTTACTGGCCGCCCCACTGGGGTCAGACGCCATTGCAGCCGCCTCACTGAGGAACAGACGCTGCGTGGACTACCTTTCGTCTGGCTCCTAACCTTCGACCTATCTGGCGTGGGTGACCCTACCAGGAGCAATTTTTATTACTCCCGCCAGCACAGCTCTAGGGGTCATCGAACGCACAAGCCCTTTCACCACGTGAAGGTTGTAGTCCGGGGAGGGATATCATATATATAGTATATATATATATATATATATATATATATATATATATATATATATATATATATATATATATAATTTCATAGACCTAACACGGAAGTGCCGAATAGTACAATACACAGTTACACATAATATAGAAACACAAAAAAAGAGAACACTCACACGTATTTTCTTGATATTTCGACGGAAACAATCCGTCTTTCTCTGAAGATATAGAAGTAATGACTGCTGGAATTGTTGAGGTGGGGTGTCTTGATATTTCGACGGAAACAATCCGTCTTCCTCTGAAGATATAGAAGTAATGACTGCTGGAATTGTTGAGGTGAGGGGTGCAAGAGAAAGGGAAGGGGGCCAGGGGAAGGGGAGAACGGGAGGCGAAGGAGGGGTGAAAGGAATGGTTGGGGAGAGGAAAGGGAGAGGGAAGGGGTGGAAGTAACAATTTTAGGCCACTCCCATCAGTGAACGACATTGAGTCCCGGATGCTGATAGGCCATACAGATGTAAATGAATGCCATTTCAAGAGTTTTTAATTCTATAGGGTTATCGGATGTGGGAAGGGACGCTAGGACGGAAACATTGTAACACTGGTTGAAGGGGGTATTATGATGGGAAGATTGTAACACTGGTTAACTAACTCCTGTGTATATATATATATATATATATATATACACAGGTATATCCGTCAATTTTCGTCACGTCAAGTAATCGCCGAAAATATTTCATTGTATGTCAACTCCCGAAACTGTAAAATGAAATTGCATACACTGGCTATTAACTATTTTAACTCAAATGAAGAATGCATGATTCATCTGAAGTAATTTCTAGGATCGTCCATGAAGTTTTGTAAGTTTCTAGCAGTTTCTTGATTTTTTATTTAAAATAAGTGGTATTTGCTTATAAGCAAGCGTTATAAATGCTAATAATTTCGATGTCCATGCAAATATCGAATTAAGAAATTCGGATTTGCCAAGCTGAATAAACGTCAGGCGTAGGATTTCTTCGGGAAATAAGGAAAAACCATTCGGCAAAAAAATGGCGCTTTCCGGGAAACATCCTTTTATTTACTTTTTAGGGCTCGATATGAATGTTTTATTTGAGTTGTATTATGGCGATATGATAGTTTTTTAAAATCATTGTAACACAAATAATCCTCATCAAATACAAATTATTCCAAATTAGCAAGTTTTCCGATATCGGCATTCCCTTAGCAGTCGAAGGTGATACGTAAGCTAGTTAAATAGTCACGTAGTTAAATATAACTAGCACAAAAAATTGTAGCTAATTTGCAATAATCTTTGACCATCTATTTACAGTACATATAATCGTATTAGACTTTTAGCTGTACGTATTTCCCAGAGATGGGAAATGTATGCCTGATGATTTAATGGCACTAGTCTGTAATTGATAGTTTATGATTAATTCGAATCGAGTATTTTTAGATACTTAACGAATTCTTATGTCATAGAGATCAATTAATGGTATCGTATAATACAGGGATTGCCTCGGTCACAAAATGACAGATCTTTATTTTGCATATGACATTATGAATACTAACTCATAATTTAGTGTTTATTATTTTTATCCTCAGAAAATGAGACAAGTTGATTTTATGGCTGGCCGTTAGCATTTCAAGAATGTGAAAAACCATTGTTTGACATGAATAATATACTAACTTGATCAAAAAGTTCCCGGAATAACCACCGTGTGGCGCTCCCATCGTTCCGATTTGAGTTCTGTTTTTTTGTTAAATTGGTACATCTGTTGTTGATATTCCCTTTAAATCTTAGTGTCATAACTTGACATTTGCAAAAGTTACGGTCGGTTTTCGGTATGTCCATCAGTGCTTCCTTCGATTTTTCCATTACTTCCTCTCGGCTGCTAAAACGCGTTCCCCGTAATGGTTTTTTAACTCGATTGAACAGAAAGAAGTCACAGGGAGCCAAATCAGGTGAATTCGGTGGCTGTTGGATGGTATTTGTTGCATTTTTCGTCAAAAAATTACGAATAATGATAGCACTGTGCGACGGTGCGTTATCATGGTGCAAAATCCACGAGTTTTCTGCCCACATTTCTGGTCTCTTTCGGCGAATTGCTTCACGCAAACGTCTCATAACGCCCAAATAATACTCTTTGTTTACTGTCCGGCCTTCTGGCAAAAATTCATGATGCACTACACCGTTGTAATCCATGAAAACCGTCAGCATTGCCTTCTTTTTTGACTGAAAACGACGTGGTTTTTTTGGTCTCGGCTCATTTGGTGAACGCCATTCACTTGCCTGATGTCTGGATTGCGTGTCGTACTCATAAACCCACGTCTCGTCTCCAGTAATGATCCTTTTGATGAATGTGGGATCGGATTCAGCTTCGCAAATCATGTCTTTTGCGACGTCAAAACGGTCTCTTTTTTGCATGAAATTGAGGTCTTTCGGCACCAACTTTGCTGCTACACGACGGAAACCCAAATCATTAACCACAATGTCTTGGGCGGATCCATAGGCAATGTTCAAGTCCTCCGCTATTTCTCTGATGGTTAATTTGCGGTTATTGACCAACATTTCTTTTACTTTATCAATTTTTTCACCGACTTTCGATGTCGATGGTCTGCCACTGCGTTCATCATCTTCGATTGACTCACGACCACTTCTGAACCGCTCGTGCCACTGGTAAACGACCGTTTTTTTAGAGAATCGTTGCCGAAACACTTTTCCAACATTTCCAACGTCCGTGCGCCACTAAATCCGTTTTTTACGCAAAATTTAATACAAGTTCGTTGTTGCAAATTTAAATCCATTTCTGAAATTGTAAAAAATCGCCAACACACACAGAGATAGATGTACTCTTGGCTACGTAACTTTTGCAAATGTCAAGTTATGACACTAAGATTTAAAGGGAATATCAACAACAGATGTACCAATTTAACAAAAAAAACAGAACTCAAATCGGAACGATGGGAGCGCCACACGGTGGTTATTCCGGGAACTTTTTGTTCAAGGTAGTATTTGGAATTAAATTAAAGTTAAAATTATAATTCAAGCGTAATAAAGTGGATTGCATTGACATGCATATTAGCGGATGACTCCATTGAAAGTTACTGCTGCGCCATCACCCGAAGTTTATTGAACTATGTCATAGTGGATTGCAATTTTATTTGCCATATACGATTGGAACTAATTGTCATAAATGCATTGACAAAGCTTTTCCATCTAAAAACTATGTGATGGGCTATCATTTCCATAAACAATCAACATTGTATCGTGGGTTTGCCGGGCACTGTAACCTTTCAAATTGAGGAACTTATTCACAATGTTGAGCTTCCTTCGAGCGATCTTCTCCATCCGGGAGTTCTTCAATCTACGTCTGCCTTAAATACAAAAAATCAACATTTATTGCTATTTTTTATAACAACATTATGATCATAAGGATCAATTAATATGCAGAATAAAATTTATCCAGATATATCGGCTTTTTATTTGTTACAATTACTTAAATTACTTATTCCATGCAGCCAAGCACTTTCTCCTGTATTTGGTGTATATTCCGGTATGGGATGCTTTCTTCCCTTTGAAGCCTTTAAGAGACCTCTAACTTAACTTTTTAACATACTCGTCACGTTCACTGTCCTTTAGAAATTTCCACAACAAAATCTAGCCGCTAATAGTATCACTTTCATATTTCCTGTAAGTGTATTACGATTGGAATCTCAAATTGAATACGCATAGTCAATATATACGGATAGCCATAGTCGATGCCTGAAATTTACTTCTTATGTGAATTATTTTGTTTCCTGCCTATATTCACCCGATGATATGTCGACATAGCGCAATGCCAGTAACTTTTATAGTGCAGATAACAAAAAGATACAAGAGATTCGAATCGGTCTTAAGTTGATATTTAAGTTAGTAATATTCTTACTAGTTAAACTAAAGTAATAGTATTCTTGATATGTACTGTAAAAACGTTCGATATGATTTTGTTCACCGGCAGAAGCTAATTTCATGAAAATTTGTAATTCCTTTTTTTTCTTTTAATTTATTTGTTTCGCAATTTTTATTAATCTTTTTACCATATGAGTAAATATATAGCAATTACGTTCATAAATTTATGAAATGTTATACTTTTGAGTAGGAAGTATTCAGGGAAGTATTTTAAATCCAGTCCGAAAAGCCACTGCCCAAAGGACAACGCGGAGTGCTTCGTGAAGGCTCATTAGTCATGCTCGAGCAGGAAGTTTGGAGATGATAGGAAGTGACATAGATAATTCGATGCTATATACCACCGCGGTGAAGTGTGGGGTCGCGTGGTTTTCGTTGAATGCAGAGACTTTAATTTTAATCCGAGTCTCACGGATGTGGATAATAATTAATTTATATGAAGTCGAGCGAACAAAGACAAAAATACAGAAACACGCAAAAAGGAAAAGAAACTCACTAATATTCAAATTTTCGGTGGTACAAGCCACCTTTCTCAAGGAAAAGAAGGAAGGAAGGAACACTTCTTTTCTTTTTTTGTTTCTGTGTTTTTGTCTTTGTTCAATAGTGCAAACTTCAATTAAATTACACATACACACACACACACACACACACACACACACACACACACATATATATATATATATATATATATATATATATATATATATATATATATATATATATGCTTTCGTAGACGTAACACGGAAGTGCCGAATAGTACAATACACAGTAACACACAATATAGAAACACAAAAAAAGAAGAACACTCACACGTTATTTCTTGATATTTCGACGGAAACAATCCGTCTTCCTCTGAAGATATAGACGTCGAAATATCAAGAAATAACGTGTGAGTGTTCTTCTTTTTTTGTGTTTCTATATTGTGTGTTACTGTGTATTATATATATATATATATATATATATATGGGTGGCGTTAGTCCAGGGGGTAGAGCGTTGGACTGCTGAGAGGAGGGCCTGGATTCGATTCCCAGCCTCTCTGCACAACTGCAGCTCCACCCAGGCTATGTGATTTTTCGGGTACCAGGTCTTCCTGGGAAACCATAACCGGCACAGGGAAAGGAACTGGCCCCCCTACCCTGATGTGTGAATTTTCACACGCCGTATAGGGTTTAGTACTGGGTGAACTCTACCCTCACCTACCAAACCCACCTTACACATGCACACACGAGAGAATAAAAGATTCTCACTTTTTTTACTTCTCGTACTGATGGTGTCGAAATGAAGAAATACTTGGTCTTAGCGTTAAATTTATTGGAAATATCTACGAAAATAATGCTGTTTTCGATCGCTTAGTCCCGAGAATTCCCCCCTTCACTCCCAGACAGTTTTTCATCTAACTCTCCGAAAGTTTTTATGAAGATTTAAAGTGACTTACGTAGGTCAGCTACTACAAAAGAGCTATCGAGTCGCAATTTTGGAGATTTTTATGGGGAATAGCTCCAGGACGACTATGTTTCTTCCGTTTGTTGCCATTGGTTTCCCCTTGTACTCCTATTTGTAAAAATCCTCTTCGGTTCAGTGAGGTGTATACAACGCGTGTACACGGACTTATAAAGGGGGGGAAGTTTTTTCAATTCTACGATTTTGTGCGCTAAACACACTGAAAGTAGACACCTTTCCCTTGCTCCTTGTCGTCTTGGCCTCATCGTGCTCGAACATGCACAACTTAAAATTGCTTCGATTGATGAATTTGTTTTATTTTGAAATTCATTCTAGTCCGTTCGACCGACGGCGTTCATTTCATTTGATAATTTAGCACAAGTCTTTACTCATTTGCCTAACATCTATCTTCAAAGAAACAAGATAAAAAAACCTAAGAGCCCGTTCAATAGGGAGGAGAAGGGGGACTGGCCATAATAATAATAAAAGTAAAAACGTCTTTATTGGTGCAAGATTGAGACTAGATAGTCCATTCTTCCACCTTAAACCCTTGGTGTTTGCATTCATATATACTTCAGCAATCATTACAACAATGGGTGTACAAAATGTGTACAGTGATTTTAAATAAATACGAAATAATATATATTTTAAAATAATAATAAATAAAATAAATAATCCATTTAGGAAAAAATTGGGTATAGTGTAAAAAGATGGACACATTTCTGGGAAAAGCTTAAGGATTGTGAACTGACATCTTTAAGGAAAAAGCCTACCCGCAGGAAAAAAACGCATACAGGAAGGGAAAGCGGATGTGAAAAACCTGCAAAACCTCTTAAAATAATACCTAATGTGCGGATACCTAATAGTAGTAGAAGAGTAACACAAAGAAAACATGGAAACACAAAGGGAAATTATATATCATATTATTCATAATATTGATAGCACGAAAAAAAGCCACCAGCGCCACGTATAGGAACTGGAGTGAAGTTATCGACAGAGTCGCGAAATTTGCACGCATCATTGATAACGACGAAATACTCGTAAGCGACGCGAGCGCCCTTTGCCATGGTGCGGTGAGGTTCTAAGTCCAGGAAACTGGGGGGCATAGGTAGAAATATGGTCTATACTTTCGGGGGAGATGCGCGCCTCTCCCCTAACCCTTGCACCAACTTGGGTGATTATCTTAAAAAGCGTTGTTAGGACGCTCTACACATCCCACCACAGACAGTTATCAATCCTGACATTTGTTTTGCTATGAGATGTGTCTATCTAAGTCCCGAGCCCAAAGACTTCTGAATTTCGCAAATCATGGTACTAGAGATGGGGGGAGGGGGTTCTTCTTCTTAGCGCTCCTGCGGTTTTCCAATAGTTACCCAGGACTAGGGTGATACTGAGGGTGTATGGAAGCCACAGGGATGCAATGTTCTAATAGAATTAAAATTGTAATTACATATGTTTTTGAGGTCGTTGAATATTGATATTTAATTAAATTGAATGAAAACGGTATACGATTCAATGTGTGTACTCTGAAAGAGCATTTATCCGCCCGGTTGGAATATCGCGCGTTAAACTGTAGGAGTACGTAAGTACGACTGGGAAAGAGAGTAGTTAGGATGCGAACGCCTTTGAAGTCTACAGTCAGACACACTACTTGAAGGTACATATGAGTCGGGAAAGTTTTGCATTAGTGTAAATAGGATGATGCGTGCGAATATTGAAGTGAAAGAGTATGTATTTTGTAACTATCTCTTCGAGTTAAAAAGTTTTTTTTAGAATTCTTCCATACCCTTACCGATTGCAGCGTAGAGGAACTAGATTTGTAAAACGTTGTTATGATAAACTTAGTAGCATATCCAAAACATCAGAGCAGCTAGGCTGGGAATCACTCAATGGAGCGAAGGTTAAATTACAGAAAAAATCTCTTGTAAACATTGGAAGGATGTATCTTTATCAGTGATGTTGAAAATGTATTATTACCCAATCATGCTATGACAGGACAGATCATGTTATAAAAAATAGAGAGATTAAGAGTAGAACAGGTAGATTTAAGTTGTAATTTTTTCCACGAACGATGAGGTATCAGAATAACATTGTCCGACGGCAAGAAGGGTCATGTTCTGGTAAAAATTAGTCTGGTGTGCATACAAACCTACCTTAACCGGCAGATTATCTAAGAATAATAAATATATATGCATGCATATTTTATATTTATATATATATATATATATATCAACAATCTATTGCCAAACAAAATGCTTTACATCCAACTCTTTATTGCATTCTAATTTTTTTGAACTGTCTTTCTACTATCCTCCTACGACATGTTCTGTAATTCTTCGTTCGTTTTCCTTACCGACTATTTTGTTTTTCTCCCCACGCATAAGTAGCATCCAGATCTTTGCCTTTTTTATCATTCATGCATATGAAATTACAATAGATACTCTGCAGTAAAGGTCTTCGACTCTTAGTCAATCAACAGGGATAACATTATTACCACATTTATTCAACAGACAAATATAAACACTTAGGATCGAGGGAGAGCAAAGGAGATAAGGGATGAGATAAAGAAAAGTTTAGGGACGGGAGGAAGAAAGATTGAGGGCTGGGTAAGAGGGAGACGGAGGTTACGCACGCGTCAAGAATTCCAATCAAACTTTTGAAATCTAAACGAGGGATGAGCAGAATTTTTTTTTAACTGCGAGGGAGGGGTGGGGATGGATGGATGGGGGGGGGGGAAAGGAAGGGAAGTTATGTGGCGGTCAGCAGTGATGGAGAGGGGTGGCGTTATGGAATGACGGCGCCCGAATACGGCATTGCAGGGGAGACCCGGAGACAAAAGAAATGCCATGGCGTGTGGTGGCTTCACGAGATTTATTCGCGCCTGCGTACATTATCCTACGTATCCCTCCCGTGGTCAAAGTGGCGCTCGCAGAAAAATAATACCCGTTAAAAAAATGACACGGTGCGGTTCAATGAATATTTTATAAGCGACCACCTGCGTGTTTTTTTTTCTACAGTCATGCCGCGTTTCCTTGCTGGAACAAAAAAAATACATGGTAGTGGCGCAGCATCCTCTGGCTTGGTTCGAAGCAAGGCCCCGGTGGCGTAGTGATCCTGCCGAATGCCTGGCTCGTTGCCGGAAGCGATGGTCTCCCTTTATGTCCCGTTCGATTCACAAAGTGACTCAGTACCGTTCAGTTAACGTTCGAGCGGTCGACAATGGAATGGCAACGGAGGGAGAAAGACTTGATGTTGGGTACCGACGGAAGTTTTGTCACGTACGGGACAGCGCGTTCCTGCGTTTGAACGTTTTCCAATGAGCTGCGGGTGTCGCACACGGTTACGAAATCGGGGGGATTTTTGGCCTTGACATTCGTGCCCTTGGGAAGCAAGTGTGAACTAGAGAAGGTCGAAAAGAGAATGGTGCTTCCATGTTGGCGGGACAAGTTGTAAGGTACATACTCGTAAATACAGGGTTCGTCCGGAAAATAAGTGTACTGAGCTCAGGAAAAAAAATTTATTACACTTTTACATATCTTAAGCTAATATTCCTCAAAATAGGACCCTTGTGAGTCGATACACTTGTTCCAGTGGCGTTCCCATTCCTGGAACGCTCCCGCGAAGGCATCATCGGGAACCTCTCGAAGACTCGTCGTCGACCTCTTCTCTGCCCTCCACGAACATCTTGTGCCACCGAAAGATCATGTTTCTGGACATGGCTGACTCCCCGTAAGCCTGGTTAATCATACCGACAGTTTCGGTAGACGATTTCCCAAGCTTTACCGCAAATTTGATGGAATAACGCTGCTCCAAAAACTTCGGCATCGCGTTCCGTGACGTGGGTCGAGCGTGGAGGTTCGCGTTAACAGAGCTCCTCACTACACCACAGCTCAGAGCCGACTGCCTTTTTCAGCGTCGCTTGCCAACATACCCACCTCCAATCGCAGCCCGTCAGAGCGGTGCTGGGCGCGCCTGGAGCGGCGCGCCCAGCCCAGGAGTCAGTACACTTATTTTCCGGACGAACCCTGTACGTAAGGTATGCTTACATCGTTACAATTGAGTCCGAAATACTCCAAGAAAGGGTTATGATTGTGCGATACTTGAGTGGGTGTCGATTTTAACTTTGATGTCGACCTATCGGCACTACCTTTTGGTGTCAACGACATATCGTGATATTGATTTTGAATGCGATAGCAATGTCGAGCTTGAAATTGATGGTGTCATCGACAAGGACATTAGCAGAACTTCTGATTCCAAATATTTACGCCTAAGGATCAAGAGATGCATTGTCAAGAGAGTTGGAGATCGAGAGATGCGTCAATGATGACTCTGCCAAACATAGAATACAAATCTTAAAAGATTATGGCTTGTATAAGGTTTTTAACAGTGCTACCTCCTCCTCGTCCGATTTCAATCTGTTGGAATTAATTTCGGATGAGTTCCAACACTTATACCTTTCGAAGTTGTTTGAAGTAAACTTCTTCTGTGACGGGTTTAACAGGCCAATACTTATTCCTGAGACAAAATGACAAACAGACAGTGTCGGTGCGACACTGAATATCGAAACAAAACTGGATGTCGACGTCCACCTTGGTTGCCTGGCCTTAACACTTCCGACATTTGCAACCCCGAAATCGGCGTGTTCTTCGATATATTTGAGATAAACATATCGAGGAGGGGTGGACCTTGGACTGATATCGAGCCAGAGAAATCAAAATAAGTCGCCGATTGCGTACTCCTCGACGAGATGTTTCCTATTGGATTGCATATTTATCTCGTTGCAGAGACATGTCCTATAAAATGGCATATTTATGCCACCAATTGGTTCCAATTTCACAATTTATGACTTTCAGTTGTATGTTAGAATTGAGAAATGTTAAATAATTATATTATGCATTCAGGTTTGATTGACAGAAAACTTATCTAAGGTGATCTCATATTTACGGTCGCATACCAGTTTAAAATATATTAATATACATTTAATTAGTATTCACAAGGAGAAATTTTCGTGATACTAATTAAGTGTGACTGAAGTATATGCTGTTAACTACGGCTTACACGAGAGTACACGTAAATCTATTATTTTGGTCGGCGGAGATAATTTAGACGGAGCAAGTTTTATTAGAAAATCGTAACCTCTTACCTTGATGTTCTTCTTCGAGAATTCAGATCGCGAATTTCAGGAGCAAGCATATGTCATTATTTTTCTTAAACACCCCCTTAAAATACATATGTTGATTTTCCTTGAAAGAAAATTTTGTTTGGTTTCCATGATTAGAGAATCGGTAATGGACTCACTTGAGTTAAGCTGTGAATAAAAGATTAGTTAAAGACTTAAATATGGAGCGTAGTGATTTATGTATGTGGGACGAGGGCTATGATGCAAAAGGATGAGCGTAGATTTGGAGGCTTTTGAGATGTGGCTGTGGAGACGGAGAATGGAGAAAATAAGTTGGACGAAGAGAAAGTCAAACAGTGTTGATTTAAACATGGTGCACGACGGGAGAAAGTTATCGGGGGAAATCCGGAAAGGACTAAGGAAGAGGATGGAGTGAATCATGAAAGGTAGTGGTATGCTTAGGACGGTGAGAGAACGTGGTTCAAGGGAAAGGGAGTGGAGCTTTTTTAAATAGCATGAAGTCAAGCAGAAGTTACGAAGAAATTAAGTAAGAAATAGGAAGTTCCCAAGATGGACATGAAATAATTAATCGTTTTGGGATCATCCAAAAACTAACTAAACTTGGAAGAATAACTTGATTAATTTATATTTGTATGCAAATGCTCAATTCATGGAATTAGTTCCGTTTTCGACCAGTTTCACTAAAACAGGTGAAATATGATTTCATTTTCAACAACGAACAAACTAACTAATTGCGTTCGCCGTCATAAGAGGAAAAGAGTCACTAGATCTTTCGCGAATTCCATTCCGTGTTCCATTTCTATCCCCTTCGTTTATGTTCTTTCAAAAGGATTGTTGGATTCTGTTTGTGAAAGTGTTCAACTTTCTCGTAGCCAACCCAAGCTTAATGGTGTTATCAAATGCAACCAGTTACTTTTTTATTATGAATCTTTTACAGTGTCATAACTGCTTAATGGAGGCATTAAGTGACTAAGCCAGCGAATAAGTCATCCCGCTCTTTTTAATTAAGAATATTATTTCGAGCTCACGAAATGGCCATAAAAATGTTTATAAACTGGAGAAGTAAAATAAATTCTCGGCGCACAAGTATACAATGGTTTGGATGTTTTCATTTTAACCGCTTTCATGATAGTATCATTGACTAATGGTTATGAAATTGGCTATAAAACCTCAGGTGACCAAAAAGTGCAAGACCTGAAAAATAAACTTGAGTGAAATATAGTTGAGTAGGTTATTTTGGCGTATATTCTGCCAAACCATTATAGAGATCGCGACGACAGTTTCATTTTGATAGCTCTCCTAGGAAAAAAAAGCAAGATGTATGTTATTTCCTCACTTAATAATAACATTTCTTTTTGGTGCACGAAGCGACAGCATTAGGAGCTTAATCAAGACATTCTTTAAATTAAAAAGCAAAATTGACCGCCATTAAGTAATCTGCGGACACTTGGTGCTTCAATTATGCGTCTTGAATCATTAATTCGACTAATTTTAAAATTTAAATTCGCACAATTACGAGGGAACCTGAATTACAGGTATCTTAATATATTTCGGGCGGAGGGGAAGGCTCTCTGTGTACTAGGATCCATCAGCAAAGCTCAATTTCTGAGTGTGTTAGAATATTCCGGCGGGCATTTCAGTCACTTATTAAGTGTCTCGCCAAGGTTACGCGAAGTGAATTCAAATTTTCATGTTGGAACAATATTCATTTAATAATTTTTTACTTGCATATACTAAGTGTTTCATAAAAATAGTCAGTACTTAAAGGTTAAGGCTTTCTTATCTACTTGACCTCGCTTGAGCCAACTTGGCTGATTAAGGCGGGGTTGAAATTTACTCTAAACAGAACCCTCTTTTTGTCATGTTTTATTGACGTCATTGCAATCAAATTTATATTAATGGGAAGGAAATATAATAGCCTATTAGTTTGGTTAGTAATTTCCTTTGGATATTGCTGAAATTTTACGATAGTTAATTATAGAAAAGAAATATAGAATTAAAAATAGAGAAATTATTTTTGATGGAAGGAATTTCGAATAATTTTTTGATTCTATCTCTATTGATATAAGTTGTACCCATAAAAATTAACATTTTAATGAAGTTGTGTCTTTTATTAATGTAAATGAGAAGATTTAATCTGGTAACCTTGATAATTTTTTGGGAACAATGATCGTTTTTAGATTAATAAAAAAATGGTTTTGATTCAATGTTATTTTGCCATAACTCCATAACTAAGGAGTTTAGCGCTTCCTACAAAGCACCCCTTTGATAAGATGATTAAAATTCCAACATCTACAACCCCTCCAAGTATTTATAATCAATTTTCTAATGCTCTGTATATTTCATACAGGTTCCAGAAAATAAGTTGAACAGATTTCCACAAAGTTACGCCTGAGACAACAAATTTTATTAAGTTGAACAGATGATTAAATTTGAAATATGGCGAGCTAGGATAGGAGGTTGCTGTGGGGGGAATCTAAAAAAATAGGAAATATTAAAATCCAACTTCGCACGCTATCAAAATCACGTACAGCACAATGTTTTTGGTACATATAGTAAAATAATATAATAATCACCGACAGATAAAGTTTATTACCCAGTCCTATGCATTGAGGCTGCTTTACACATACTCTTAAAACAACTAAAATTGGATGGAAAGTGCTCGAACAATTCTCAAGGCAGCTGGTTTTATTCAACAATACTTCTGTTTAAAAATGAATATTTTTCTCATTTTTTTGCTCTTATTTTTTTATTGTGGTCGTTTTTACCCCTAAAACTTGGTTTTTCTATCTTTCTTCCATAAATCATCCCACACTTCGTCATTTTTAACTATTCTGTCCATCGCACCTAGCCTATTCCTTTTTTTCTATATTCCAAGCTCTCCCATTTCAGAATACCCAACATTTCCGTCACGATATCTGACCCTTTGTACTTTCCGAGTACGTATCTCGATGCCTTTCTTTGAAATTTTTCTATCTTTTTAATATGTCCCACCTAATTTGGGTCCCGTACTATGGACAAGTATTCCAGGATAGGGCTAACCAGTACATTAGTACCAGTATGCTTTTTCCTTTGTGGCTACGCTCTTTCCTTTTAAATTTTTCATTACCCAATGACGTACTTTAAATGCCTTCCGTGGCACATTATCTACTTGGACTCCCCACCCAAGATCCCTAGTTCAGCAAACGCCTAAATAGAATTGACGATAGAGATCATCCATAACCTACCATCAATAAGTTCATAGGATACCCTTAAATTATATATTTTGCAAGGAGCGGGGTTTCTTGAACATTTAAAGAAAAATTGAATCATTAATATCCGGCTCAACTCTAACGTAAGAGTTACAATGCAACAATTTCAGGGTGTAAAAATCACTCGCCTTGTCCAGCATAATTTTTACACTGAAAAAGTTGCATTGTAAAGCATATTAGCGGATGACTCCGTCCAAAGTTACTGTCGCGGCGTATTCCGCAGTTTCTTGGACCTAATGTAAGAATTTAAGGCAAAATATCCATTGGAGTACATACAGTAAATGTAACCAAAATATGGATGTAAATCAGTACAAACATTGGGTTAACATTATCATTTACAAATTAAAATGTTGGCAATAAAGGGAAATCAACTATCAATCTAATCACTAAAAGTTTTCAACTCTCAGCCGTTCGCTCATTGCAAAAACAATTGACGCTGGAAGCGAAAGATACCTTCCAGGCTACATATTAGACATATTCAAAAAGACGAAAGGGCTAAAACCCTGGAAATATTACGAGTACCTACTTTCTTAAATTTCTTGCCCATTTCATCTTATTTTATTAATTACTATTCTCCCGTTTGATATGTATCATCGGTAGTTTGGCGTTTAAGATAGGTTTTAGAAGGGAATAGATTTAAAAACGCTACATTTTTAGCTTCGTATCATAAGACTAGCTGAGATCTCACGTTAAATAAAACTCTTCTTCAATCCTGCATGCATCCTTCCTCGCTTTGTTTCGTCCTCTTCTATTCCTACCCCTTCTTCGCTTGCCTAACATTCTCCCATCAGTCAGAGTCTTTGGCACTCCATCACCTATCAAAATGCTGTGCATCTAGCTTTCCTGCCTCCTTAAGATATCTGCCAACAATTATCTCTCTTTCCCCACCATGTTATACATGGTGGGGAAACATAAATCTTTGTATGTCTAATGCTGTGTCAATGCATTGGGGGGATGTGTTGCGATCTGTATTAAATTCAACTGTTTTTTTATCATACTGTTGAGATGGAGCACCTTATGTTTGTGATTGCACAAGGGAAATATCCAGAGTAGAATATACTAGACATTATATATTATACCTAGTATCTCTTTGTTTATTTTTCTGTATGTCCATTTCATCTCTTCTATCCTTCTCCACATTTACTTCTCAAAGGTATCCATTATGTGCTTTTTGTTTTTCTTCAATTCAAAGTTTCCATGCCGTACAAAACCACACTACATATCTCTAAGTTTTCTCTTCATTTCCTGACGTAATCACTCAGGATCTGTGACATCTTTCCCCTTTTATAACGTAATTCTTCTTATGCTTCGACTAATATTTTGCTCTAAAAACTTTAAAGAAAGCTACATTATTCCGACCGCATTGGTTTTTTTAGCCTTCCTTAAGCCTTAGCCCTACTATTTCTTAGAACCTCATAACATTTGTTTTACCTTAATTCATTCTCATCTTATAACAATCAAACTTGTTTTCTACATATCGCATGCATATCACACTGGTTTGTGCTCAGGTTGATTGTAACCCTTCGACTGAATATATTTCAATAAAGTTTAAAACGCGATACTTATCTTCTAATTAATTTAGAAATGAACTTTTGGATAAGTAGTACTTGTAATGGTCAAACGATATAATATGTTGCCAATATCCGGAACGTATTTTTCGCAAATATTAATGGAAAGCTTTGTGAACATTTGTGAATAACCTTCGATTCGTAGGCTTACGTGTACTTCCAGGGTGGACGGATTATAGATCATTCCCTGCAGCTAATACCTTTAATTTATTTAACATCGAATAAATCCCTTTTCTTCAAGGAAGCAGCTAAACTGTAAACCTTTGAGGTTGCACATACAAGTAGCGAAAATAATGAATTTTCTGTGGATGGAACTGAAATAAAAAGAGTAGAGCGCAAAAAATATATATTTTATGAGGGCGATATCCTTAATATAATTGAATTACCGTTGTGTTAAATATGGCTAGCTCAACAACAAAGTAATCGATCAAAAGCTATAATATCGAGTCATCTATTAAATCCATCAGAATCTATTATACAAATGAACCTCATACTTTTTGCACCGCAAAATTTCATGAAAGTAGGTCCAAAATACCAATCGGAGGCGCCAACAAGTCTCATAGCACGTTTAAAAAATGCCCTTCCTACCGTATCTTTAAGCTATGTATGTATGGCGTCAAGTGTATTTAAAAAAAATGTAAAAATGAAACAAAAAATTGAAAAAATGGTTGAAAATGTGTTGCATTTTTTTAGGCATGAAAGCTTTGAATGTCTTCATGATATTATTTTTAAATTATTTACGCTTAAGTCAACATTCTTATCAGCACCATTTTTGTCATGAAAATCTCCAACTTTCAGAAATTTCTAAGGCACTAGTGATGAAATAGATTTTCCAATCCACTTAAAACTTCGTGGATGCAATAAATAATTACAGTTTTGATTTCTTTGAGTAGGTTTACGTAATTTGTTGGAGACATAAAGGGGCAAACAAAAACTCTTCGCCATGAATGGATACATGAGACTACTCTTACCATGAGGCAATATATTTTTCTCTTATGGCTTTGAACGTACTTGAAAAGGCGGGAAAGTTTGTTTTAAACTACCGTTGGGAACTCTCCAGATTCCATTAACCTTACTTCTCGATCATTTGATTAATGAACTCAAAATAATCCAACGGAAAGAAAGGTCGTCGCGTGTGAAAATCATGCAACGCGTCGCCATCCCTTGCAAAAACAGGCCTAACAAAAGCAATAACCTGAATGAGTTTAAGGCTTCTATCATCAAAGTTTTAATGACAAAAATTAACGACGCCAATCTCACCGTCGTCATGTGCGATGGGAAATAATTAGGTTATGTGGGAAAACGGCGTAGAACGGGAATTATTACGAGAAGGTTTTGAGCTTTCCTTTTTTAGATATATATATATATATATATATATATATATATATATGTGTGTGTGTATATATGTATATATATGTATATATGTATATATATGTATATATATATGAATGTATTTATATATATATATATATATGTATATATATGAATATGTATATATATGAATATATATATATATATATATATATATATATTAGAAAATTCCACTTCGTATCTTTCGCCCCCCACTCTCCATTAAAAGGGGAAGAAATAAAAAAAAATTAAAGTTTAAATAAAAAGAAACTCGAGGGCGGAAGTTTTTTTGGACGGAATGGATGTCTTCGTACCTTGGGGAAAACCAGGTTCGACAGAACATTTTTTTCGGGCCGAGCTAAATGAGAAAAGGGTTAAGCAAGGGTGGAGAAAGAGATAGATATTTATTATTAATATTTTTTCCCTCCACGAAATAATCCTTCATGGGGGATTAAGTGAAGGCAGGAGCGACAGGGGAAGGGGCAGAGGGGGATGGACAGGTGGAAATGGGTGTGGTCTCCCAGGTGGGAAAATTGAGAAAAAGACTCGGAATAACTCGAATCTTAAAAGAAAATCGGGAAAAATTAGAGAAAACTGACGTCTTTAAAAAAAGAATAAGTCGGGAACTACTCCACTTCTTAAATATTTTAGGTCAATACTTGAAAAATGGTCCTATTTTTTAAGGGAAAATTGGAAATAACACACTTACTTGCATTTATTGGAAAAGAAAAAGAAGAAAAAGGTAATTTTTAACAAATAGACGGGAATTAATGAATATATTATTTTTTTTTAAACCGGGGAACAGCAGATTTTTAAATGAAAAATTCGGCAAATATTCAATTCCGTAAAATAAATCGGAAAAACTGAAGAGAAAAAGTTAGATTTATTTAAATTAAAAAAAAAGAAATTATTTACTTCCTTAAGAAACTCTGTGTAAAATTGAGGAAAAGGTCAGGAATAACTCAATTTCATAAAAGTCTCTAAAGAAAACAGGGGAAAAGGACCGATTCAGATAACCAAAAAGGGGGGAAATTTCGTATGCAAATATATAATACGGCAAAGGAATCGAGAAATCCACCTTACGAACGCTGTTCTATTTAGTTGCGAGAATATGTCGTGCTTGCCGTAGGCCGTGTTGCCACCTGGCAATCAAATTGTAATCATAGAAGGATCAACTTCGGTGATACAAGTAGCTCCCTATGCAACGAGGGATATGCTTCGCATATGTGTTTATGTATATGCACATGTATATATGTATGTGGTATATATATATGTGTGTGTATATATATATATATATATATATATATACACACACATATATATATATATATATATATATATATATATATATATAAATACACACACACACACATGGATACACACATGCATATACATATGCACATAGATACACACATATGTACAGGTAGACGTTTTGGCCCGGCAAGTCGAACGATCCGTGGTTCAAGTGGTTTTTTACGCTTGTGATCTGCTTGACTCCACCTTCCCCACCATTCCTGCGTTTGTCTTTTTTTACCTGTATGTGTTCTTATCTCTTTTCATGGTACATAATACATGTATCTATGTGAATGAATTTGTGTGCACGATTAGGCTGGTTATAGTGTTGGTATGGGTATATATATATATATATATATATATATATATAACTTATACATTTATAAATATATATATATATAACTTATACATTTATATATATACATATATATATATATATATATATATATATATATATATATATATATAAATTAATTAAATAAATATATATGCAGACGCACAATAACATCCAATCGAATAAAAACTAGTAAGGTAAATAAGGGACTAAGGACAAAGCGTTTTTCGGGGAAAATCTGGAAAAAGTCGCTAACACTGTAATACATGGAATGGTAACCAATCTGGGGTGCAGAGGCCGAGTGTGAAATAGTGGGTCGACGCATGGAAAAATAGCCGCATTGGTCCCATTGGAGGGCGTCATTTCAGGGCCGCGAGAGACGTCGCATGATGGATGTAATTCTCCCACGGGTTCCCGAAGCCGACGGCAAAACTCACTCCCCCCCTCTCCAACCTCCATCATCTCCTCCCATGGCCGAAAGGAACCGCAATTGAATCGCATCGCCTACGGCAGCGGCGGATAAATTATTTACACGACTCGCGCGTGAACGCGTGCATGTACGGGAGCGAGTTTAATCAAGCTCACAAGTAACACCAAGAACACGATGCAGCCGTGAACTTTAATATCCGGAGGTACGTGTTCTTCCGAAACATGTGGAATTGAAAAAAATACGCACCTAATCACTTTATATACATCGTGCACTGCAATGATAAAAGTTTTGATTAAAAAACTTTAATCATTTTTCATTGTTTGTATGAGAACTTAACCAGTTTTTGTTCGAGAGATACAAGATTTATTAAACCTTCCTAACAAATCACTCATCCGTGAGCAAAACCATAGAGTCTCAAGTTACTATTTGATTTTTTCATAAATGTTGTTTTCGCGTGTTCATTAAATCCTATACACCGATAAATAGGGTTTATAGTAAACACAATCCAACTTTTTTGGAAACTAATGTATTTTATTGTTTATAAATCAAAGAATTTTGCCAGTTTGTTATGAAATTAAAAAATTAAATCTCAATCTAAATTCTCATCGTGTGAAATTAATTTTAGAAATAATAAAACGATTTTCCTATTTTAAGGTAAATTATAGAATAAAAGCAACATGCTTTTAGTATTCAATAGCAATTGCCATAGAAACTGCAATATTCCTTTGCTATCTTCACCTTTAGTAACCACAATGACGGCAGTGATATTGTATTGATTTAACTTCTTCGACAGGTGACTGTTTTTTTAGCGCAACGCTCTGTGCATGCGATCAATCCTTGATGAATCGTCGAATGTGTGACATCCGTTTCTTTAAAACTCGTCAATCATTGAGTTGAAATTAAAAGTTTTGCGTGTAGCTGTGTAATACGAATTCGCCAGGATAATAAATAATTTATGGTTTAGTTTCTGAGTCGGGTCAAGTTTTTCCACCGACCACAGTGAAATTTACTTCTAATACGAGGAATGCTTAAGTTGCAAATTCTTCTAATATGTTTCTGATAAACTACAACAGGCCAGAAAGTTGAAACTTCTGTTACTTCTCTACACATGTAGACGTTAACATTTTTATGACGTTGATGCCATGATTCCACGACCGCCGAGATTCTGTAGTAGGGTCAATTTTGACTCCCGAGGAAAACCGACTGGTCCGTGGCCAAACTTCCATGGGCTCTCTGATATGTTACTATGCACAATCTTCTTTGAACTGTAGTGAATCCACGAACGAACATTTTATACGCATGCATAGCATCGTCATCGAATGTCTGCCACTCATTTAATAATGAGGGGATCGGCATTGGTGCGGTGGCTATCGTACTAGCTTCCCACCCAGAGGCCCCGGGTTCAAATCCCGGTGGTGTTGAATATTTTTCAGTAGTATTTCGATCCCTACTTGAGGTGCTTTGTGGAGGGCACTTTGAGTGAGTACGCCGTCCGTCGGATGGGATGTTAAGCTGCGGACCCCTTGGCGCCTTTCGTTAATAGTAGGCTAATGCCGACGCCGGGTTTCTCTCCACCCTTCATCCTTTCCTGTTCATTCCTAATGGCGCAAATGACCTCAGCTGTCGGTCGCCTACCCTAAATACTACTACTCATTTAATAATGGATTTCGATGGGCGGTAAACCAGACAAGTGCAGGAAAAATACATGTCTCCACACTCGTGTTACTTCTGCACATAACGACCGCATACATTTTTGAAAAGCCTTCACACTCACGGAAACAGATACACGAATTCTGTGTATTGTGCATACAACTATGCTTTGGTATTTTTATAAAGAGTTTCTCGCGTATTTGGAACTTAATAACATTATTTTATTAAATCTAAATTCCGAAAATAAAATTAAAAGACTTGAATGCCATTCTTGATTGACAGCAACTTGAATTCGTCTTAAAAATGCCATATTGGTTTGTTTGTGACTGCCCTCGGTTTACTAGTATATTTTGGAACGATCGCCGACCATTTTGCAACATTGGGTAGGAATTAATCGAAATTCAATGGCTTGCAGGTGTGGTAATTGATTGTGTATGAAGTATCCTTGATGTTAGTCAACTTACAATACGTATGAAAAGCCCAAGTGTTATTGAGAAGCCGAAGTGGCCTCTCGGTGCGTAGGTTTCGATGAATGGTTGAAACAAACTAAATTCTTGTTAATTACTACAAATATGTGGTTACATGATGCAGTAGTTGTCGATAGGAAACATATTTGCGCAGTCGGAAACCCAGTAGTTATAGTATTTGTGACCGGTATTGAACGATATTTTCCCTTTTTTTCTAATTTTTCGATTAATATTTAGCTGGTAAATGTATGCTGGTCACTTCGAATTTGAAATTTGAAACTTGAAAGTGTAAATTTGTATATTAATTTCAACCCATCTTGTTGTAAGATGAGGAACTCAAGCCACCCTATTGATATCAATTTCAATTTTATTTGTTTTAATAATTTGTAATTTAAAAAATTCTGTAATTGAATGTTTTCCTTAGGATATGTTTGATATATTATACTTGTAATTGGAAGAAATACGATATTCTTGAATTATTCCCAAACCTTCACGCGCCTTAGTGATAGTGTTTTTATGATTTCTCAAATGTACGAATTCAATATGCCAAAAGGACTACGTTTTTTATGCGTTATGAATGTTTTTATTATGTTGGGAGGATTTTTTTTATAAATTGCACGTTTCTATTTTCACCATATTTTAATTATGATATTGTGTTGTAAGGCCATAAATGTGTGTGTGACATTTTGCAAATTTCGGCATCGACTCATTTTTAAACCACTAAGGGCGTGACCGTATCTATAATAATGGACCCAATTAAGCACTAGTTTTCCTTCATACCTTAGGTGAAATCATAAAATACGAGGGTAGGCTGTAATCTAATGCACACATGCTTGTAGACCACAAACAAAATGACCTTCAGAAGCACTCCTGGTGGCATGTGGAAGTAACATTCCCCCTCAACACGCGTGCGCAGGTTTGAGGTTGCTGTATTTATCCAGTGTATTTTGAGAAGCGGAAGTATGAAGACGTTTTATAGTGCTATGTCAACGCGAGTTAAACAGCGTGCTGTTATCGAATTTTTAATTGCTGAAAAAGTGACTCCTACGGAGATCCATCGTATTTTAAAGGCTGTTTATGGTGACGATGCTGCTGATAGGTGTACTGTAAATCGATGGGTAGTAAAATTTCGTGGTTGCGAGCCTGGGGAAGCCATAACTGTTGATGAAACACGCAGCGGACGTCCGATCACTGCCACAAACGATAAAAATCATAAGCTCGTCGAAGATTTGATTCAAAATGACCGGAAAATCACTCTAAAGCGTATCGCAAACCATATTGGTCGAGTTTGTCGTGTTAAAGGCAGCCTGGTGCCAATAATCTTGCATAATGACGAGGCTCATCCACACACATCGCGCGCAACTGGAGAGGCTACACGAAACCTGAAATTTCAACCGATTCCACACCCTCCTTATCCCCCCAATCTTGCGATTTTTATTTTTTATCTCACATCAAGAGACACCTCAAGGGTAATCATTACACCTCGGACGATGAGGTGAAGGCAGAGCTGTCAAGTCCTGGATTCGAGAAAAGTCGGAAGAGTTTTTCAGCGATGGAATGAAAAAACTCGTTACACGTTGAGAGAAATGTGTTAGCCTTAACGGTGACTATGTTGAAAAATTAATATATGATTTTGGAACTTAAGAATTGCACTTTAATGCCCAAAGAATGTACTAGTCGGCCGATCTTGCTGTTTCTTTTGCTGTGGTCTACAAGCATGTGTGCATTACTTTTCAGCCTACTCTCGTAGTTTGTAATCATCCACAACTATAAACTCACATATGTATATTTTATATCTTATCTTATAAGGTCAATAGCATGTTAATCATAAAGAATATATTTTTGCACGTACTTACCCTTGTACCGTGTTATTTGAGATAATAATTATGTTTGCGATTAGGCACATATATAGGAACAGACTAACCTTTATACTTTTTTCTCTAAGGCAATAAGCATATGTGTAGTAGTGATGTGAATAATTCTGCTATGGTCTGCAATTCTGGAAACGCATATATTTCCCTTATCCGAAGGAAGCAAGCGCAGATGTCAGTTTTTCTTTTATTCCCCGCAGTTTATCTGTTAGACGTTTAGAACGCATCTTCTTTATTACTTTTTTCAAACAGTGGTGCCTTTTGCAGACCTTGCTGGATGAATTGTAAGCCCCTGTGATACGCCGCACAGTTTCATCAACTCAAAAGAATCATCCCTTTGAAGAGTAGTGGGCATTTCATTCGTGCGTTCACATTTTCCTAAAGCCCGGGGTAGTTGTTCATTTGCTGCTCAAAAGTCCTATCTCCCAATGTCTACGCCGAATCCGAAAGTGAAATTGATGCTATTTCGTTGCCGCATATCTGGGATCAACCTTGAACTACGTATCTACGAGTTCAGAAGAGATATTTATTCTTTCAAGACTTTATTCCAATGGAATTTCCATATTGATAGAAATGAGCTCTTACGGCTAGTAATATATAATAAATGTGAAACTCCAATAGCCGTAAACAGTTTACCTTTCTAAACAAGTAAAAATGAAATTAGTTGGCTAGCGCCACAAGTCAAGAAGGGGTAAAAGGTAAAAAGGAGAGGATAAGAAAGGTGAATATGAATACGCGTATTTCGGCCACAAAGTAGCCCTCTTCAGCGTACTGAAGGGTAATCGTCACTACAACACAAGTCGAAGTGAGAAAGGGTTAGGGCAATCCGAAGAATATATAGTGTTACATGTGTGGGGGAGGGGGGATTGGTGAAAAAGACAAAAGCCAATAGACGAGGCTGATGGTAGAGGAGTTTGAAACGATAGGTTATGTAGTGAGGGGGAGGGGGAATTACACGTCAAGGAAAGTCACGTCAAGTTCAGTACGCTGAAGAGGGCTACTTTGTGGCCGAAATACGCGTATTCGTATTCACCTTTCTTATCCTCTCCTTTTTACCTTTTACCCCTTCTTGACTTATGGCGCTAGCCAACTTTTTTACTTGTTTATAAAGGTAAACTGTTTACGGCTATTGGAGTTTCACATTTATTATATGGAATTTCCATGTTTAAAAAAAGCCTGACGTCCGCCATGTTTGGTCGAAATTTCTTCTTCATATTTACGAATGTGAAAATTTCTTCAAAATCATTTTATTTTAAGGTGTAACCAACGGGTAAGCCAGATTTCAATATTTCAAGCATCCCTGTTTACATTTGGTTGCATACTTTCTAGATTCCTTTTACCTTCATCCTTTCTCGATATTTTCGTATCGATATCAAAAAACATCTGTTAGTCGGTGTTGCAAATTTTGAAGCCGGCATCAATGTCGACTTCTGAATATACATGTATATTCAAATGAATGTGCGATCTAATTTTTCTGCATGAAAGGCTGATGCCCTAACATCCACCGCCACACGCCCTCAATTCGGCTTGCGGTACAGTGCATAGATTCAGATGATTCTTTGTGAATGTGATAGTAGTTTTTCGATGTAAAAAGCTGACACTGATCAATAGATGAGATCCTGAATCGAAAATTTGGACAATCACGATCATATAAGTGAAGTCATAAAACCACAATACTATGAAGGTGGGCATATTAAAACACGGGAATTAAATATTCATTTTGTGATTACTAAGGTCGTGATCAGAAATCAAATGAATGTGGTCGCGCGATAGTGCGATTCCTATCTCGAAGGGGACCCTCATATGTCTGGTCGAAAATCCGAAGTTTCATGTTGAAATTCATACAGTTTAAAAACTTTTCTATTCTTTCCAGAAGAATTTTCTTACTCTAACTCTATCTCTGGTTCGTGAATACTTGACGAATTCCAAAAAAATTTGGCGCACTTTGAGAGTGCAAATAAATCGGATGTTCAAAAATGAATTATTAATTGCAAATGCATTTTGCGTTGATATTATTTATTAAATATTCTCGTCTGCATCCGTCATTTTTTGTCTTTATATTTTCTATTTTTCTTAAATGCCCAAGTCAATTAAAAAAATTGACTACTTAAATCTACACACAGATATACATTTTCTTTTCATAAAAATTATCTGTATCAAGTTAAAAATGAATTATCAATTCTAAAATTTCAGCGAAAAAATTTATCACTTCACTGGATAATGATATTAATTTATCGCTGATGGAAAGTTTTTGAAATGAATAAACATGATTGCTTATTATGAACCTCGACTTACCGTTGCCATGGCGGTTTTAATTGGTTGTGACGAAAGTAATATTCGTCAAAGATAAACATTAATCTACAGATAATAAATATTTTAATTGAATGAGACTGAACTTAGTTTTTATACTCTTGCATTTGGCTTACTCAATTATAACAAGCACGCGTTGGTCCGTTGGTTTCTAATAACCATAAGAACCCTCTTATCCTTAGACTAAGAGATCTTCGAATTCATTTATATTTAATTTAATTTTATTTTATTTCAAAACATTGTTCACGTACAGCAGTAGCGCTATTTACAGTGAAAACTATAACAAAGATGAAAGAGGGCAAATGACAATAACAGCATAACAATAACAACGAGAATCAAGCATGGACAGGGGAAAATTTTAATTTACTGAAAGGTGGGATAAAGCTTGGGTGGTGAAGTTGTTGCATGATAAGTCAAAGGGGTCGACAGTGTGAGGGAGTGAATTTAGAAGGGAGAAGAGGCGAAATAACAGTGAGCGCTTCGCCGCCATTCTCCCTTTCCCGACGCTGAATTCGTAAACATTAGGACTTTGAACATTAAAATTATCCTAGGTAAGTTGTAAAGATATAATCTCGTTATATATATATATATATATATATATATATATATATATATATATATATATATATATATATATATATATATATATATATATATATATATAATTGGTATTCTATTAGTTAAGGTAGATTTCGGATGGAATCAGTTTACTTTGTTGTTTATAATCTTTAAAAACTCTTACCTAATACGTCAAACTTGAAAGACTTATTTTTTAAACAGCTGTGGTATTCATTCATAATTAAAATAATACTTTTTTTGTTGAATACATGAACTTCATTTATAAAATACCTTGTGTAAGCACATGTTCCTATTTTTAGGACGAGTAAAATTCGTAAAAAAACACTTGCTTGGGAAAACATAATTATTGAAATTTCTTGAAGTTAAAACTCTTTTTGATGCTGGCGAAATTTTCAGGATATTTTTGGATGTTCGATCTGCTGAACAAACCACCTTTAAAATATTGCAAATAATCTTAAGTGTTCGTGGGTAGAAGTGAAGTGGGGAAGAGAAAATGCGATCAACACCCAATCCCACTCCATATAACCACGGAGGGCTAAATGTTTCAGATCCTGGAAGAGAAGGAAGGAGAGAGAGACTAATGAATTCTTGATAAAATAAATGGATTGATATTATTTATGTATCATTTCCTCCTTGGAGCACCCGGCTTTTTTTCCACAAGTCGTGGTCACCATGGGATTTCCGCAGTCGTATTGAAAACGGGGAGTGGCAGTGTTATTCCAGGGGATTGGGATGTTCTCCGAACAATTTGTCGCGGTTAAATGGAAAGAATTGCCGTGCGTCCCAAGGGAGTCGTTTCGGAGAAAAGGTTTGGCTGTCGGGACGAGGGGGGGAGGAGAGGGAGAGAGAGAGAGAGAGAGAGAGTGGGAGAAGGGGATACAGTCAGGGTCAAACAGATGCAAAGGGAGGGGAAGGATATGAGGAGAAAACTAAAGATGGATAATAAAGATGAACAAGTATTGCATTATTTCATGAAATCCTCTTGAGATAGAAATGTGGAGATGGATATAAAAACTTAAAATGGACAGAATATTAAAATAATACAAATTAGTATTCGGTAGTAGTAGGGGAGGGGAGAGGGTTATTTTGAGAAATCCAAAAGAGAAGAGAGAAATGGATGTGGGGCATTTGGGTTGGGGATGGGACATAGAAGACAATGATAACAGGATAGAACCTCATGATTAGCAGTTCTCACCTGTGCTCTTGTTTGTGTCTTGGATATTTTATTTATTTACTTACTTGGGGATAAAATAATTCCGCGGTTTATTAGTAACAACTTTTATTCATAATTTGGTGTTGTTGTACGTCCAATATTCAACTTGTAAATAGTGCTGATAGAGAAGTTCACTTGTTTAAGTAGTGCTTTAGGACAGGATGGTAAAATTCGAAAGAATGTTAAATTCAAGAGTTTAATGAAGTAGTGAAGCTTTTGCGAAGGGGATGTGAGCTGACGTTGGGAGTCTTGAAGCTAAGATATAAAGAAAAAAATTAGAAAAAAAATCTGTGCATAATGAATTTGTGTCTGTCTTTGTGTATTAATGTGCATATATGCATGAAATAATGAATTTTATGCCCAATATAATATGTAACGACGATGGGTTAAATGGAAGAAGGGACCATTAGGTCTCAATTTCGCCCAAATAAAGACTATCTATCTATCTAACAAAAAATCTCGTTGGCTTGCAATTAGCAGTGGTTGTGAGATCGACAGCTACAAGTACAACCACAGATAAAATGGGTTAACTTGTCTTCTATATTTTAGAGGATTTATAATCGACTTTCGTGGCGATGTTAACCGTTTTCATCGCGAATTGTATGATGGAAAAAATATTACTTAATTATAGGTCTGTCCGTCCGCTAATTATCCTATTACTTCTCGCTTTGTTCCCGATCGACCAGTGCGATGCGGTCATTAAATGTTTCACTCTATGTCAGCGTTATTAATTTTTACAAATCTAATAGTTTGAGCAGAATTAAGCAAATGGAAAAACGGATGGAGCGGAAGACTAACCATGAAGCCCTGGGCATGGTGGGAAAGAAAGATGGCTGTTGGAAGAATTTTTAAAAAAGTCAGGGCAAGTGGATTCAGAAGATTGTACTGGAAGGGAATGCTGGAAACGGTTAAGAAGAGGAGAATTCTTGGAAAGCTATGTATAGTTAGTGAAATAATTAGTATTTGGGATTGGATGGAAGGGAGGTGTAAAATGCGCAGTGCTGAAGAATGAGTTTTCCTAATACGAGGGTCATCCGGAAAGTAGTACCCGTTCGTGCCGCATGAAGTGCTGACGACGCGAGTAGCCGCTGGACGAGGTCAGATAGCTTCAGTGGCTTGTCTGCCTTCTCTGAGCCAAGTTGCGTGACGCTAGCATTGCCTGTGTTGTTTCTGTGATTGTTTACAATGTTTAAAAAAATTGAGAACGCCGCCAGTTGTGAAGTGAGGGCAGTGATTAAATTCCTCAATGCAAGAAACGTTCGCCCATGTGATATTCATCGCCAATTAAAGGAGGTGTATGGAGACAATGTAATGGACGAGTCGTCTGTTCGGCGGTGGTGTCGCAACTTCAACATGGGGAGGGGGAACACACACGACGATGAGCGTTCGGAGAGACCGTCTGTCATTACAGACCAACTGGTGAGCTCAGTTGACGAATTCGTGAGGAACGATCGGCGCGTCACAATTGATGACATCTGTGAGCATTTTCCCAATGTTTCTCGAACAATTGTTCATGAAATTGTTGAACACCATCTGCATTATGCATAAATTTGTGCAAGATGGGTCCCTCGCGTATCTCAATGAGCTGGCGGCGAAGGACTATGCAGCAGGAATACAGAAACTTGTCACACGTTATGACAAATGCCTTAATTTGCTTGGAGATTATGTTGAGAAGTAGTTTAAAGTATCCTCTTTCAAATAAAATTTTTTATGTTTGTTAATATTTACTTTTGTGTCTTTATTTCACGAACGGGTACTACTTTCCGGATGACCCTCGTATAATAGTATGATAGGTTTAAGAATATTTTGTATTTTCTTTTCCAAGGCATAGGGCTCATCAAAAACCTACCCTAAACCTTAAGACGAGTACTAGTCGTAATAATAAAAATATAGTTTATGCCATGAATGCTATTTTTATGTCTCCAGTGTGCCATAATTTAGGATATCTTATAATAATGTGGTACATTCTGTTCGTTCATTAGTGTTATTGACGAAACGGGCAGGTTTCCTTTGCAAATTATTTATTTTTTAGAATGAATCGTTCTCTTTATGATCCCATTCACACTACGCGCTAGCAAGGTGAAGTCTAATCACTGCGAAATAACAATTATACTTTACTGTGTCAATAATATTTCCTCACTATTTACTTCATGAAACTCATTGGTTTTAATGTGGGTTCGGAGATGTCGATAAAAATGTTTTTGCCATGTTAGATCAGACGTCGGTACGTAAATCCATTAGCATTTCAATCGATCGAATTCATTTATACCTATGAATATTTTTAAATCAATTTTTCGCCCCGTTTGAAAACCGACATCTCTTATTTCAAGATTTTTTCATTGCTCGCCTACAGCCATCTTTTTTCTCTCTGGCCTTACCCCGAATGACGACCACAAATCGCTCTGTATATGTATTCCTTTCATCCCCTCACCGCTTAACCGTACGTGCCTCAGTTCGCTCGGTTTCGCGGCAAAGGTTTAACGACGCCATTAAGCTATTCAATCAAAAAAAATCGCGCGCGCTTGGTCCGACATTTTTTTTTCCTCCGGACCGTTACACCATCAGTCGTGAGGAGGAAGAGAGGTGAGGAGAGAGGGAGAGAGAAAAAAATTAAGGACATTTCCATGGCTGTCGTCCTTTCAAACAAACAATATCGGACAGGAGGACCGAGAAGAGAGAATCGTGATTGGGAATTTTTTTGTCGGAGGTTTTTACGAAATAGTGCGCCCTCACGAACGACGACACGACGGTCGACAGAAAAAAATCACATTTATTTGTCACATACCATCGCCTTCCTATCCGTTAGCGTGATGTTTCTTGAAATGTCTCTCACCATTACTTTGGCTCTCATTCATTTTAATCTTTTTCTCTCGGAGAGGAAGATTTTTTTCGTCACCTTGGCAACAAAATTCGTTGTAATTTTTTTTCATATGATATGCCATTCTTTTAATTTTTGCATCCGTTGGGAACTGAAATGAAAACGGAGGAAAAAAAATATTCAAACCCACCAAAGGAATCGCTTTCGTCGGAGGGTAAAATTCGTAATTTTTGCTTTATTTTGCGGTGGTGAGGAGGATTAATAATAGGCCGCGTCAAGATCGACTCATCCGTTGACTTGTACGGGCATCGGGCGAGAAGTTGAATGATGAGAAAAGAGAGTTCAGGGCAGTGTCTATTCTTCCCAAAGAATTGTTTTCAACCATCAATCAGGAAAGAGAATGTCGTTTCGTCGTGATTGATTGCAACAAAGTAGTGCTTTTTTGTAAACGTAAACAAGAGGACAATGGACGCGATAAGAAATCGGCTGCGGAAATTTCATATCCCAGTAAGAAAGAATATATTTGCCTTTGCGTCAGCAGCAAAGGATAACAGTTTTGCTAATAGTCTTTTAAAAGTGGTCATATGCGACTTTAGGCAATGCGGATGGAAAATGTGAATACTTTGTTCTTTTTTTTTAATTGAGGCTTTAGATGCAGGCATTGTAAAATTGAAAATAGGTAGACAAAACGGCAGGATAGAAGTGGCAACTATGAATTAAGAAAAAGCTTATTTAACTATGCTTATAAGCTGAAAAGTATAACTGAATGAATTTTTATGCAGAAGCATAACTTTTGTGGTTTTAACTATTGAATATATTAGTTAAATGTTTTGCATCAACCCTATTTAAAAAACAATGTGGTGCAATTTTAAAATTTTTAAAACGAAAATCGCTTCCTTCTGTTACTCAACGTATAAATTTCAAAATTGCATATTATTTTTTTCCACTTCAAAAAGAAGTAAAGGAGAGATTTTAAAGATGGCCTTGTCGAACGGACACAAATCAATTTCAGCACTGCCTGTTTCAAGAATTTTTTACCTCAAGTCTCATAAAGAAGCAATTAGCTTAGGATACCAATAAGATTTTGAGTTAGAAACTCGAGACCTTTGAGGAAAATTGGAGTTGAATATGCAAAAGCATGAGCGATTTTGCATAAGCAAATGCAAATGTTCAAAGGAATCCTGGAATAGGCAGGAAAAGGCCCTTTTCGTATACATGTCTGTAAATTAAAGGCTAGAATAATGAATACCGCATAATATTTCAAGCCTTCAATTCTTAGGTCCTGACGAAATTGAATGGAAGAAAATTGGCTTAAGGTTAGACATTTTTTCAATTCCTGGTGCCAAATGGCATTTCTTTCTAACCGAAGTTTATACATGTTTATTCAATCAATATTGTGGTCACCGAATTGAAGGAAATGTCCAACCGCTGGGTTTCCAATTTGTTGTGGCGAGAAAATGTCATAATTGATGCCTAATATCAATTTTTAATATTGTATAGGTTGAGTAGATGAAGTTTCAGTAATATCCCAAATTGAAGAAGAATGATTCATATTTTTTTTCTGTCACGGGAAGAAAAAAAGGGAGACCCGTGAACGTTGATTTCAACAAATAACGAATATGCAACGATAGATTCTCGTATTTAAATCAATGTCACGCATTGGAGCGCGTTAAATTGTTTTGCATTACCTCTTCGAGTCAAAAGAGTTACAACTATCGTCATTACAGATTAAAGTACTTCATCCTTAGTTTGAATTTGCACAGTTGTTATTTTCTGTCCATTTCACACATATTTTACACATTTATGCCCGAATGAGATTATAACATCCGTGAAGGAAATCAATAAAACTGGGAACAATTGGAAACTGATAATACCATGAGTAAATACTAAAGATACCTTGATATTTGGAGAATCAATGCTATATTTTCCGGAGAAATAGAAAACACATAGTAGGAGGATAGATTGCGTTTTTAATTTAGTTGGATTTCATACGAATTGTGAGCGTGGATGGGAGGTTTTTGATATATTAGTTGTGTATGAGAATGAGGAGAAGATGGATGGAGAGATCACAAATGCTGAGGTTTTTTAATAGGATGAGTCTAGAGAGGAAGTTGCTATGGAGGAGATGAGAAAAAACTTGTGAAGATGGATGGAGGAAATATTAAGAGGCAGTGGTCAGTTAAAGGTCACAATAAAAGGGAAATCCCTGGGAAAGCTGGATATAGATGAGGGAAAAGAGCGGGCTTTTTTTAAGACAGCATGAAGGAATGCAGAAGTTACAAAGAAATGAAGAAAAAATAAGAAGTTTACCAAATACGTGAAAATAAATGGGCAGTGGGGACCATCCAAGGCCTATCTTTAATATATATATATGATGCCTTAATAGATTGATTGAATATGAATTACCGATAAAGCAATTGTTCTCATTGTCACATTCCAAGCTGTAGTGGGCTTATATTGATAGTTGTTTCGATGTATAAAGGAAGCAACAAAAACCGCAATTATACTGTCAATAAGGAGTTCATCATCCCACTACATGCTTAAAAAAGTCAATGAATCCAGTCTCTCTGATGGAAAAGCTATTTTCATTTAGGGGGTGATAAATTATTTTTCATTATTTTTAATTATTAATTATACGCCATCAATGTCTATTCTATCGGGAAAAATGCTGAAATATGTACAGTAAATTTAGCAATATCCGTTATATTATCCCCCCGTACCCATGAAATACCACTTTCACGTGGTGGAAGGGCTTGGGTGTTCGGATGACTCCTACAGCTTTGCTTGCTGGAGTAATGATAAGTAGGAGAACTGTGCCAGAGAGGATGAAGGATGCTTTATACCATTGAAAACCTAGAAAATCCTAAAATCAGAAATCAGATAAAGTTTATGGCTTCCTTGTTGCCACAATCAGGCATAAATATTCATTCTATGCAAGACAGCTGAGTTTATTCCTCTCCATATGTCGTTTTTCCTCAACGATGTTATCTAGCATAAGCCTCAAATTTTCACTATCTCACATCTTGCCTTTTTAAAAATGTATCCCAACAGCCATTTCAATTCCTCTCTCATTACATTTCTGTTATCCTTTCCATTTTATGTTTACATTTATTTCCACAACCACATCTTAAATACGTAGAAGTATCGGAAATATTTAATTAATTCTAAAAATAATCGAGATAACGTAATTTTTTATTTGCCATTCTCAAGACTTTTCTAAATAGCCACCATCCAGGGTTATACATTTCTACCTCCTATTTCTGGACCTTGCAATGGCCGGAAACATTGTACAATGCAGATTTCGTCGAAAACCATTGTTTCATCTCGTGAATGACGTCATTTCCTTGTCAAATCTCATAACCCGAAATGGTTTTTTGAGTTCTTCGAATACGAAAAAAGTGTTTTAGGCTATATAGTGCGAATAGGTTGGATGTGGTTGACTTTCATAGCCACATCGCTTTGATTCCTCAACCGCATCTCAAGATGCGTTGGGCAAGAAGACGGATGCCTTTGGTGATAATACCGCGCCGTTTCCTTTTCAAAGTATCACAAAATTTGTTCAGTAGCGTGCAGGAATAGGCACCAGTGGTGGTTTGACCATTCTCCATGCAGTCTGTTAAGATTAATCCACGACAGTCACGAAAAACAGACAGCATGACCTTTCTTGCAGTCTTCTGCATATTACATTCATGTGGGCAGATGAGTCGCTATGCATCCACTCCTTGATAATTTCTGTACTATCCGGATCATATTGATGGATACAATTTGTATCTATTGTTAATAGATGGACCAAAAATTTTCTTTGCCTTGCTCCTAAGGATTCAACATTCCTCTTGACAGGTCGCACCTTGTTTGCTTCTGAATAGAAGTCAGTAGTCGTGGAACCCAGCGTGATGATACCTTTGATATGTGCATTTCTTCATGAATTATTTTATACACACTGCTGTAAATAATATCAATCTAATTCATTATCATTTGGATGATTGCTCTTTGGCCTAATAGAATAAAGTCCTGTACTTTCTTCACTGTGGCAGCATCGTTCGTGAGTGATGGTCTTCCACTTCTTGGATCGTCTGTAAGGGACATTTGGCCAGTTTGAAAATATGTTTTCCACCTAAAAATTGTGCCATATTATTGGCTATCATTTCCATAATCCGTCATCATTGCATCGTGGATTTGCTTGGCACTGTAAACTTTCAAATTAAGGAACTTGATCACACTTCCGGCCTTAATCTTCGCCATACTACGAGTTACTTTAATCAACGGCTTTCTAAGACAAAACAAATCAACATTAATAGCCTTAATACACACAATTTTTTATATAAGAATCAATAAATATAGAAGAATCAATAAATATGCAGAATGAATTTTATCCAAATACCTTAGTTACTTCTTAGGAATAAGTATTTAAAAATGGTACTCCCGCGTCCCATATACTCTTTTTCTTTTGCCTCAAGACCTCATTACCAGCCGTACAGAGCTGCGCTCTGAATAAATAGTTTCCATTGGTATTTTTTTTTCGTTTTTCACTTAATATTTAAGTCACTAAGCCTCACTCATTTTATACATTTACATTATTTTGCACTTCATTTTTTAATTGCTCTCTCTACTTTACCCATTTTCTTAGATTCTAAATTTTTTCCCAGCTCCAGTCTATGCCTTAAGACTCTAACCGTCAATTCTCATCTAGGCATCATTTAAGAGGCCTTTCTTTTTTTAATGCCATTAGCACACAACCCATTCATCGTAGATCTTTAAAATTTTCCACCGCTCCTTAATTTATGCCTTAAAATTTTTTCCTCTTTACTTAATGTTTTAGTAATTAAATACCAACTCATTTTAAATGCACCTTTTGAATAAGTAATTCTATTTTTATTCCCCTAGTACTTTGCTCATTCTCTTTAATTTTCCAAAGTTTTTATGTGCTCTAATTTATGCCTTCAAATTTTTAGCCTTTTAATATCTTAAAGAGGGTCTTTACTCTTATTTTTTTTTGGTCCTCATTCCGTTGCTTTTTTGTCACATGGTCGCAGTTAAGCTATGATTGAAGTCTATTGGGCTACTTAAAAAAAAACTTTACTTCAATCAGTTTCAGTATCATAGTTTTCAATGCGTACTTAACGTATTCACTTAAGGAATCAATCCTTAAAGAATTAATTTTATTTAAAACGGTAATTTTTAATGTTTCCCCGATAAATGAAGGTAGCATGGGATCTTAAGATACCCAAAAAAAACTGTCGAACTAAACGCCATTTGGGTCCTATCCATTACGCGAAATCCTTAAGGAGCCTTAATTGAACTTCCTGGAAAACGGATGACGCGCAAGCTAAGTGCAAACAAAATGAGAGTAAATGGAATGAATATATGAGCCGTGTATACAAACTATGAAAAAAAACGAGATATTAAAGAAAAGATCCTTACACAAGTTCGGGGTGGACAAAAATACGTATATGACGCTAAGGGAGCGCAGCTATTGAAATTTTCCCGCATCGATGGAAATCCTGTAGCTTGTTAAGCGGTGCGAGACGACGGCTGCATAGGGATCTGAGCAAAAAGGTCACGGTCGAAACAGCATGTGAAGCCGAAGTCCCCGCGCTAGTTTCTCGGGTGATGTGCAACGCCATTGATCCTCATCACCATGGACACCATCATCATCATCAGTGTGCGTAAGAGAGAGAGAAAGCGATGATCGGTTCGATCGCTTCTGATTCATCGGCTGTTTTTACTTGCGAGTAGGATTTCGATGCATTCGTTTCCCTCCAATCAATGACTAGTGATTCTAAATGAATACGGAGCGAGGGGGAAAATAATGACCCTTCACATGGTTTGTCAGTTAAGTCGGGAAAATTTGGGAATAGCGAAGGGGGTAAACTGCGCAAGTTATTCATAGTACGAGGGTAATCCTAGAAGTACCCGACCCAATAAATAAACCCCAAAAATTTTGGAAAAAAATGTTTTTATTTTTCAACTTAATCTCCTTTCATCTTCATGTACTTTACCCAGTTTGACCCAGTTGATAGATGAGACCCTGGTACAAAAGACAAGGATTATAAATAAACTATCAACCTAAACTACGATTCACTTAGCTGGATGATAGATCATAGAAGTTGCTCAATATAAAAAAAAATAACTAGTTAAGCCAGAAAACTGTTTTATACCAATACACGACAATGATTTTAGGAAATTGTTTAATAAAATAGAAACAATAAGTATTAATATTGTAGAATATAATATAATTACCATAAAAACTGAGCATACTCTATCATCGTTACATTTAATGACTAACTTTGGTATCGGAGGAGTTAGTTGATTTGATATAATTTTTACGTATGGCTGCTTTGCTGCGTAAAACTCCCACTCAGTATTATTCTTTATCAATTATATAATATTTACCATCTATTTATTCAATTTCGTCAAAAACGGAATAAAGTAGACCGATCGGTGTAATCTTCAGGATAATTAATTAATTATGATTGCATTCCTAATACTAGTAATGTTTTTCTTCAGTGCACGTCGCTGAAATATAAATGTAAGAGCATTATCTGTTCACGTAAGATATACGAGTTGATGTAAATTATTTGCATTTTTATTCTCGGATAGGGGAAGTTTTTCTCACGACAATCGTTTCAGTGTGACACATTTTATTGGTCATGTATTTTATTAGAATTACTTGATGTTGTCTTGTATTCTTTCTAACCTCCATATTAAAAGGTTTCTAGAAAAATCGAGAAACAATATAGACTGATCGATGCGCCTTTATGGCGATGGTGTGGAATAAATCCAACATCAAAGAATTCCGGGCGGTTACGAAATATTCAGATGGATTAAAACGATCGAAATATCCTTGATGTCAGGCAGCCAACATTACCTTATGAAATTACCTCGTGTTATATTCCCCCAATTCCTAATGTTGGTTCCCTCTAGTCCATCGATTTTAACCCCTCTCGTTATGGCGAATGAACGAACAAATATTTATTCCTGGTCAATTAATCCGATGTGGGAAAACAAACCAAAACATCTGTATTTACCGTTTGAATTCCTGGAGTAAGGTATGCAGAAATTCTAATTCTATAGACTGTAAATAATGACCAAATGATAGAAATATTCCCCTAGATATGATTTCTACAATTTCTACATCTATATAATACCCCGAAATCCGCCGCAATGGCGTGTGGCGGGGGGATGTTAGGTAACCACCTGTAAAAGAGAACAAAACCACATGCAAAATCAACACATCCATGTTAACCAACACCCACAGGGCGTATGACAAAAACCTTGTCAACTTACATGCATGCAAATACACATACTATCAACTAACAAACAAAAACACCTTTGATTGTAGTAAACATTTATCTAATAATGTGCAATTTAGAATTTAAAAGTAAGGAGGCGAAATTCCACTAGCACATTGACATGTAACATACAATGGTCTTCTCACCAATGGACACAGGTAGGGAATGTGACCCAACACTGCAGGTAGCGGGAGTTTGAGAAAGAGACGAGGGATGGAAGGAAAAATTTGAAAACAAATCAAGCAGGGCTAGTAATACTGTAACGAGAACTACATATTTTAATAGTATTATAGTGCGGTTATGCAGGAAGGGTTTTGACAACAAAACACACGAGGTTAAGAAAGTGCATGCAATTGAGTAAAACTGATTATTCCGTGGACACTGAGGGTGGAATTTATACTAAGCAGTAGTTCTTGAGTCTGTTAGTTCTGGCATCTATTTCCCGAATTTTATATACATGATCCAAGCGACCAATGTATTTTGGAGTGCGAATAATTGGCGAGACCTCGGTGCTGAAACATGCGGATATGAATTTATTTAGTAAGTTCAACCAAGCACTGAATCGTCTTTCTTCTAATGGTTCCCAGATTTAGTAAACGACCGGTTTCATTGTACAAAATTACCTTCAGACCTGAAGATGGAAGGTGATGCATGGAAGTCGGACGTGTAAGAAATGTTATCTAGTGGAATATTGTTAGTATTTGGTTATCACATATATTACATTCGGCTTCTACCACATCACACCTGAAACTACGCTATTCGTTTCTAAACGGTATTGAAAATTGTTTTCCACCACACATTGCCGAAGAAAAAATATTAATTTAAAACATATTCTATTAAATACCATCAATTTTAAACGTAACATTGAATTTATTATCAGCTATCTAGCTAAAAAAACTACAACTAAAACAACTGTAAAAACACACTGTTATGCCAACGAATTTTTTAACGAGGAATTTAACGATTGAAAAAGGGTCGTATTTCACTACGGTTTACGTTACCCTACGGTGTTCGGTTTTCATTTGACTGCCCCTAGTGTTCTTATTATTTCGATACTTCTGAGTACAGGTTCTTCCTTAGCAATCTGATAGGTAGAAATATTTTAGCCTACACTACATATTCAAAATGTTGGTGTAAAAAACTTATGTGTCCTTGATCTTACGCAAGCAACAGTGGATAGACCACTGGTACCACTGTTTTCACAGTTACACTTGTAGCAAGGACAGACGCCTCACTTAAGTTATCAGATTTTTCAAACCCTGATGAGGAAGTAAATTCGGGGAAAAAATTGCGGTATTATTTCATCTACATCTACATCTACATAATACCCCGCAAGCCGCCGCAAGGGCGTGTGGTGGGGGGTGTTAGGTCACCAACCGTAAAAACGAAAAATACCACTTGCAAAAAACAACACGGAAAATTACACCCCAGCAGCGCACACACTCATGCAAAAATCCCTCCATCCAATACTCATGCAAACACATGCCGCAAAACAACTAAAACCTGCACCCCAGGATGTAGCACGAAAGCCACCCTACAACACGCAAGCCAGGACACAACAAGCAAGAATGTGAAACATCACTACCACATGAAAATGCACCACAAAACACTCTACCCCCCAAAGAGACTGTAAAAGGAAGTGAAAGGAAGGGTTATTATAACAAAACACATAAGGTTAGTGGAAGAGCATGCATTTAAATACAACTAATTATTTTTTAGACAATGAGGGTGGCAAGTGGAATTTTTGCTATCTATTACCCTGCAGTTGCTATCCCGTATTGTCCGTGGGAAGGAGTCCTTGAGTATTTATCGGGACGATCGGGATAAAAGTTTGATGAGAATGGTCACTATGGTTAACATTTTCGCCATTTATACGGCTTCTCTTTCGCTTTTTTTCATAACTTTGAATTTCGACCCCCATACTCCCTTTATCCTGACCCTCTCTCGCACGGGTACATATTATCAATCGCACGCTCTTTCGGTGACAGGGGAGGGAGTTTGATTGACGTCCTGAAGCCGTCACAGGTCCTTCCACTACTTGAATTTCTATTGCTCATTTCCGACTGATTTTTCTAATTTCCCACCGGAGTTAAAAACATATTCACCCATCCCAATACCCGAATCTACCCCGCTTGTCCTTCCGTGATTCTTTTTCTCTGTTCCGGGGTGAATGGTTTTCGCGATTATTTTTGTAAATGACTATCGCCCCGGGTCGACCGCGCTTGCCAATCAGGGATGCGGCGGCATCGGCGTATATTTCGCACGCCCCGATAATTAAAATTCGATTCGGCCACAGGGTATAACGCTTTTCCTCCCGCATATAACGTTGCATTTCCCTCATATCACGCACACTCGTTGCATCATTATAAAAATGTTGGGCGCATTTTCGTCGAATGGCGGAGGGTCGTTCGTACCAGACATTTTTTTTTGATTTGTTCAAACTTTGAATATCCACATATGTGTGTTTATATTATTTATACATTTCTGTATTTTTTAGGTTGCGATACCTTTTCAAGTAAATGCGTGCATGCATACATAATATGTGAGTGTGTTATTGTGTGTGTGTATGTATATATATACACACGCACTATATATATATATATATATATATATATATATATATATATATACATATACATATATTCTAAAGTAATCTACCGGTTAAGGTAGGTTTTGGATGGACATAACTACCAAATAAATATTTAGTGGCTCTTAACGAAACACAATCCACTCAATCCAGCAACCTAAGCTACATCAAGCCCCTCTTCATCCCTAATATACATATATATATATATATATATATATATATATATATATATAAAAGTCGCGGTAGTCCAAGGGGTAGAGCGTTGGACCACTGACCGGAGGGTCCTGAGTTCGATTCCCGGGCGAGGAACTCTGGGAACCTGCAGCTCTACCCAAGCTACGTGATTTTTCGGGTACCAGGTCTTCCTGGGAAACCATAACCGTCACAGGGAAAGGAACTGGCCCCCCTACCCTGATGTGTGAATTTCACATGCCGTATAGGGTTTAGTCCTGGGTGAACTCAAACATCACCTACCAAACCGACCTTATGGTTGATTAATGTGTTTATGGTTATATATATATATATGTATTGTACATATAAATGTACATATACATATGTATATATGTACATCTATATATATATATATATATATGAGTACAGGATGTATGCTTGATGTAGAGTAGGTTGCTGGATTGAGTGGATTGTGTTTTGTTAGGAGCCACTAAATATTTATTTGGTAGTTATGTCCATCCAAAACTTACCTTAACCGGTGGATTACTTTACAATATATACATATATATATATATATATATATATATGTTATACTTATATATATATTATGTATACATAAATAATAAACCATAAACACAGTAGGCAGATGACTTGTTCCAAGCTGCAAAAGATGACTCAGGTTTTTTAAAAAAAGATTCATAACTAGAGATGAATCACGCGTCTACGGCTATGACCCTGAAATAAAGGCCCAGTCTTCCGAACAATCAGTTGACGAGATAAAGGAGAATGCGACGAGGCAGATGTATGTATTTACCATATCGAAAAAGGACTTTGCCGATTGTTTTTAAAAAGTGATAGAGTCGTTGGGGTAATTGTGTTAGGCACCAAGGGAAATATTTTGAAGAGGACTAAGGACTCATTCCGCTAGATAGGTTATTTTTCTCAAAATATTGCACGGCTGGATACTTTTCGGACAACCCTCGCATATGTAAGTATGTGTGCACGTATAAGGGCTATCGTGGCGATATTTAACCGTTTGGCTGACACAGGCGTGGCACACACAGACACACACACAAGTTTAAAAAAACTGAGAACACCTTATGAAAATGGATAAGCTCCCACGAGGATTAAATGTTCGATGGCAACTTCTTCACAGAGGTTGGAGAGGTACTCGGGTCAGTTCTTTCCTTGATTCCACTTAAGAAGGTAGCCTCTTCTTCCATCGATGATTTAATTTTCATTTTGCGTGTTTTTCTTTTGGTGTTTCGTATTCTTGTTTGCATTTACTTGAATTTGTTGCACACATGTCAGCTAACGGTAATGTATATATGATATCAATGGTTCAAAATGACCGAAGCAATCACTTGCGAATTCCTTGACGGTTGAGTACTCGGAGGAAATTCAAATCATTCCCTTCCATCCCTCCCCCATTCCAAGCCCCCCCCTCATCACACATCCTCCCGGGAAGTTTTACGATTTCTATAATACGCCAGACCAGGTGGAGGAAAAAAAGGAATAGGAAGAATGATGGGAGTGTTTTCTTTACTTTTTCATCTTTATAAATCGAAGTTTCTCCGCTCGCACGACCCGACGTAAGCAATTCTAGGTGTTGGGTGGGGGGAGGAGGATGTACGAGGGTCATCCGGAAAGTAGTACCCGTTCGTGCCGCATGAAGTGCTGACGACGCGAGTAGCCGCTGGACGAGGTCAGATAGCTTCAGTGGCTTGTCTGCCTTCTCTGAGCCAAGTTGCGTGACGCTAGCATTGCCTGTGTTGTTTCTGTGATTGTTTACAATGTTTAAAAAAATTGAGAACGCCGCCAGTTGTGAAGTGAGGGCAGTGATTAAATTCCTCAATGCAAGAAACGTTCGCCCATGTGATATTCATCGCCAATTAAAGGAGGTGTATGGAGACAATGTAATGGACGAGTCGTCTGTTCGGCGGTGGTGTCGCAACTTCAACATGGGGAGGGGGAACACACACGACGATGAGCGTTCGGAGAGACCGTCTGTCATTACAGACCAACTGGTGAGCTCAGTTGACGAATTCGTGAGGAACGATCGGCGCGTCACAATTGATGACATCTGTGAGCATTTTCCCAATGTTTCTCGAACAATTGTTCATGAAATTGTTAAACACCATCTGCATTATGCAAAAATTTGTGCAAGATGGGTCCCTCGCGTATCTCAATGAGCTGGCGGCGAAGGACTATGCAGCAGGAATACAGAAACTTGTCACACGTTATGACAAATGCCTTAATTTGCTTGGAGATTATGTTGAGAAGTAGTTTAAAGTATCCTCTTTTAAATAAAATTTTTTATGTTTGTTAATATTTACTTTTGTGTCTTTATTTCACGAACGGGTACTACTTTCCGGATGACCCTCGTATGATATTTTTTTCGAGGCGGAGAGGATGTGGGATGGAGGTGGGGTGGGAGGGCTCTCCGGGATCCAGTAAGTACGGCCGCTGCCACAACGGGGCGAAAACTCTCGAGGTTCTTACCATCACACAAAGGGAGCGCTCGCTCGGTGGATATTTTCCTCTCTCATCCCATCCCATTTGTTTTCGAATGGGAAAACTTTATTATTTTTTTTCTCTTTCTCTTTTTACCTCTACGCCCGCCTTCCGTTTCGCTTCGCGGGAGTTAAAGGGGAAGGAGGCACACACTCCGAGGAAGGAGATCGGATGGGGTGGAAAAAAGAGGGCGGCGAATAAGGGAGGAGGGGGTAGAAAAAAATAAGAACGGAAAGAAGGGGTAGGTGGTTTGAGGAATAAAAAAATAGGAATAAATATGGCGCGAAGCAAAATAAAAAAAAACAAGTGAGGGGGATGAAGACGGCTCCATTTTGCAAGAGACGGGATTCAGAGGAGTCTCTTGAGCGAACACGGTATCTGCATCAGCTCGTGCCCGACTCGCTTTGAAAACAAGGCCCATGAATCGCGTTATCTGTCCATTTCACTCCCTTACCCTTACTCCCCCCCCCTCCCTTCACCCCATCATACCTCCTCTACCCTCCACTCTTGCCTTTCTTCCCCTCCGCTTCCACCCCCTTTCTCTCCATCACCTTGACTCCCTCCGGTTCCCATACTATTCATCGCTGCCTTGCATACCTTCCCATTGCACTCTGTTTTAGATTTCCCGACCATTTCTCCTCCATCTCTCTCTCTTACTCTTTCCCCAACCTTTCTCTCCTCTGTTATTATTTTTCACGCATCAATGTTGCTGGCGTTCGTCGACACTCAACTGTTCAAATGCCGGTGCATTCGCGGAGGGGCATCTCGTGTGTTTGTTCACGAGGAAGTAGGTGCCCCGCGTCTATTTCCAGGAGGTCGAGGGCAATGGGGAATATGGGAGCTTGTTTACCTTAGACCCGTGTCAATTTCCTCCCCATGCTTGCTACAACGAGAGGTATTTCCGGTGGAATAGGAATAGCTTTTTGAAGAATTTATGCCGCATCTGCCTAATAGAAAAAATTTAAAAAAAATCGTCCTTTCAAATGTTCGTGTTCCTATCTCTCTCTTACTGTTAGACGTGATATATTTTCCGGCGTGTAATATTCAGTACGCCCACGTCAATAAGTCGGAAGGCATGGATTCTGCGCCAAGTGAGAAGGTGGAATTTAAATCTCCCAAGTTGATATTTAACAAGAGAATGTAATATGGCAAGTTTTCATCGTTATGTAACCATACTATGTTGTCTAGGTCTAGCACAAAGATCTGACAAAATAAGTATATAATCACATCTAAGAAAGAATTTTTCTTTCCTTGCGCAATACATGGCATATAAAAAAATTGATCGTAAGTTCTTGTACTTGATGGTAAATAAAGCATGTCAAGTTTGATAATAATCACTATTGTATGCTGTATATTTTGATACATGTGTATTTATGCTATGCCCAAGTAAAAACATAATACACATATGGCTGGTTGCTTGAAACCTCCTGCCCACACGCCTTCTTCCGGGTAGTTGCGGTGGCGTTGTGTAAATTTCAATGTGAATGATGCATCTGAGTAGTGAAATGTGAACGATCACTTTTGGTAGAAAAAAAATAAAAATTTACTAATGAAATTGCATCTTTCGCGGTAACTTTTCTTTGTTGAAATATTTCCTTAACTCATAAGTGATAAGAAGTTCCCCAAGTTAGAGGAAGGCGTTTGGCATTTGGAAGGTGGCTGTCTCAGACATTTTCAAATTCATTCCTTCTCCCCTTCCTCTCCAAAGCCTGCATCACACAGATATATCTGGCTGCATATCTCGCTGACGTGTGCGGGGATGATGTAGTTTGCGTTCCCAGGAGTGAATGCATACATTGCCAGTGCAGATGTTTGTTGAACCGCAACGTTCAGCATTTTTAACCGTGCTCGGGTGTCTCATCCAAACAACTACCGTTGATCTCTTTCAGAGTTCCTTGATTTATGTGAACAAAGTTTCACCCTCATCCCTCCCCTTACGAGACCAGATGCTTCAGCCTAGGAAGACTAAGCAAATGAGATGCCAAGTTAAGATCGGGTGCAGGTCCGGAGAGGATGTAGGCAGTGTGGAGACAAATAAAGTTTTTCGCCCATCCAGGACAAAGCTCATCTAAAATGCTGCACGTTTTATACTTGAAGGCTCCATGAAAGTTTTTTACGCTGGTGCACGGGAGAGCTTTGGCGGTTGATTCCCTTCTAATAAACGCATCAAGGCTCCGACGCCTTGACGAGACAGAATGATGGAGTGGCGACATGCGACTGCCGAATGAGAGTCCTAGCGCTGGTGAAACGGAAACCAGAGCGCCGAGAGGCAAAGGATATTTCTGAAACTTTGTCGAGGAGAAAGAACTTTAGCAGGATGACGAGCGGAGGAGAAAAGAGGTGAAAGAGATATGTGTGAAAAGAAAGAAAATGTGAGAAATGCGAAGTCGTAAAAATGGAAAAAAAATGGGAGAACTTATCCCGATATTTATTCCATGAAATTTATTTCTAACGTCATTTTATATCATTGAAAATAGAACGTATCCACTCTCTCTCTCTCTCTTCCTCAATAGTTTTACTCTATCGTTAGGCTCTTATGGAAGTACTTGTAAAACATTTGTTCTGTTTAAGTATTTAATTGGTAATCCTCAGGAAAATCAAGATTTTATTGAAAATCTGTTGTTCTGTATATTGCATGCAAAGTAGAATTATTGGAATGAAAAATTGGATACCCCTTCTATCTCAATCTTTCCCTCCTAAGAATTTTTTGTGTAAACATTTGTAATTCTGAGGCAAACTTTCAATTTTTGAAAATCATATTATTAAGAGCTGTATTCGAAAATGAAGAAAAACTAATTGTAGTGTGAAGCATCAGATTTTGTCTTGTTAAAGAAGGATAAGAAATGTAGGAGTATACACTGTGTTCATTTTAAAATCGGTAGACCACCATATATATATATATATAGTATATATATATATATATATATATATATATGCATATATATATGTATATATATATATAAACCATAAACACAGTAATCAACTCAAAGGTCGGTTTGGTAGGTGATGGTAGAGTTCACCCAGTACTAAGTACCCTATACGGCGTGTGAAATTCACACATCAGGGTAGGGTTCCTTTCCCTGTGATGTATATATATATATGAATATATATATATATAGATACAAACATATTTATTATATATATATATATATATATATATATATATATATATTTATTTTCGAGTTAAAAGGTAAAAGGTACTAATCACCATAAACTTGCATTATCATCTCATGAGTAGCCGTTAAAACTTTGCCAAGTATTGCCGAAAATTTAGATCTAAACAGATGTTCATGCACACCAGGCATCTTGTATATTGGAAAACGAACGCAACGCGCAAATGGGCAAACTGCTGTATAGCGATGAATAACCAAAGTAGGATAATGAAACAAGGAGGAGGTTAATTAAAAAGGATGGGACTACATGTGAGGACTTATATGGTATTCGTACGACTTTGAATTTGCACCCTGTAATAAAGTTCCAGTACTAATTAAACGGATCTCATATTACATGGTGTGTAATGCTCCAGTTACCTTTTGGGTTCAATATTGCTTGGAGCCAATACGCCATGGAGTCGTACGGTAAACAGGATTGTGGGAGGAAAAATAAAGGCTTGTTGGACTGAAGGAAGGCTGAAAAAAAGTTTATTAAAAAAATAGCCCCTTCTAATTTGCCCAAGTAGGATATTTGTGATCGTTTATTCGTCAGAGTAATGCTGGATAATTGTGCATAGTCCCATTGTCCATCGGAAGACAGTATTCATTGTTAGAATGCTATATACTATATATATATAAACTTTATTTCACACACTCATTCATTCACATGGAAATAGATAAAAGGAAAAGGGATAGGAACTAAAGGACGAACATAGGAGTGGTGGGGAAGGTGGAATCGAATAGATCTGAGTTTCCTTGACTGGGACTTGAACCACGGATTTTTTGACTTTGCGGGCCGATGTGTTAACCACTTGACCACCACTCCTATCCTTTATGACGTTTTATAATTGCTTTTCCTATTATTCTTTCCTCTTAAGCCGTCGTCCATTTCTCCTTTGGTGGGCGAAACAGCTCCCGAACACCATATCCTGGGGAATGAAGTGGGGCACTTGGTTGACTGAAGAGTGAGCGGAAATGAAACCATTTGGAAACCGTGGAAAACATTAAAAAGCATGTTACAATGCTCCTGAGAGACATTCCCGCCGAGGAGTTTCAGGGTACCTTTCAGGCGTGGTAGACACATCTTCGCAATTTTATTATGTATGCAGGGGGAGAGTATTTTGAAGAATTTTAAGCAACTGAACAAGTACGATCAATAAATCTTTTTTCTAGAGAAATAAATAAAATCATACGCATTAGTTTCATAATGGAATCTACATGTGAGTGCACCCAGGTGTGTAACCTATATCATAACTTTGGATTCAATGTGTTGTACAAGGGCTGCAATGGATCACTCGTAATGTGCGAATCTTATTTAGGAAACCCTCAACTCAGGAACTCAGGAAAGATCAAGTCAGAAACTTCAAACTTTTCACGCAGCCAAATTAAGAGATGCAGATCAGATGAATGATTACGGCGCAGTCATGGTGTCCTGCGGGGCCCATCCACGGCGGCATTCACAATGGGATAAAAAAGACTCGCGCTTCACATGCTCGTTCGTCGAGGTAGGCACGGCGTTAAGGGGTGGAGGGCGGGTTGGGAAGAAGTTAGAACCAAGAAAAAAACCATTTGACCAGTGCAACATGAGGAAAAGTTGGGGAGAGGCAAGGGGACCATCGAAACATAGGGCAGACTGACAGACAGACAAGGAAGTGGACCGTAAGGGGAGAGTTAGGGGTGTATTCAGACGGGTTTGTGGCAGAGTGCGGGCGCCTACAGCCATAGGGAAGGAGGGAAAAAATGAATGTAAGAGATGAGAAAAAAAATTGTTTTTATTTTACTTGGGCAAATTCAACTCGATCAAAAATATCTCTTTTTGACTACCGTACTACCCTGGTATTTTAAACCATAAATCCTCTTCCTCCCTAGTTTTCGTTAATGTAAATATATATACATACATACATTTTTATATACATATATATATATATATACACACACACACATGCAAATAATATATGTCCATTAATATTAATTTCCATATATATCCATCCCCGGACTACAAACTTGACGTGGTGGAAGGGCTTGTGCGTTCCGATGACCCCTAGAGCTGTTCTGGCGGGAGTAATAATTATTGCTCCTGGTAGGGTCACCCATGCCAGATAGGTCGAAGGTTAGGAGCCAGACGAAAGGTAGTCCCAGCAGCTTCTGTTCCTCAGTGAGGCGGCTGCAATGGCGTCTGACCCCAGTGGGGCGGCCAGTAAGTGATGGCATCACGTTAAAAACACTATTGAGGAAGGCAACGGGAAACCACCTCAATTATCATTCCCAAGATTAACATGATGGACTATACAGAGATTTTGAGTCCTGGCAACTACGGGGCTCGGCCCAATCGGCCGTGTGTCGTGCCCGGCAGCGGGGGAGACAAGGCTTCCGCGGTCGTCATCCCACGAAACCCTTGCAAGGGAAAACCAGCTGCAGCAGGGCAGAAGATGCAGGAGAAGAAGACCAGATTAGTTAGAATAGGAACGTGGAATGTTAGGACAATTATGAGGACAGGGAAATTGGAGAATGTTAAGCGAGAGATGGAAAGGGGAAGTATAGATATTTTAGGTCTATGCGAGGTGAGATGGAAAGATAGCGGGGATTACTGGAGTGATAATTATAGAATAATATACAGCGGCGGGGACGAGAGCCAACGAAGGGTTGCCATAGTATTAAATAAAGAAATAGGAAGAAGCGTAGTCATAGAGCATAGAGCAGGCAACGGATATTGTATTACTAATAGAAATAAAAGCAGAACCGACGAACTTAGTTATTATTTAGGTATACATGCCACCGAGCAACCATAAGGAAGAAGAGATCCATAGGATATACGATCAGTTAGAGGACATAATCACGTGTGTTCCTTCAGGGAAACATTTGATAGTGATGGGGGATTAGAATGCGACGGTAGGCGAAGGAAGAGATGGTGGCGAGGTGGGGTAATACGGTTTAGGCATGAGGAATGACCGCGGCGAGAAAGCAGTTGAGTTCTGCAGGAGACAGGGGTTAGTCATCACCAACACTTGGTTTAGTCATCACAAAAGACGTAGGTATACATGGAAAATTCGGGGTGACTCAGAAAGGTATCAGCTAGATTACGTCCTGGTTAGACACAGGTTTATGAACAGTTTGATAAATTCGGCGACAGGTATGGGATGAGTATCAATATTAATAAAAAAAAGGTTATGCGATTTTCTAGAAAGAAATAGGCTAAGCTCAACATTAAAATAGGAGGGCAAAACTTAGAGCAGGTAGAACAGTTTACGGATCTCGTTAGTGTTTTGGATCAACACGGTCAAAGTAGTAGGGACGTAAGGAGAAGAATTGCGTTAGGCATAGAGGCTTTCACAAGGAGGAGGGAGTTGATGAGAGGGACGTTGAGTAAGGATGTTAAGAAAAGACTCGTAAAAACTTTCATATGGAGCGTAGCTATGTACGGTGCGGAAACGTGGTCATTGAAGCAGGAGGATAGACGTAGATTGGAGGCTTTTGAAATGTGGGTGTGGAGAATAATGTAGAAGTTGAAATGGACAGAGAAGAAAACAAACGAGGAAGTACTTGGTATGGTGGGCGAAGAGAGGGGTTTGTTGGGAGATATTACTAAGGAGGCAGGAAAAGTGAATGAAGGAGGTATTGACCGGCAGTGGGATGTTGAAGACTGTGATAGAGGGGAGAATGTTGGGCAAACGAGGAAAGGGAAAGAACAGGATAGGGATGTAGGACGGGATGAAGGGAGGAAGAAAGTACTCAGAGATGAAGAGTGACCTGATGTAGAGTGGGATGTTGTGTTTTCATAGGAGTCACAAATTGTTGAATTAGTAATTTTGTCCATCCAAAAACCTACCTTAACTGGTAGATTACCTAATAATAATAACAATAATATATATATATATATATATATATATATATATATATATATATATATATATATATATAGTAGTGTCTGCAGTCCGGCGCTCAACCCTTGGACTATTGGGTCCTCATTCACACAACCACTCAAATACGGATATATATGCAGGAAGCCCGTGAAGCTTGATTTTACACAACCAAAACACATGCATCAAAAAATACCATGTGGAGAAATCTACGGCAAAGGAGAAACATGAATATGGTTCTATAGAAGAGAAAGCTGAATATTTTTCGGACAAACCAAATGATGAACGAGAAAGTAAAAAGCAGTGTACGAGAGTGGACTATGTGTCGAAATAAACGGCAAAAATAAGAATTAAATGGATCGGAGAAACCTTGGAGACCGAATAGATTAGCTCTTAACGCAATAGAGAAGAAAATCGAAGGGATGATCCCGCGAGGAAGTCCAAGAGATAGGTACACAGGACAATTGAAGAAGGACGTAAATCATAAAATCTATCAGGTGGTGAGGAAATGAACATCATTTCATCTTAATTGTGGAAATGATGATTTTGGCGATTGAAATTGATCCTCAAGAGTATGCATTCATATTATGTGAAGCTGTGTTGAACTCCGACCGGCCTTGCTCCACCGTAAAAATCCTGTATTCACTTCTTAAAGGGCGGGAGGGAATAATTTGGAAATTGGAATGGGAAGGGAAGCTGCGTCATCATGGTAACCTGAGGGAAATCCCTTGCGACGAACCCTCCGAGGTCTAATTTTTTCCCTTTTTCACATGGCCCTGGGCGTTAAAAAAATTAAGAGGGGATGTATGGTAAAGGGGCATGCGATGTGATTTGAGATGGAGAGAGAAAGAGACAGAATCAATGGAGTCAGGGCGGCGCAATGTGATACTATGTATCTAGAGCGTATCGATATGTTAAGCATATCATATAAATAAAGGTCCCCGTAATCGCCCGGTTCGATATGCATTTTATTTATAAGGAAGTGAGATGTGACGATTCATATAAGTAATCAATATCATTCGTATCGACTGATTCGATATGCATAATAATAGATAATCATTGTTTCTGGAATTATGGTTTTAATCTCTATGACAATGTGGGTAATAATCATTAAAGACATATTTGGTATAGTGTGAGGTGATGAAAATGAATGCGACAATAACAATTAAATTGAAAATTACAATAATGAAAAAATATCAATGAAAATATTGCCGACATGGTTGATGCTTTCCATATGACAGGATTACCGATATTACCTCAATGAACCTTATAACGATATGGGAAAAAGAGTAAACATTAAGGTGATGGACTATAGAATCGATTTTCAATGCAATTTTACCCATGATTTTGATGAAAGATGTTGTCTATTTTGTATGGAAAAATATATATCTGTTCGGGTCGAATTATCTTTGAACACCTACCAATGACGTTCGACACTGCTTTCAATATGTTTGATAGGGTGGATATTACTACAATTAATATGAAAATTATGACAATTTTCGCGTTTCATCGATACCTCAATATTTATCCCACATCGAGGTGTCCCGATATCGAAAAATCAATATCACACAGCGTGAAACGGAAAGACAGGAGTCCCCAGCGGGGGACGTTTCCCCATCGTCAAAGGAAGGAGAGAGAGAGCAGTGGGAAGGGACAAGAGCCCGCGACAGATTGGCGACCCCTAGGCTGGCGACGACACCGAAGGGGTTTGTAATCTGAGAGGCCCTGACACTATGTCCCTCGTGTGCCCAGGGAGACAAGGACGGTTTACCGAATGTCACTCGCATTACGGCTGGTATCCGGAGCGACAGTTTAGTGCACAAATCCGTCCCAAGGGGGGCTGGGTCAGCTGGATCATTCGAATGGGGATTCGAGCAGTGATTGTGATTCCGTTGGCTTTGTCGATTCGTGATTCAGGAAATAGAAAATGCATGCAAGCCAATCGATGCATTTGAGAGATACTGATTTAACAACCGAGAACGCATTTTTTTCGATTATAATTTAGCTGCGGCTTGGTCCGATGGGCACAGGTTATGCGATGACATCTTTCTTTGACTTTACAAAAAAATAACTATCTGAAATCCGAAAATAATATAAGCCCCTCTGCAATTAAACGCACTCCCTTAATCCATATCCTATCCCTATTCTTTCCTTAACATCCTTCCTCATTTTTTTACAGCCGTACTATTTATTGAGCTTCATTGCCCAACGCAATTCTTCTTCATATATCAAATTGGTATTGTGAAAATTGTGTTGGCATTGAATACATTTGAATGTATTTTAATTCGGTCTGCGGTCTTTTACCCCATACACCATGAATTTTGTATAAATTGTATGGCAAAAACATTGTTTAGCTCATGCAAAGAATCTGTTGCAGCATTGCCAAGAATAAATACAGAAAAAATATAATATTCATCCGTGGAAATTATATGAATAACAAGATAAATACAAAAACCAAATATGCGCATTAGGTAAATATTTATGAAATAATTAATCATTATATACGTATATAATTCTTACTTTCTAAGTATTTATATATAGCACTAAGTATATATATATATATGTATGTATCTATATATATATATATGTATATATATATAAAAATGTATATATATATATATATATGTATGTATATATATACACATATATATATATATATATATATATATATATATATATATATATATATGTATATATACATATATATATATATACATACATATATATATATATATATATATATATATATATATATATACTCATATATACAGAAACATATATAAGGAAAAGGGATAGGAACACGTATAAAGGACGAACACAATAGAGGTGGGGAAGGCGGAATCGAACGGATCACAAGAGTAAAAATATTTCCTCAACCGGGACTCGAACACAGGATCTTTCCACTTGCCGGGCGGATGCTCTTAACCACTTGAGCTATCGAGGATATGTAATTTATCCTGAGATCCGTGGGTCTTATATGTCGCCAAGCGCCCCGATTCTTTAGCCAAGAGATGGCGTCAGGGGGCTGTTTCACCCACCAAAGGAGAAATAGACAATACAAAAGAGGAAAGGACAGTGGTTAGAATTCATACAACATCATACAGGAAAAGAACAGTGCGTTTCGTGGCACGCATAGCCAGAAGAAAGAGATGAGCCACATTGGCCAAATACACATTCAAACACGAAATATTTTTACTCTTGTGATCCGTTCGATTCCGCCTTCCCCACCTCTATTGTGTTCGTCCTTTATACGTGTTCCTATCCCTTTTCCTTATATATGTTTCTGTATATATGAGTATTTATTCGCCGTTTGGCGGGATTTCGTGTTTGAATGTATATATATATATATATATATATATATATATATATATATATATATATATATATATATATATACTTGGAAGGAACAATTGAATATTAAAATACCCATTGAAAACACGTGAGAGGACACTATATACTATACGTATGCGTGGATCATATATGTGTGTATACATATGTATACATATATATATATATATATATATATATATATATATATATATATGTATACATATATACTACCTTGATCAAAAGGTTCCCGGAATAACCACCGTGTGGCGCTCCCATCGTTCCGATTTGAGTTCTGTTTTTTTTTGTTAAATTGGTACATCTGTTGTTGATATTCCCTTTAAATCTTAGTGTCATAACTTGACATTTGCAAAAGTTACGTAGCCAAGAGTACATCTATCTCTGTGTGTGTTGGCGATTTTTTACAATTGCAGAAATGGATTTAAATTTGCAACAACGAACTTGTATTAAATTTTGCGTAAAAAACGGATTTAGTGGCGCACGGACGTTGGAAAAGTTGGAAAAGTGTTTCGGCAACGATTCTCTAAAAAAACGGTCGTTTACCAGTGGCACGAGCGGTTCAGAAGTGGTCGTGAGTCAATCGAAGATGATGAACGCAGTGGCAGACCATCGACATCGAAAGTCAGTGAAAAAATTGATAAAGTAAAAGAAATGTTGGTCAATAACCGCAAATTAACCATCAGAGAAATAGCGGAGGACTTGAACATTGCCTATGGATCCGCCCAAGACATTGTGGTTAATGATTTGGGTTTCCGTCGTGTAGCAGCAAAGTTGGTGCCAAAAGACCTCAATTTCATGCAAAAAAGAGACCGTGTTGACGTCGCAAAAGACATGATTTGCGAGGCTGAATCCGATCCCACATTCATCAAAAGGATCATTACTGGAGACGAGACGTGGGTTTATGAGTACGACACGCAATCCAGACATCAGGCAAGTGAATGGCGTTCACCAAATGAGCCGAGACCAAAAAAACCACGTCGTTTTCAGTCAAAAAAGAAGGCAATGCTGACGGTTTTCATGGATTACAACGGTGTAGTGCATCATGAATTTTTGCCAGAAGGCCAGACAGTAAACAAAGAGTATTATTTGGGCGTTATGAGACGTTTGCGTGAAGCAATTCGCCGAAAGAGACCAGAAATGTGGGCAGAAAACTCGTGGATTTTGCACCATGATAACGCACCGTCGCACAGTGCTATCATTATTCGTAATTTTTTGACGAAAAATGCAACAAATACCATCCAACAGCCACCGAATTCACCTGATTTGGCTCCCTGTGACTTCTTTCTGTTCAATCGAGTTAAAAAACCATTACGGGGAACGCGTTTTAGCAGCCGAGAGGAAGTAATGGAAAAATCGCAGGAAGCACTGATGGACATACCGAAAACCGAATATAAAAAATGTTTCGAGGATTGGATCAAGCGCTGGCATAAGTGTGTTGCAGTCGATGGGGATTACTTTGAAGGGGACAATATAGATTTAGATGAATAAACTTGTATTTTTAATTTTCTGAATAAATTCCGGGAAATTTTTGACCAAGGTAGTATATATGATCCACGCATACGTATAGTATATAGTGTCCTTTCACGTGTTTTCAATGGGTATTTTAATATTCAATTGTTCCTTCCAAGTATATAAATATATATATATATACATACATATATATATATGTATGTATATATATATACATATATATATATATACATATATATATATATATATACTTAGTGCTATATATAAATACTTAGAAAGTAAGTATTATATATATATATATATATATATATACACAAATGTATATATATGATTTCGAAGAAGTAACACGGAAGTGTTGAATAACAAGCTTTGGCAGCAGCAAACAATATAAGAACACATAAAAAGATCATTTCTACTTATGTATATATATATATATATATATATATATATATATATATATATATATATATATATATATATATATATATATATATATATATATATATATATATATATATATATATATATATATACATACATACGAGGGTCATCCGGAAAGTAGTACCCGTTCGTGCCGCATGAAGTGCTGACGACGCGAGTAGCCGCTGGACGAGGTCAGATAGCTTCAGTGGCTTGTCTGCCTTCTCTGAGCCAAGTTGCGTGACGCTAGCATTGCCTGTGTTGTTTCTGTGATTGTTTACAATGTTTAAAAAAATTGAGAACGCCGCCAGTTGTGAAGTGAGGGCAGTGATTAAATTCCTCAATGCAAGAAACGTTCGCCCATGTGATATTCATCGCCAATTAAAGGAGGTGTATGGAGACAATGTAATGGACGAGTCGTCTGTTCGGCGGTGGTGTCGCAACTTCAACATGGGGAGGGGGAACACACACGACGATGATCGTTCGGGGGGACCGTACGTCATTACAGACCAACTGGTGAGCTCAGTTGACGAATTCGTGAGGAACGATCGGCGCGTCACAATTGATGACATCTGTGAGCATTTTCCCAATGTTTCTCGAACAATTGTTCATGAAATTGTTAAACACCATCTGCATTATGCAAAAATTTGTGCAAGATGGGTCCCTCGCAAGCTTACAGATGAGCACAAAACCAAGCGTATGGCTGAACTTTTGAACTGAACTGAACTGAACTGAACAAAAACTTTTGCAGCAATTCAAATGGGAAACTTTCGACCATCCACCGTATAGCCCGGACTTGGCCCCTTCAGATTTTCATCTCTTTACAAAGCTTAAAGACTTTTTGGCAGGAAAAAGATTTGACAGCGATGAAGAACTTAAAGAAGGAGTGACCCTGTATCTCAATGAGCTGGCGGCGAAGGACTATGCAGCAGGAATTCAGAAACTTGTCACACGTTATGACAAATGCCTTAATTTGCTTGGAGATTATGCTGAGAAGTAGTTTAAAGTATCCTCTTTCAAATAAAATTTTTTATGTCTGTTAATATTTACTTTTGTGTCTTTATTTCACGAACGGGTACTACTTTCCGGATGACCCTCGTGTGTGTGTATATATATATATGCTTACATTAATGCCAGTATGATTGTGTGTGTGTGCACCATTAAAAATATTTTTGGAATAAGCAATTCTCATCAATAATGCTTGAAAATACTTAAAATTTTAAGTAAGCCTGCTCGAAATGTTTTTCCTCATGTTCAAAAGCTAGTAAAAAGGCTCGCATTTTTTGTCGTTTTTTGTACAATTTGGCGTAAATTTATAGCACGGCTGAATCCAACCAATGCTACCAGAACGGGGAAGTTCAATATAAAAGCCAGCTAATGAGTTTTTCGTGCGATCAATTAATGGGAAATGCATTTTTCACTGAGCACGTAAGCCTTCCCCAATATATAATGAGAATCGTCCTATGCATATAACAGTGGTGCGATATTTATAGCGCAGTCCTGGAGAAAAAAATTGTGATGGGATTCCTATTGCAATACACGCAGTAAAGCGGGACCTTTTAAAAGTTGGATAAATTGTTGGAGAAGTCGTTAGTTTATAAGTTATGGATATGAACTTGGGGAACTTGCGCCTCAACGAAATGATTGTATTTAAACAGACAACTCGACGAAAAAACGATAAAAAATTGTGATTTTATTTTCATTTCTTTGCAGTATATTGAATATATGTAGAAATTCGAAATATATATCAATAGTATTAAGATTTGTATCTGTATTTATAACTGCCGGGTAATAACATTTTAGATGCTGTACCACAAAGTTAAAATATTAGCTTTATAAATGTTCATTTGGGGAAAGCTCACAAAAACATATGAATTACAAAATATGTGTAAAACATGCCCATTAAAAGTAAATAATTCAATGAAAATTTTATGCAATAAGTGAAAAATTTTAAAAAGCTAACTTTGCAATGGGCCTAAAATAATGACAACCAGGTCGTCGCACACATAAGAAGGTCGCAATAACGTGTGTGTCTGTAAATAAATAAATAAAAATATATAATATACATTTATGCATGCGTACATACAATGTAATTGCACATCTACCTATATATTAGTATATATACACTATTACGTCATTCTTCTGTGTCCGAGGCGTGTGAATGTGTGCATTTATGTATGTGTATATATATATATATATATATATATATATATATATATATATATACTCATATATACAGAAACAGATATAAGGAAAAGGGATAGGAACACATATAAAGGACGAACACAATAGAGGTGGGGAAGGCGGAATCGAACGGATCACAAGAGTAAAAATATTTCCTCAACCGGGACTCGAACACCGGATCTTTCCACTTGCCGGGCGGATGCTCTTAACCACTTGAGCTATCGAGGATAGTCAATTTACCCTGAGATCCGTGGGTCTAATATGTCGCCAAGCGCCCCGATTCTTTCAGCCAAGAGATGGCGTCAGGGGGCTGTTTCACCCACCAAAGGAGAAATAGACAATACACAAGGAAAGGAAAGGACAGTGGGTTAGAATTCATACAACATCATACAGGAAAGGAACAGTGCGTTTCGTGGCACGCATAGCCAGAAGAAAGAGATGAGCCACATTGGCCAAATACACATTCAAACACGAAATCCCGCCAAACGGCGAATAAATACTCATATATACAGAAACAGATATAAGGAAAAGGGATAGGAACACATATAAAGGACGAACACAATAGAGGTGGGGAAGGCGGAATCGAACGGATCACAAGAGTAAAAATATTTCCTCAACCGGGACTCGAACACCGGATCTTTCCACTTGCTTCTATTGTGTTCGTCCTTTATATGTGTTCCTATCCCTTTTCCTTATATCTGTTTCTGTATATATGAGTATTTATTCGCCGTTTGGCGGGATTTCGTGTTTGAATGTGTATTTGGCCAATGTGGCTCATCTCTTTCTTCTGGCTATGCGTGCCACGAAACGCACTGTTCCTTTCCTGTATGATGTTGTATGAATTCTAACCCACTGTCCTTTCCTTTCCTTGTGTATTGTCTATTTCTCCTTTGGTGGGTGAAACAGCCCCCTGACGCCATCTCTTGGCTGAAAGAATCGGGGCGCTTGGCGACATATTAGACCCACGGATCTCAGGGTAAATTGACTATCCTCGATAGCTCAAGTGGTTAAGAGCATCCGCCCGGCAAGTGGAAAGATCCGGTGTTCGAGTCCCGGTTGAGGAAATATTTTTACTCTTGTGATCCGTTCGATTCCGCCTTCCCCACCTCTATTGTGTTCGTCCTTTATATGTGTTCCTATCCCTTTTCCTTATATCTGTTTCTGTATATATGAGTATTTATTCGCCGTTTGGCGGGATTTCGTGTTTGAATGTGTATTTGGCCAATGTGGCTCATCTCTTTCTTCTGGCTATGCGTGCCACGAAACGCACTGTTCCTTTCCTGTATGATGTTGTATGAATTCTAACCCACTGTCCTTTCCTTTCCTTGTGTATTGTCTATTTCTCCTTTGGTGGGTGAAACAGCCCCCTGACGCCATCTCTTGGCTGAAAGAATCGGGGCGCTTGGCGACATATTAGACCCACGGATCTCAGGGTAAATTGACTATCCTCGATAGCTCAAGTGGTTAAGAGCATCCGCCCGGCAAGTGGAAAGATCCGGTGTTCGAGTCCCGGTTGAGGAAATTTTTTACTCTTGTGATCCGTTCGATTCCGCCTTCCCCACCTCTATTGTGTTCGTCCTTTATATGTGTTCCTATCCCTTTTCCTTATATCTGTTTCTGTATATATGAGTATTTATTCGCCGTTTGGCGGGATTTCGTGTTTGAATGTGTATTTGGCCAATGTGGCTCATCTCTTTCTTCTGGCTATGCGTGCCACGAAACGCACTGTTCCTTTCCTGTATGATGTTGTATGAATTCTAACCCACTGTCCTTTCCTTTCCTTGTGTATTGTCTATTTCTCCTTTGGTGGGTGAAACAGCCCCCTGACGCCATCTCTTGGCTGAAAGAATCGGGGCGCTTGGCGACATATTAGACCCACGGATCTCAGGGTAAATTGACTATCCTCGATAGCTCAAGTGGTTAAGAGCATCCGCCCGGCAAGTGGAAAGATCCGGTGTTCGAGTCCCGGTTGAGGAAATTTTTTACTCTTGTGATCCGTTCGATTCCGCCTTCCCCACCTCTATTGTGTTCGTCCTTTATATGTGTTCCTATCCCTTTTCCTTATATCTGTTTCTGTATATATGAGTATTTATTCGCCGTTTGGCGGGATTTCGTGTTTGAATGTATATATATATATATATATATATATATATATATATATATATATATATATATATATATATATATATTTTTTTTTTTAAGGTAATCTACCGGTTAAGGTAGGTTTTTGGATGGACACAACTACCAAACAAATATTTTATTACTCCTAACAAAACACAAAATCCATCATCCTGCTGTATGCCCTCTTCATCTCTGAGTACTTTCTTCCTCCCTTCTTCCCGTCCAACATCCCTATCCTGTTCCTTCCCCTTCCTCTTCTGCCCAACATTCTACCCTCTATCACAGTCTTCAACATCCCACTGCGGGTCAAAACCCCCTTCATCCACTTTTCCTGCCTCCATAGGATTGCTCCTAACAAACCCCTCTCTTCGCCCACTATACCAAGTACTTCCTCATTTGTTTTCTTCTCTGTCCATTTCACCTTCTCCATTATTCTCCACACCCACATTTCAAAAGCCTCCAGTCTACGTCTATCCTCCTGCTTCAATGACCACGTTTCCGCACCGTACATAGCTACGCTCCATATGAAAGTTTTTACGAGTCTTTTCTTAACATCCTTACTCAAGTCCCTGTCATCAACTCCCTCCTCCTTGTGAAAGCCTCTTTGCCTAGCGCAATTCTTCTCCTTACGTCCCTACTACTTTGACCGTGTTGGTCCAAAACACTACCGAGATACGTAAACTGTTCTACCTGCTCTAGTTTTTGCCCTCCTATTATAATGTTAAGGTTGGCCTTTTTCTTTCTAGAAAATCGCTTAACCTTTGTTTTATTAATATTGATTCTCATCCCATACCTGTCGCACTGAATTTCCAATTCACTCAGCAATGCTTGCAGCCCCTTGGCTGACTGACAAACTAAAGCTTGGTCATCAGCAAACCTAACTGGTTTTACGAATCCCGCCCACTTTCACTCCTACCTCCAGATCTTCCCATGCCTCTTTGATCATTTCCTCTGCATACAGGTTGAACAGCCACGGTGATAATGGGCAACCCTGCCTTACACCCCTTCCTAACACTGCCCATCCTGACTCCCCGTTTCCCACCCGAACCTGAGCAGTCTGAGACATGTACAGGTTGCGGATTACCCTCCTTTCCCTCCAATCTATTCCTAAATCTGCAGAATACTCATTAGTTTTTCCCAATTCACTCTATCAAACGCTTTTTCGAAATCTACGAAACAGGCAAATACCTCCTGGTTGTGTTCTATATTACTCTCGATTAATAATCTCATTACTGCAATGGCATCACGCGTACATCTCCCCTTCATAAACCGAAACTGATCATCCCCTAAGTAATCATTTGCCCTACTCTCTATCCTTTTGTTTATGATCCTGAGAACAACTTTAGCTGCGTGGGATATCAAACTAATTGTCCTATAGTCCTCACATGACGTGGCCTTTACCTTTTTCGGAATAGGAACTAAAACTGATCTCACAAAGTCTTCCGGCCAGATTCCCTCCTCATAAATACTACGGATCAGCCCATATAGCCTCTTCCTCCCACATTTTCCTAAGCATTTTAAAAGTTCCACGGGAATGTTATCCACCCCCACGGCCTTATTTAGTTTCATATCCCTTAATGCCCTTTCTATCTCATTGTCTAGTACGCCTGGACCTAAGCTGTCTTCCTCTACGTCAATTTCTTTTTCAATGTCTAACTTTGTTGGTCTGAGTTCTTTACTATACAGTTCTTCTATATACTCCTTCCATCTCTCTTGGATCTTTCCTGCGTCAACTATTACCTTACCCGCCTTATCTCTAAATGTTAGCATAGCTCTTCCTTTCTTACTTCCCGATAACGACTTAACTTTGCCGTAAAGCGCACCGATTTCACCCTTCCTCTGCAGACTTTCCATATTCTCGCACTGCGTCTTCCACCATGCTTCTTTTGCTTTATTTGTTGCCCGCCTCAATTTATTATTTAATTCTTTGTACTTCAATTTGCCTGATTCTGTATTTATATTCTTCCATTTTCGCCGCTCATCCTTCTTTGTAATCATCTCATCCGTGATCCATGGTTTCCTAGTCCTTTTAGCGTTAACGGTTCCAATAGTGTCTTTTGCGGCTTTAGACAACCCTTTCTTGATCATTTCCCATTTTTCTTCGATAGTACTAAGCCCTTTACCATCCTCCATGATTTTCTCTACCGCCTGTTTGTATTCCCTCCTTTTTAACCCACTTAATGCTTCTAAATTCCATTTTCTAACTCGCCGCCCCTGCTTTATCTTTTTGAAACGTACGCTACATTTCATAACAACTAAATTGTGGTCAGAGTCCGCATCCGCTCCCGGGAAGCTGTGTGAATTTATCACACTGTTCCTAAACCTGTGTCTAACCAGGATATAATCTAGCTGATATCTTCCTGAGTCACCTGGCATTTTCCATGTATACCTGCGTCTTTTGTGGTGTCTAAACCAAGTGTTGGTAATGACTAACCCCTGTCTCCTGTGCCTCTCCCCTTCCTAAACCCAAACTGATCATCCCTGCAGAACTCAACTGCTTTCTCCCCGCGGTCATTCCTCGTGCCTAAAACGTAGTTCCCCAACTCATCACCATCTCTTCCTTCGCCTACCGCGCATTCCAATCCCCCATCACTATCAAATGTTTCCCTGCAGGAACACACGCGATCATGTCCTCTAACTGATCTTTTATCCTATCGTCCTCTTCTTCATTATGGTTGCTCGGTGGCATGTATACCTGAATAATAACTAAGTTCGTCGGTTCTGCTTTTATCTCTACTAGTAGTATTCTATCCGTTACCTGCTCTATGTTGACTACGCTTCTTCCTATTTCTTTATTTAATACTATGGCAACCCTTCGTTGGCTCTCGTCCCCGCCGCTGTATATTATTCTATAATTATCACTCCAGTAATCCCCGCTATCTTTCCATCTCACCTCGCATAGACCTAAAATATCTATACTTCCCCTTTCTATCTCTCGCTTAACATTTTCCAATTTCCCTGCCCTCATCATTGTCCTAACATATATATATATATATATACACACACACACACACATATATATATATATATATATATATATATATATATATATATATATATATATATATATATATATATATATATATATATATATATATATATATATATATGTATAAATACATACATACATACATACATACGAGGGTCATCCGGAAAGTAGTACCCGTTCGTGCCGCATGAAGTGCTGACGACGCGAGTAGCCGCTGGACGAGGTCAGATAGCTTCAGTGGCTTGTCTGCCTTCTCTGAGCCAAGTTGCGTGACGCTAGCATTGCCTGTGTTGTTTCTGTGATTGTTTACAATGTTTAAAAAAATTGAGAACGCCGCCAGTTGTGAAGTGAGGGCAGTGATTAAATTCCTCAATACAAGAATCGTTCGCCCATGTGATATTCATCGCCAATTAAAGGAGGTGTTTGGAGACAATGTAATGGACGAGTCGTCTGTTCGGCGGTGGTGTCGCAACTTCAACATGGGGAGGGGGAATACACACGACGATGAGCGTTCGGGGAGACCGTCTGTCATTACAGACCAACTGGTGAGCTCAGTTGACGAATTCGTGAGGAACGATCGGCGCGTCACAATTGATGATATCTGTGAGCATTTTCCCAATGTTTCTCGAACAATTGTTCATGAAATTGTTAAACACCATCTGCATTATGCAAAAATTTGTGCAAGATGGGTCCCTCGCGTATCTCAATGAGCTGGCGGCGAAGGACTATGCAGCAGGAATACAGAAACTTGTCACACGTTATGACAAATGCCTTAATTTGCTTGGAGATTATGTTGAGAAGTAGTTTAAAGTATCCTCTTTCAAATAAAATTTTTTATGTTTGTTAATATTTACTTTTGTGTCTTTATTTCACGAACGGGTACTACTTTCCGGATGACCCTCGTATATGTATATATATATATGTATATATATATGTATATATATACACACACCATATATACATACACCATATATATACACACCATATATATATACACACACCATATATATATATATATATATATATATATACGCGCACACACACACATATATTCAAACATGAAATCCTGCCATACGATGAACAAATATTCATTCCCATGGAGATAGGGAAAAGGGATAGGAACACATATAAAAGTAGGGGTGGGGAAGGTGGAACTAAGCAAATCACAAGTGCAAAATATATTCAACGCCGGGACTTTAACTCCGGATCCATACAGTGCCGTGCGAATGCTCTTAACCACTTGAGCTACCCAGGAAACGTAATTTACTCTGAGATCTGCGATGTTTTAAGCAAACTGAGTGTCCCGATTCTTTGACCAAGAGATGGCGTTAGAAATGTGTTTTACCCACCATAGGAGAAACAGACAACACACAAGAGAAAAGGAAAGTAGGTTAACAGTCATGCAACATCGTAAAGGATAAGAAGAATGCGTTTCGTGGCACGCATAGCCAGAAGAAAAGACAAACCACATTGACCAAATACATTGGCCAAATAGATACGAGTATATTGCGATATATCTCCGCGGCCATCTTATTAAAAAGTGTCGCCTGGGGACGCGCGCTGTTACAGCCGAAACAGGTCCACGCAGGCGTTCCGCAAGGATCGGTGCTCGGACCGATACTTTTTAATCTATATACGGCGGACCTCCCGGTAGACCATGGACGACATACCATGGTTGCCCTGTATGCGGATGACGCAGCAATGGTGACCACTTCGCGGAGAGCACACATGGCGGCAACATACCTGCAGCGAGCAGTAGACAAACTGCCGGAGTGGTACGCCCTGTGGCGAATCAGCGTCAACAACGCAAAGACACAGACGATTCTTTTTTCACCTGGAGGACTGCGAGAACCAGGAGAAATCCTCGTGGGCACCGAGGAGGCGCCATGGAAGGAAGAGGTGACCTATCTAGGCGTGATACTGGATAAAAGACTGACATTCAAAAGTCACGCCCTCGCTGCCACCAGGAAGGCAAGAGGAAGACGACTACAACTCTCGCCGCTGCTGCGTTCACCGTCCCTCTCTATCAAGACAAAGACGTATCTGTACGTAGCGGCAATTCGCCCAATCTTGATGTACGCTTCACCGGCATGGAGTGGCAGAATGACTCAGACGGCCTTTCACCACTTGAAGGTGACGGAAAGAGGGGCACTCAACAGTGTACTTGGGCTTGGCTGGAACTATGCCGCAGAAATTCTCCACGCCTTAACTGAAACTGCGCCCATTGGAGATGTCATCAAGACTCGCGCGACGGCCTTTTATGAGGAGCTTGAAGGCAAAAAAGAAGATTACTTGCGGTCGATCGGCGGCTTAAAACCTGTCTCCTGGGAAAGGCACAAACGCCCAAGAGCAGCAACGGGATGGGACGACGACCAACCACCATTGAAAAGGAAAAGGAGTTGATTGGACCTTCCTTCATCGACGGGCTAAGAAGCCGCAAACACAGCAGCTGAATGATTAAATCATCGGGCAGCTGCAAGCCAAGCGTCAAGAGGGAACGTTTTGGCAAAAAGAAGACGAGGACCTCCATCTCACATATTTTGCCCAGTCTCCAGGACAGTTACATCTAGTAACCCTACAAACGAAGGTAGTCCTCAAATACCAGCTCACATCAATGAAACAATGCGCTCTTAGTATTTTATGTATGATTGAATTACAAAATATAAACCTTTGCCAACATCACGAGCACAATGGAATACACACGTAAAAGATTACGAACGCTTTAGACGGTATTTTGTGCGTTTGGAGTTAATGCTTTAACATTAAAGAAATGGCCTTATTTGCCCAAATTTTAATTAAGATATTCCTAATAATAGTACTTAAGAAGAGTTTTTTGTGTTATTTTATAACCATGATCGAAAAGCCGTGGCGTAGTACCTTGACAATGTTTTACAGGTTTAGTAAACTTTCTTAACTTACCGGAAGAATTAGAAACCGGTTTGAAAGCAGTAACGCCGCAATTCTTAAAAAGAGACGTTTCAGGCGTGATATGGTGGAATATCATGATTAATTAAAAATAGCAATTTTCCACAAAAATAAAATTTAATGCGACCGGTTTCAATGTTACTACATCATCATCAGGTGATAGTTAAACCTCAGAGTCCAGTATATATATGATTAAAGGCAAGTAAGGGGAGGGTGGAGGAAAAGAGGGGAAGAGGGGGGAAGGTGGAAGGCAGAATGGGTGACTATGTGAGTGGGGGGGGGAAGAGGGTTGGGGAAGACAAGGTGCAAAGACCCTAGGAGTCCGGAGAGCGCGTCGTGGCCGAATGGAAGGGGGTGTCTCGTTGAGGGTGTCCCACGGTGCGCCGCAAAGCTCTTCGGGCCGCGGAGGAAGAGGACGGGATCGGGGGTTTTTCCCTATGGTCGTGGTCTGGGAACAAGGTATCAATACACAAATAAGCACTGAGTTGAAGGACCCTTAAGAGGAAAATAAATAATAAATATAAAATAAATTTAATATATAGAAATAAATAAATATTTAATATATAGAAATAAATAATAAATAATAAATATTTTTGTAATAAATATTTAATATATAGAAATTTAAAAATAAATATTTAATATGACATGAAATATTAAATATTTATTGTGGAAGTGTAATAAATATTTAATATATAGAAATTTAATAATAAATATTTAATATGACATGAAATATTAAATATTTATTGTGGAAGTGTAAAGTTTCTTTTTCACCCTCATCACATGGGGACTAGTTTTTATATTAACTGATTATTGAAAATGTAACTTTTGTTATTTTCAAAGAAGGTAGTAAAAAGTCGAGTTCTTAAAGATTAATAACCTAAGACAAAGAGAGAATGAGCACCAAGACAAGGACGAGTTAGCTTCATTTTAATGGCATCAGTACAGAAAGCGATAATTTTAAAAGAGTAAACCGTGTAGAGTAACGGATAGAAAACAGGCGGGTGGTGACCCTAACACCCCCCACCACACGCCCTTGCGGCAACTTGCGGGGTATTATATAGATATAGATGTACAAAACCTCTTAATGGAGTTAGCGATTTCACATCTAAGCCAAATCAATTTACCACCCCTTTTCCCACAGCGAAAATTGAATATTAGGTTGAATAGCAATACAACAAACACAAGATTAATTCCAAAGAGAATCCCAGTCAAGGCGAATTATTTTTACACTCTGAAATTGTTGCATTGAAACTCAAGATTGTTTAAAGGTTAGGGTTTAAGATGTATTAAAATTGGTTTCAGGTGTCTAAGTAATGCATGTTTTTAATGTTCTCAAAACAAAAAAATGACTTCAAGAGGGGAAGGGCATGATCCCCATGAACCCTCCGTTGTCACTGCCCTGAGAGTGAGATGTATTTATCTGCTTGGATATGGGAGAGCTCCTGATTCCCACGCCACCAGCAAAGGAATGCGGACTTCGGGGTGAGTGAAAAATGATGGCGAATGAATCGAATGCGTGAGAGAAGCTTGAACGGAGGAAAAATGGCTCAGAGGGCGTAGCTGACGGAAATAAGTAGTAATAATCCCGGTTAGCAATAGGAGAGAAATTCAGTTTGACCGGTGAATGAACATTTATATGGGTTTAAATCCGGAAGAGAATGGGATGAATGCGGGTCAAGTAATTGGGAATGGGGAAGAATGAGAGATGATTTCGTAGGGATACCAAGAGGAGGATATTTCGAGACTTTTGGGAGAATGGGGAAATACGTGGGAGGGGGGGAGGGAGGGAAGACGTGCCAGGAAAATGAAGGGCAAAGGCCACGGAGAAAATTCAAGGGAGAACTCTTGACGGTGGGGGAAGAGGAGATTACCTCAGTCAGGGAAATCAGTTGGTTTTAAAAACTTTATTGAGAGAAATTACGCAAAATTTTAATTACGTTATTGGATGTTTGGAAAAATTATCTATTGATGTTTTCAAGGCTTTGGGAAAAAGTTGAAGTTGTTTTAATCTCTTCAATTTACGAGATATTTCAAGGAAAATATTTTCCCAGGTAAAAATATTTCACCTTAAGGATTCTGGAATTTCTCGGTATCCTTTAATTCAGACGGATGAAGAAACTATTACATGAGGATAAAAAATAATCTCCTCCTTTTTAGACGTGGTATTAAATTAATGAGTTTTGCATATCAACCGTGAGGTAGTTACACGTAACAATGAGGACCACCAAAGCACACCAGTGAGATTTCACAGAGAGAATGACACCCAAAAAAAAAACAATTGAACATCTCTCTCAAGAGTTAGTTATTATGCACGATTGTTTGTAGTTACTGATTTTGTTGTTGCCCGGGAGATTAAAAAAAATGCAATTGTATGTTTATTGATAAATGAATGAATTTTTTGCAAGAGAATAATAAAATAAGAATTGGAATCTCTTTTTGATACATCTTTCATACGAAATAATATTTAAGAGTGAATATTTTAATGGGATGCCGTTCCATATGGCAACATTTCTGGGGCTATTAAATTGTATTTACGTAATACATAAGAACTTAATGCAGGTATACCCTAATAAAATTTACAACATCGATTTGCTGTTTAATGTATAACAAAAGAGTCAAAATAGAGAAATTATGCAGAAAGAGAAAGGGTAAATAGATCAATAGGAGTTTTTGTTTGAGAAAAGAATTGCAGCTGTTGAATTTTTCAGCGGTCGAAGGTAATTGTCCGAAGGAAGAAATGCGTTACGTGCATTCGAACTCGGACACCCGGAAGTGAGCGAGAGGCGGGGGAAGGGAGGTACGCGGAAATAAAACATGAAGGCATACTAAGTGGAAGGGCAAAGGGAGTGACAGGGGTGGGCTAGAATTACGTATTCAAGGGAAGGGCCACGGTCGGCCGAAGGAGAGTCGGCCAAAACGTTCGGGGTCGAACTCTAGCGATTTCAACGATATATCGACGCTATGTCGATATTCAACTTATTTCGACAGTGGCGATTTGGAAAGTAAAAAATAAGGTATACGATTGGCAGTCATTATCGTTGCTATGCATACATGGAAGAGAGATATTTCAGGTATGGCGACAATTTTGGCATGAAAATAATGATAATATTATTCGAAAGACAATTAAGATATGCTTGATGTTTGATAATGAGAAAATATGTTTTAAAAATGGAATACACTACCCGAAGAGTCTTATTTTGCAAATAAGCATGTGACTGATTTGCTGAATAGAAAAGATATTGATTTATTATCTACGTACCAATATTTTTTATTGATTTTGCTATTAATTTCATTATTTTAACATAAAAATTATTTAGTGACATGGTTGACCGCAAATACTCGATGCTCTTGTGTATGTCTTGAATAATAACCCAAATATAACCAACATCTCTTTGCATCGCCGACGATACAATATTTTTCTTACTTTTAAAATCGATAGACTGTAAAATATAGAGCACGTAGCGCTAGACCGTGGGTGCCTATGAGCATGGGGCCAGAAGGGGAACGGGGCGCAGTCACCTTAGACTGCTGGGTCGTCTCCTGTCCATTTGTCTTCTACCCAGGCGATCCGCCGCTTTAATGGCGGTCGATTTCGACATCCAAAGGAGACGGGGACATAACAACGCTACTACGGGATCCTATCTTGATTTCAACATATTCCACTTAAAGATCCAGCCGAGTCCGTCTACTTACGTTGGTGTGATGCTCATTTTGTCAAGATCGGCCTTTTGTTTGAGTAGTTATTTCCCGGCATAGGACGGATTTTTGTTGGACCATAGCATTACTATACTACAGAGCTCCAACTATCCTGACATAAAGCACCTTTAGACCTCATACTACACATTTCTTTAGCCCTGCATACTTCATAATGCTATCTAAACTGCCTATTATTTTCCTACCTCTACCTCGATTTCCCGGCCTTCTGCCTTAAACTATCACCGTCCTCAACATCCCACAGACTCAATTTCTACTGTATCCATATGCCCTGATTTCGAATATCTCTCCAAGCGGTGGCCTCCTCTTCCCTTTAACATGCCTAGAGCTTCATAGTCAGTTTTACTTAAAGTCCATTTAATTTTGAATATTCATCTCCACACATGAATCTCAAAGCCTTCTAAGCTTATCCTCTCTCTCCCCATTGGTCATGTTTCTGAACCATACGAAAATAAGCTCCATTTTAAAGTACTAACTTGTCTTTTATTTAAACCTTTACTAAGGGTCATGGCCATCAGCTCATGCGTATTTGTGAACACTTCTTTACCTTACGCAATTCTACTTTTGATATGCACTTCTTTTTGTCCTACTATGACACCAACCTTCATCGGAGACTCTTCCAAAATAGGTGAACTGTTTTACCTTTGGCATAAAATAAATATGAATGTTTCGACGATAAATCAATGTCTGGGTATGTCGAGTAGTAACCGTCATATAATGTCGCTATGGACTGAAGCGTATGACTATATGGCCTTACCAAAAATTATTTACATTCCGTCATACTTACCATTATAATCAAACTTCTATAAATCGGTTTCTTGAAATTATACACGTGTTTCAGGGCTGTGAGATGAAAATGTCGCCGTGATGCCTGATATATCTTAATTCCGTGCACCATTCTATGAGACATTCTTAGAACACTCCCATTAGTGCACACGGACTGATTCGGCATTACTGTATATACACCATGCCGTGATTATATTAGTTCCCAAATCCGGTGAGACCAAAAATAAAACCAACATATTCCCCCGCAATAAAACCCAAAAATACTCTTTATTTTCTCCAAAAAAAACCACAGCTACTGCATACGTACTTGACGTAAGGGTGGGACAATATTAATAATAAAAGCTTCGATTATAATAATTAGTGTGATCTCCTCAATAATGAATTATTAGGTTAGTTTGATGCATCAGGGAATAACTCCTGAGATGAGCCCTAAGGCGCGTCAAATTCATATCTATTTGTTTGGGAGTTCCTTAGAATGTTCCTCCTGTTGCCCAAATAAATCACATAGCTTGGAAAGAGCCGATGAAGTCAACATCTGCCTTGATTTTGAAACCAGAGCCTCCTGCCAATCTTAGAAAGCTCTACCTACTACTACCAAATGATGCAGCGACAATTCCCTTGTCGAGATTTTTATTTCTTTGGCAGTAGTTTATTGGAATAGGGTAGGTTCTTGATCGACCGTAGCACTATAAACATACTGCACTTCTAAGTGTTAACTACACGTAGCAGGACACAAAATATCTCTAAATCCCGTACCAAATATTGAAATAAGAATTGATAAGCTATTGTGCTGACGTTTTTAATCAAGGCAATCAAATATTCTTTTATGATGATGAATATTGGTTCATTTTGGCGAAATTTCTATTTTCCAAACGCTCCATGTCGTTAGAAAGTTAACATTTGAAAAGTCTCCACGCTGTTATATCGCTTCACAAATCACCTCCAAATCGAGCAAATATTAAGCAGTACTGATTAAACATAATTGTCGTGCATTAGATAACATGGCTCTACTCCTTCCAGGATTATAATGTGCTAAGTGAGCCTGTTCATGCAAAAATTTTAAGCCGTTGGAGCGGCAAAATTATAACTCTTAGTAGCGGTAAAAAAATATTGACATAGAATTCACCGAATGAGTGTGATATTTACTCCTGTAATAGTTGCTCTGATTGGAAAAAATTCAGCTAAAACTGAATGGAAAAGGTATTCTTCTCTAAATCATTGAATACACTTGAATATTTAAAGGAAAAACTCCGAACCTAAGCACCGGCAGTCGCTAGAGTTTGAAAAAACCGGAAACCCACGACCAATGGGTTGTAACTCGATATTGTATGGCATCTACCGGTTCTTTAAAAATATTTCCATCTATCTGGTCCAAATAAAAATCTTCGACATGGTTTCCGTACGTTGTTAAACCACGCTAATCAGACGTGACTTTCAGTGCAATCTATTCGGTTCATTAAGGCGGAAGCGCCATGTCTGAATATTGAGTGTATCGGATAATCGACGATAAATATCGGCACTTGACGAAAAGCTTCCTTAAAGTTATTCCCATCGTTCTGGCCGACATACGAAATTTCGACTTGTTTCTGATAAATCGTAAAATGCACCTTATCGCATGACTTTTACAACTAGAATCCTACCTGCGGTGAAAATTCACGGAGACATCATATGTTAATTAAAAAATTTTTTTTGAATATAGACAATAGTGTATTTTATTTTTTTGAAAAAAGACGATATACATTGACCGTCGGTGTATTATTGCTATTGATATTCCACCGTTTAACTTGATATTGGATTGACACACACTATAAAACGATAAGACGATATGTTTTCTTGACTCTCCCTGAGTCAAGAAAAAAAAACCTGAGATCCGGCATTACAATAAACCCCTCGTTTATTTCGCATATTTTCTCCCTCCTTTCATTCCCTCCAACATACCTATCCTCTTACTTCCCCTCTCTCTTACCCAGCTTTCTCCCCTCTACCATATCCCAGCGACAATCAGAATGTTCTGAATCCATCTTGCCTGTTTCCTTCGGATTTGTCTCAACAATCCCCTCTCCTCCAATCTTAACATGCCTGGCACTTCTTCATTTGTTTTCCTTTACGTCCATTTAACCTTTTCCATCCTTATCCACACCAACATCTCAAAAGCCTACTACCCAAGCCTATCATCTCGTTTCAGGGACCATGTATGTGTTCGTTGATATTAATCGCATCGACGGGGTCGATGTAAAATAACATCGACATGCTGTGTCGATACGTTATCACATCGCACGCCTCTGTGCTCTTGAACTGTCAAGACTCATCCCCAAATCCTTGTAGCTGGGCTTGCGAGCGGGGGTGTGGGGTGGATGGAGAGGGATGGATGTCTCTCGAAGTGTTCTGGGACCTTTGCGCGGGTGTCCTGGCATCGGACATTTTCGAACTCCGGGCGACAATCAATCAGGGACCAGGAGGTTGGAGGGCGAGGGGTTTTGGGGATGGGGAAAATGCGAAAAACATCTACGAGAGACAAGACCCTCCACCTCCCCCCCCCCCACGTTCCCATCCGACCCCCCCTAAATTCCCCCCGTGTCGAGGCAATATAGCAAGGCCCTCCTGGGCGCGCGTGACCTTAACCGTCTTCGGTGCTGGGATCTTTCTTCTTCCCCCTGCCGCCCCCGACGGGACGGGTGTGGGCGGGAAAGTGGCGGTGCGAACGCGATCAATTTCGTTTTACGGTCATTGTTCAGGGAGCAGTGTAACGGCGTTAGGGGTTTTTCCCATCGCCCTCGTTTTCCTTTCGCCCCCAGAAGGTTTTATCGCCGGCCATCTTTCCTCATTTATAAATCATTACGCGGAATCGCGATCTGTGTTGCCATGGTTTTTGTTATACGAGCGGATGTTACGTTGATCTACGGAGGAGAGCTGGCATTATGTACTATTCGTTGACCGCGAAGGATCGCGCGTCTACTGCCCGTTCCGTGTGCGATTACGCCGATCCAAATTGTAGATTATCGGGGGGTCAAATTGACCTTTTTATTGGATATATATATATATATATATATATATATATATATATATATATATATATATATATATATACACGTAATAAAAAAGTCAATTTGACCTAAGACGTAACAGAGTGGAATCCATTGATGAATGAATTCTAACACTCGGTTGCTTCACACATAATTTAATTTTTTCACGACAGAAGGTTTCACAGAGTTTATGTGTCCACGTGAGGAGTTTTGCGTGGGCATTAGGTATTTTTACTAGAACGGATAATGATTTTGGTTGACGTAGCCCGTGCTGTTTGGTGTAAAACTTTCCATAGCTCAAAAAAGTTCTAGATTTTTTTTTAATTCGATAAAAGCTCCAAGACATGATTGATTTTGAGCCACGTACGTATCATTAGTGTTAGGTCACATTATTGCTTACCGAATTGCTTAAAACAATGGCATAAACCTTAAAATGTCACTTATTCGTGAGTTTCGTCAAATTATTACATTTAGATATTATTCACGACTTGGGTTTGGATGTACAGTGCTTTCCAAAATTGCAGTACCTAAAGTAAATTCACAAAAATATTAACTTTAATTTTTGGCCAGTTTGAGACTCAATTCTCCACTAACAACTTTCTCATTTTTACCCAATTTCTAATGGTAGACAACAAACATGTTGCTCACTCAATAATATATTTACGGATACATTATGTAAATTGATGTACATCATTGCCCTTTGAGTCCTGCGATTGGTTTACTGTATTCCTCTATTCTTCTCTATGCAGTGTTAATTTCATGTAACCCCCTAACAGCTTCTCTCTTTTACGTTCTTCTTAATTCATCCTTTGTACTCGTTTCTCGGTATGGCTCACGGTATCCACCCTTCAATTCTCGCTTCAGTTATGTTTCTACCTAATTTATTGTGCCTCAAGGTGTGTCCAATCCCTCTAGTTATTCTTTGCCATTGTGTTATCTCCATATTGCCCTTTCCTCTCCTTCTCTTCAATATACTTCGTAGTTCCTTACTTCGTCTGTCCATTTAATTTCTAGTATTCTTTTTTAGGACCGTATTTTAAACGCTTCGATCATACGTTGGTCCACCTTTCCAAAGCCCTGTGCCACTGATCAAACCAGGGAATGTTTCAGGTGACTGCTTCCTTGATTGAAACCTTAGGTGTTGCATATTGTGTTAGACATACGAGGGTCATCCGGAAAGTAGTACCCGTTCGTGAAATAAAGACACAAAAGTAAATATTAACAAACATAAAAAATTTTATTTGAAAGAGGATACTTTAAACTACTTCTCAACATAATCTCCAAGCAAATTAAGGCATTTGTCATAACGTGTGACAAGTTTCTGTATTCCTGCTGCATAGTCCTTCGCCGCCAGCTCATTGAGATACGCGAGGGACCCATCTTGCACAAATTTTTGCATAATGCAGATGGTGTTTAACAATTTCATGAACAATTGTTCGAGAAACATTGGGAAAATGCTCACAGATGTCATCAATTGTGACGCGCCGATCGTTCCTCACGAATTCGTCAACTGAGCTCACCAGTTGGTCTGTAATGACAGACGGTCTCCCCGAACGCTCATCGTCGTGTGTGTTCCCCCTCCCCATGTTGAAGTTGCGACACCACCGCCGAACAGACGACTCGTCCATTACATTGTCTCCATACACCTCCTTTAATTGGCGATGAATATCACATGGGCGAACGTTTCTTGCATTGAGGAATTTAATCACTGCCCTCACTTCACAACTGGCGGCGTTCTCAATTTTTTTAAACATTGTAAACAATCACAGAAACAACACAGGCAATGCTGGCGTCACGCAACTTGGCTCAGAGAAGGCAGACAAGCCACTGAAGCTATCTGACCTCGTCCAGCGGCTACTCGCGTCGTCAGCACTTCATGCGGCACGAACGGGTACTACTTTCCGGATGACCCTCGTAGATAAGCATGGAATAGAGATGAAACCGAAGGTTGGTATCATAGACGAAGGTAGAGCTCTATCTGATAAAATAATTGCTAAACTGAAGGACGAGTGAAATTAACGCATGAGTGTAGGATGATTCCCCTTTGTCACCCATAGTTTCCCAGGAAGATGTCTCCCGGACAGCTCGCGTGAAGCTGATTGTGTCCATATTCGTGAATATCACTCGAATCTTTCCGGGATCAATAAATAAATGTCCTGACGCAGCGTTGATGGTTTGAACAGAATTCATTTTATTATTATCAGGCAGAGATTTCACCAGTCTGTGCAGCGCATTATAAACATTGAGAGTAGTAGTAGTTTTATGGGGACACGACCGGTAGCTGAGGTTATTTGCCCCATTAGGGATGGATGGGAATAGAGGAAGGGTGGAGAGAAAACTGGCATTGGAATTAGCCTATTCTTAACGAAAAGACCCAAGGGGTCCGCAGCTTAACGTCTCATCCGACGGACGGCGTACTCACTAAAAATTCCCTCCACAAAGTACCTTAAGGAGGGATCGGGGTACCACTGAAAAAATCCATTGCCTTTAGGATTCGAACCCGGGCCCTCTGGGTGGGAAGCCAATGCATCAGCCATCGCTCAATTCCGATCTCCAAAACCATCGAAATTAATATTATTGATATCAATAGTAAGCATTAAAAACAGGTTTTTAATAGATTCAGTGACTAGAGAGGCCTGATATATTTCTATTTCCAGCCTAGGAAGAAAATTAATTCCAATCGACTCCATTGTATGATAGACAATTTTTCAAACTCACTTAGTTTATTTCACTCTTCACATAGTCCAATATTCCTACGAATGTTTCCTATCTTTAATTTTCTCATGCAACATTCTCCCAATTAATATCAGTGTCCAAATTTCAAATGCCTCTTAATATCTCGGCAATCAATTTTGTCTGCCTTCTTAGAATTCCTCCCAATAGCTATAATATTTGAATCCAACCGTAAATAGGTGCGATAAATTTGTGGTATTCGCATTTATAGTCATCATAATTTATCAATCTTAGGATTGGTTTAGTAGCAGCTATCAAAACCATATTCCGGTGAATGTCGATCTCTTAATTGCCTTATAAATCCTCTAATCGATACTTTTCATCTCCTTCTTCTAATAGTTTTATTCATTCTTAGATTCTTGGTCCATCTCTGTAATTCTTCAATCTGTATTTCCTTGAATTTATGGGCCGTGATATATAAATAAATGTAACGATTCTAAGAGCTCGAATAGTTGTAGTAACAGGGAACTCCGCAAAGGAAATAATTCCCGTACCCGTGTCTCCTGGGAGAGCGGGAGGGGAAGAGGCATTGGTCCACTGGGACGGGAACTATTAGAGGAGAGGTTGGGGCAAAGCGGTAACTGATCACGGAACCGAGAAACCACGAGGGAATCTAGGAAATCCCTTTCTGGGAAATAGGAGACGCGGCGACCGATCGGGAGGTCTGATAAAAGCGGGATATTAATATCTTCTGGTTTCTGTCGTTCCAAATCATCTCCAGAAGTATCTTTGAAATAGGATGAATTATATTTCACGGATATTGGAAAATTGCTCCCGTCTATCTAAATGTATCTCACAAAGGATTTCAGAGCCAGCTCCGCTTCTAAGGCGCATAAGCGTCTTATTTTGAAACAAATAAAAATTGTAAGCTTATCTCGTAATATTTGGCTATAAATTTTATTTATTGAAAAATGCTTTTTTCATCACTAAAATCTTATTAAAATATACGAAATAGTGCAATCTACTGAAGTGCTACATGAACTGAACAAAAATTAATTCCAGGAACGGCTTGACGCAGAAGAAGCTACCAACTACCGTATTTGCTACAGGTATGATGCACCAGCTTAGCTTAAGTGCAAATAGTTCACCGAAGTTGAAACCTAATTGGTAAGATGAGATGTCACGATTTCATGGGAAGCGTCAGAATAGTATCTTTAAATCTCGAAATGTTTTCATCCTAAACTTCAGGGTTAACATAAAAGTGGAAATTCAATCCCTCCACTGTGAGTTATGAGAACCAATCTAGTATATCCGACCAGGAGTTGATTTTCGATTTCAGGATTGATCTAAATACTGAAATTGAAAAATATCTATGTGAAAATCTTTCTAAAATTACTAAAACAAAGTACTGTTGAGAGATACGATAAAAAGCATCGGGTGTAAGAGGAACTGATTTCACCCTTTCGTCCAGATTTCAACCCGAACTTCATTCGCCTCAACCAAGGTGAATAGAAAAGTCAGAAATTTTCAGGAATAACCAGGGATTTTAATCCTCTCCTATCATAACAATTTTTAAAAGAAGGCAATTCGTGAATTAAAATGTCAATACTTGAAATTGGAAAATAGGAAATCCTTTGCAAAAACCTTTTATTTGGAGGACAATATTAATATGGGTGCGAAACTTGGACATTAAGAGAGAGGGAAGATACTTGGTTTTGAAGCAATGGAAATGTGAATTTGGAGAAGGATAACAGGAACAAGATGGACGGACAAGAAAACCAACGTGGAAGTATTGATAGAAATTAAATAGGAAAGGAATCTAATAAAAAGAGATGGTGAAAAGGAAAATTAAATTTATCGGACATGTTCTCAGACATGACAACTTACTCGAAAATGAAATGGAGGAGAAAATAATAGGAATAAAGGAAGATGAAGGCCAAGAAAATATATTTATAGATGATAGAAAGTACTAGAAAAACAACTTTTTTTATTTTTCCGCTTTATGTTTCAACATAATATCCATTAAAATGAATACATTTTTCGTAACGGTGCTCTAATGCAGCCATTCGGTTTTTATAATCCGATTCGTCAAGTTCCTCAATATACTCATTAACAGCATCGATCATCAGAACCGTTGAATACGATGGAGAAGAGTCTTTTAGTTTGGAATCCAGGCCCTCTTTAATTTTTAGTGGCGTGAGGCCTTTTAAATAGAAGTATTTGATGATCGCACGCATCTCTGATCTTTTCATTTTCACTTAAGCAATCGAGGCGTCTTGTTCAGTCGACTCTCAAATGCATATTAACAAAGCAATCGAAAATTTACACACAAACTTGTGAGATACAGTACTATAGGATACAATCCAATACAGTTTGATCTGCTGGCGCCATCTCTAGGTTAGGAGGGAAATTTTTCACCTCACCCTCGTAATGGTTAGAAAGGCAAGCGAGGAAGGGGAAGGGATAGGATAAGGTTTTTGGAAGATTTTGGGGAGGAAGTATGCGGAATAAGAGAACAGTTTTTTATACAGAGTATTGGATCCCAGGTTGCGTTTTATTAGGCCAAGAAATGTAGGACTACACAGTTTGCGTCTATCCAAAATTAAAAATTAAACATTAAAAAGTGATATAATATAAAAAAATAATTGATAAATGACCAAATGATGGAGTGTTGCACTTAAAGATTTTCGCGGACATTATTATCTGCATTCACCTGTAGGCAAACGACTAATGAATCAAAATAATAATTACCTTGGCTTCGGAAACTATCAAAAGATGGCTCTTCATGCGTACGTTTTTCTCGCTCGCCAAATTTTAAAACATAAGAAAACGGTTCTTAATTTTTGAACGCGCCTCTTATTAATATTGTTTACTAGAGAGCCCTATCTTCACATACAAACATTTAATACGTGTCATATTATAACGTAAACAACAAATAGTGTTGCACAATTAAACATCCCAAATATTTGCTAATTTTTAATGTTTTGAATTGATCTAATATTATTATTTTTTATTAAATGTTACGAACGTAAAATATTGACCCACTTTAAAACGGCCATAAAAATTGCGCGATTACTCGGGCGGTGTTACATTATTGTAGTTAAACTCTGTTAAGTCCGTGTTAAAAAGATTTAATTGAAAACTTGTTTCATAAATATGAGCGCTTCTGAGGATAAATTTTTTCATTTGTTTTCAAATGAAATGACGTGTTCCGTTACCATACGTTCTATTTGTAACAGCAGAGCGTTCTTAATTCAAAATACATATTTAGATAAGTAATGAATTTAAATAACGCCGTGAAGTAGACAAGGTCAATAGCCAATGCTCTTCCATGGGAATGTTTGCTTTTAAAATGGTTTGGTTGTTACGTTTCACGTTTCATATTTCCCACGCGTATTCGTTCCTTTTCATGCACCAGGAGCACTTTCGGCTGGAAGTGGTCCAGGAACGAGGGTAATAGTGCGAATCCTAACGCTAAAAGGTCCCTTTGAAGTTCTATATCCACAAATGGTGCCATTTATGTGGTTACGTCATGGATTTTGGGTTGGATTTAAACAATTAACGACAATTGTAACGGAATTGATGACGTCAAATCGGAGGATTACGTTCCGTCTTAATTTACTGACAGTTTTTGTACTACTGTTAATTTTGAACGAAAATGTTACTACCAACGTGATAGAACTGGAGAACGAAAGTATTTCGGAACATTTGGCAATTGAGATAGAAAGTAGGAAGTTCTAAAATGGCCATTTTCAACACGCGTGACTGAGATGAGTGAAATAATACTTAATTTTTGAGAACATGTAATTCGTATCATAAACAAAATAAAACGATATCAACATTCGTCACTTTATTATTTTTTTTCACTCAATACGCACTTTTCAAGTTTTCAGACCACAATAAATTTTTAATGAAAAATGGGCATTTTTCAAATTGTTATTAAGAAATGTTACCTTTTAAAAGAGATAGACATGGAAACATTTTTAATATTTATAATTTATATCCTTATATGTTTACTTCATCATTTTTTTACATCACAGTTACAAAAATAATAAGTTATTTTAGAAATTATTTCGGTAAGACATTTTGTGCGATAAAAACCTTCGTGTTTATAATATTTCCACCGATATTTTTTTGTTTATTCTTTCAAACAGTGTATAATAAGCGCAAAATTAAAATTTAGTAAATGATAACCGATCTATTTTATCAGGTACATGGTCGTTACTATGGACGCCATTTTATACTTTTCCCGCAGATTCCTTTGTAGCAAAACTGCAGCCAATAGGCAAGCCGTAACGAGCCGTTAGGTTTGTGTAACGTCTCCTTCATGACGTCAAAATCATTAGTCGCGCGCACCCGCCATTTTATTTCGGAACGAATTTGCGCCACTGGCGGTAAATTGTGGAACCAATCCCGAATGTAATCAAGTTAAGTATTTTTACCATCACAACGTGTACATGCCTTTGATGCGCATGCTAAAAGCCACTTATTACGGCTTCATGAATGTTTTACGAGATAAATGAAGTGATTTGTCTCGAATGAAGGAATGTATTTCGGGCGATACCTCTCCCAGCCATTAGATGTCGATTTTAACCAGGATTAAATGATCAAAGAATTTCTTTTGCTTTCAGTTACAGCTTTGGCCACCAGAGCATGAAAATTGACGACCGATAAGGGACGTTTTCAATGTCGAGTAATGTAAACTTTAATAAACGAATACGATTGAAACTGATAATTGATTGAACTGACATAAACTAGGTAATAATTGTATTTTGACGGTAGTAATTAGTGTGTGTAGTTCTAAAGAACAGTTATTCATTGCTAAGCGTGTCGCGGGGACGCGTGCTCTAATTAATTCAATTCAGCATTGTATATCTCATATATGTTCAAGCAAGGATTACAGAATATTGCGGAAACTGAACCTGCATTGAAATGCAATGTAGCTATGACGTAAAAAATATACAGGAAGTCTTGATCGTAAATGTAGGCCCAAAGAAATTCAACACCAAAACCTGAATCACATATTTGACGTGGTTTAAAATTTCTATGAATTATTACTGGAAATAGTTCAGCCTTTGGCCACCAGAAATAATGGTGCCGCAAGTGTAAAGTCACCATGATATCATTGCTAATTATTTTAATTTTTTACGCATCCAAACCGTTTTACGTATTCTCCGCAAGTGATGCATCACTTCATGGAGAATTAACATTTTGGCGATATTACTCGATTGAAGACAGTTGATATTCGCGTTTACCGTAAGATTACGGGAAAATATCACCGGAGTCAACAACCGATAAACGAATTGTTTATTTTGAAGTTGCAGTAACATAAACAAGTTACGTAAACGATTTGAATAGAACCAATAAATATCATCATTCGCGGTCATTCCAACAGTTGCGTATTACCGGGCCTTTGTCCCAAATATTGAAGTCTGATTGGTTAATTCCATTCAATAGCATATATATATATATATATATATATATATATATATATATATATATATATATATATATATATATATATATATATATATGCGAAAAATCTTCTGATTTCATTCTTAACGAGAACTTTGCTGGGAAGCAAGCCATACAAGTGGATTGCATTTAAAAATGATCGCCGTCAAGACGCACTTTTCATGTAAAATAGTATGAAAGTATGGCATATGGAAGTAACATTCCCCCTCGACAAGTATGCGCAGGTTTGAGGGCGTTACATTCATTCAGTTTATTTTGAGAAGCGGAAGTATGGAGGCGTGTTCTAGTGCTATATCAACGCGAGTTAAACAGCGTGCTGTCATCGAATTTTTAACTGCTGAAAAAGTGACTCCCACTGAGATTCATCGTCGTTTATAGGCTTTTTATGGTGATTATGTGTTGATAGGTCCACTGTAAATCGATGGGTAGTAAAATTTCGTGGTTGCGAGCCTGGAAAAGCCATAATTGTTGATGAAACACGCAGCGGACAGACGATTAACATCGAAACGTCGTCGAATATTTGATTCAAAATGAGAATCACTCAAAAGCGTATCGCAAACCGAATTGGAATGTCCAAGGAACATGTCGGCTGTTTGGGAAAGAATCTGGGCTTAAAAAAAAGTATTTAATTGCTCTAATTGATCTGATAATCATGGTGAAGAGGAAAAAAATTGTTGGTAGAAATCCAAAGGAGACAGTAAAGTGTATGCGGAGAATTTTAATTGGCGATGGGACGTTGAATACCATAATAAATATATGTTATAACGGAGGGAAGAACGTTAGGAGGTAGGGGAATGAAAAAGATATGCATGTCGGAAGGAAGTATGTTGAATTTAAGAGGGGGCTTATTGTTGGGTGGGATATCGAAGTGTGTGATTTTATTTTGAATATCCCGCCAGTGCTAGTTAGTACCAAAATGGTCCGTAACAAGACGGAGATGCCACTGTTACTTTAAAAATTTCAACGCGATATTTAATCTTACGGCAGGTTTCATGTTCGTTGCCTCCAACACGTGATATTATTTCCATGGATACAGCTTTGAGAATCTGTAAACAAATCATTGAAGTTTTTACTGAGGGAGAAATAACTCTAATAGCGTCAAATAAATTAGCCAAATTATAAGGGAAAAGCTGCGTATGAGGAAAAAAATATTTTTCTATTTGTTTCATTCCTAAAACATTCTGCGAAAGGCTTCGAAATCTTTTGTCATAGGAATTTTGAGTCGTGGATTTTTGCGAAGTAGCGATGTAGGATGTTTTAAAAATGTCTTCTTTCGCTGCTGTTTAGGATAAATTTCACGCGTGGTCAATATCGTTGAACAAAAACCAGCGGACATTCTGGAGGAACGCGAGAGAAAAGGGTACGTGGAGTGAAGGTGCGAATAAAAGTAAGAAAGGTTTGATGAGATTAGGGAGGAGAAGACGTAAGGGGAAAATAAGAGAGAGGAAAAGAAAAAGGGGAAGGAATTATTTAAATGGAGATTGAGGGCACTACAGGGAATGGGAACGCATGCGCACGCTGTTGGCGGTTGGGAAGTGAAGGGAAGAAAATAAGTGAAGGAGGATGGGCGTTCCGCCAATCCCTGGCGAGCGTAATGAAACCCAAAAAAAGAAAAAAATGGGTTAAAATCCGTGTGTTGTCATTGCAATCTGTGAAAAACGGTTTGTGTTATTGACCAAAGATTTTATCAGCGGCGATTCATTTACAAGAAAATTAAACTCTTATTTACTGATGTGAAATTTTCTCGAGAATGAAGATATGCTTGAGGATTGGTTTTCATTTCCATGATGTCTGCATACAGGTCACACAAAGGAACGTATTATGCAGCACCGTTCTTACCGACAATTTTACAAGTGTGGTGGCCGGGGCAATGTACCCGGTAGCGGCGGGGTAACGTTCCTCGCCTACCGACCCAGAGGTCGCGGGTTCGATTCCCTCCATCTAGGGCTTGATTGTATGTGATTGTCTTCAATTTAATGGCTGGAATGTCTAAGGGTTAGGTGGAAGAAGGGACTATAAGTCTCAACCTCGCCCAATTATAAAGATAAATAAAAAAATAAATGAAATGTACAATTTCTCTAGTTTACACCAAGTCCATTTGAATGCAATTTTGAAAGCCTCTCTAATTTCAAGTACCGCTGTTATATGAAGTTTAAATCGCTCTATTTACATAGATGGCGACCCAATTCGCGGTTAAATAGGGCAGTCAATATTTAAACAATAAAACAATAAACGCCATCGCGCGCTCGCGACGTGCAAGAAACGTGTTCTTTCTTGCTCCTCGTTTTTTGAAAATTTCGAATTACATGGCGAGGAATGTTTGAAAAAGAAGTCGAAAAGAGAAATTGATGATAACCTTATATGTGTGCTGACGTAACAAAAGCTTAAGGCTCGGTGGAAGCGTACAGGCCGTGTTGAGGGAGTTTAGCAGAATATCCGACACCGCCTTCCAGACAGGGTACGAGGCGTGGAAAATCCATTGGCAGCGGTGTGTGGACGCACAAGGGTGCTATCTTGAAGACTTTTGGGTGAATGTATCAAATCTAGCAATAAATGTTTTCAATAGACTCAGTCCCACTGCTGTTGGCACAGACCTTGAGGAAGTTGAAATAGGCAGTCAAGAAAACAAATGAGGAAGTTTTTGATATGGTGAGATGGGAGGAGATGATATCATTGGGAAAAAGATAGGAGTCTGGAAAAATTGACGCAGAGCGTTTTTATTGGCAATTTTAAGTTACAATGTGATACGAGTATATTGGAGAGCATTAAGGAAACTAGGTAAGGGTTCCAATAGGATGGGCTCGTTGGACAGAATTTAGGATGGCAGGAAACATGCAGGATTAAAGAGGGGCATATTAAAGTGACGGATTGCTGCTTAAGTTGTGCTAGATGATGAATAAAAATCCTAGCACATTCGATCAGTATCTATCCAGACCCTGACTAGAACGCTATAATACAAATTGTTTGCCTTATAATTTAATAATGTGTGCATTAAAGTAATTATGCGATCGTCGTTCAAAAAGGGTCAATATCTTTAAAGATAAAATTTCAATTATAGAATTCAATTAGGTCGCTGGTAATTTTGTAAATTGCTATTTAAAAATAGGTTAGTTGTCCCAAAAACGAAGTTTATATCCACTTCTTTCAAAATGCGTTAGGATTTCATGGTCTTCCGAATTTTCAATTTGTGAACTTTTAAAACGTCTGCACATTCCAGACCTGCAGATAGGAACATCGATATCTAAGGATTCTCAATGAATATTAATCGATTCTATGCGCCTCTTCAAAAGATTTGTCCATTTTTGCAAAAAATTAAATTTTCTATCTCTCCGAGAGGCAGCATTTTTCGGTCGGATCAATTAGAATTAATAGGTATTTTGGCAACATTGGAAATAGGAATGCACTGGGTATGATATGAATTTTATTGATTCAATTAGGAACTAATTAATATGGTGTAATTTGGATGAATCAATCCGTTTTTCGGAATAATCACAATCATATTTAACCATATTTAAAGCAATATTTAGCCTATCAATTCTCTGTAATTTCACGACATAAAACGAAAGGTTTGATCAAATTGAATTATCACGAGAAATGGCCGATTTGTTACCTTATGTTTCTTCTCCATTCCATTGTAATACCTGGTATATATATATATATATATATATATATATATATATATATATATATATATACACAATATAACACAAATAGAATAGAATAGCAACATTTAAAAGGACACTCACACGGTAAATTGTTCGAGCTTTCGGCCCTCTCAGAGGCCTTCTTCAAGAGAGACTGGATACTACATACATATATATATGTATGTATATATATATATATGTATGTGTATATATATATATATATATATATATATATATATATATATATATATATATATATATATGTGTGTGTGTGTGTAATAATTTGATTGATGTGTGGTGTATTGCATTATATGTATTAGCTTTAGTATGTAGTATTTTTTTATTTTATCTATTATCTTTTGGGATTATTTGGGACTTGTATGCCACCTGACACTGTCTATCAGCACATGTGTATTTTTAATAATAATAATATCATGACGCAGTACTCAGTGCAACACACAATGCTTAGTGGACAGGGCAGTAGAGACCAGAAACTCGAGGCTATTCTAACTTCTTAAAGTTATCTCCCAGTATTCGTTCACATTCTGTTGCAAACCATTGTTTCATGGCTATCGAGAACGCATTTTTAGTTGGCTCCCTTTTTCCTGCTGGAAAATTTCGGATGCCTTCTTCGATCTTCCGCACAAGCACGAATTCAGAACACCATCACCGCAAGTCTCTCACTGAATTCACGATGAAATTAGATGGCGGTTAAATCATCTTACGAGCCATCCGAGCCAAGAGAAAACTTTATTTATTATATGCTGTTTTTTCACCCTTGACGACGCTTTTTACTATTGAAAACGCTATTCACTCTAGCGGTAGGTAATCGAAACCTGTGAACTATACGGCGTCACCATTTATTATAGAAATGGTATTCATACAGAGTGCACGAGTGTTTTAAGTGTAATTAGTTATTTAACCGACTACCATTCCCGATAAAAAACATTTTGGGTATCTAAGATGTAACTACATCAATCTGCAAATGTATTCTTTTCCATTGTTTTCAGGAGGGCATTCCATGATGTAGTTAAAACCCAGATATTAAAATAAGCCCTCTCTAAATAGAGTGTTATCCATTGAAAATATTAATAGCTTCTACTTCCACGCCAGTTCTCCCATAATCGTTTTAAAGAAGATGTTTGACATGGGCCATTTCGGTATGCTAGTCATATCTTTAGTGAAAAGAATTGTTTCGAATGTAAATGAATTCCCATGTCTATTCCACTAATATTTTCTTTAGAAATATTAATATTGCCCATTATGTGGGAAGGAATAAATATTTGTTATGCAATATTTTTATTTTTGTTTCACAGTATCCATGACTTCCCTCGTTCCTTGGAAAATTATAATGCTTCCGTTAACAATACTTGTTGATATTCCTAATGGAAGGGAAAATGACGCCTGGAAGTCATTTCTTGTACAGCTAATATTTGTAGACTAGGTTGTAAGATCAATTACAAATCGAATTGTAGATAATTTACAAATAAGCATCATACATAAATGCTACAGGTGAAAAAGAACGATTATAGTTATAGTATTGAAGTATTTTGCAATCTGCAGTCGAAATCAGGAATGTTCTATGTTTTGCTGTTTATAGAAATATATGCCTCTGTATTTATGTATGCCTGTATGTGCCTCTGTTGTTGCATTTTTATCGGAAAGAATAAACAAATAGCAACCTCAAAAAAATCACTAGCATAAGAAACCACTCGTAGTACTTCGTTAATCCCGAGGGCAGGTTCAAACACATGACCGATCGAAAATTCTTCCGGGCCTTAAAATAAAAAAGTAGTTATGAAAATGTGTTTTTTTGGAAAAAAATCAAATAAATTTCTTCTTTCATTGACTTTTTATCCACTATTGTAGAACAAAAACAACCTGTAAACCGCGTGCGATATGAATACGGTCATTTTCAATGATTATATCAGCAAAGGATTCATAATTTATGAAGCTCAATGACGTTATACATGTACCTCTGATTAATATTAATGCATTTTTTTCTAATAATGGATATTTACATGTCTGAATATACTTTCCAAAGCACTAAACACTTCCATGGCAACGGTGGGCCAGGTTCAAAACGCTATCGCAACGCTGGTATTTTATAAATTATATTTAAAATATTGATGTAATAATTGAAAAGGTGATTTTTAGTGATGATAATTAATTTTAATATAATAAAAGATTACGTAAAGCCATTGAAATGAGTATTCATGTCCATAGAATTTCATGTACTTGACCAAAATTCGCCATATTATGAAGTTCTCGATGAATTTAATTATCGAGTGTCTGTTTTCATTATTCGTTGGGATTTTCCTTGGCTTTACATGACCCATTTCTTACGATTCCATTATCTGTTTCCTCGTCTAGGTCACAAGAGGTCTTGGATTTCATGATCTCTTCATGTGGTCCACGCCACTGATGCCACACTTCGCTGAAGGACGTCGTCTTTAGGACCATTCCTTTGAAGAGCTGTTTATTCGGGTGCAATGGTCTCTTCGCCGTAGTCTTCCGGATTTGGTATGTGCTACGTTTTTTTGTTCTTATTGAGAGGCACCATTTCCCACAGAATACTACTCATTAGATTTTAAATGACATATCTTTCCGGGAGTAATTCCTTGTATTATTTTCAATACTTCCCCCGATAGCTCTTAAAGCTGCATTTACTTTCCATTGATGTCTATCATCATTTGTATTTCATTCCTAATATTGGTTTACAGCAACCCTCCATTCTTCTCTGTCCAGTGTTAATGCACTCCCCCCCATTTTAATCGGCTTCTCTGTTTTAAACCCTTAATTTATTCCTATATACTTCTCTCGTGGTCTTCCTCGCGGGACTTCCCTTAAATTTTCCCTCCTATTATGTATATAACTAATCCTTGGGCCACAAAATATATCTAATTAATCTCGCTCTTCTTTGCCATGGAGTTCTCTCCATATGGTTATTTCCTCTCATGCTTCTCGATGTATATTTCCTCGTTCTTCACTTTGTCTGTCCATTTAATTTCCAGCTTCCACCTCCACCAACACGTTTCAAAGTCCTCTTTAATTCTTCGCTGGTTTAACGTTCGATATCTACTATACGTTGAGTTCGATGCTCCATAGGTACGTTTTGACGAACTACTTTGCAACCTCAGGTTTTCTTTGAACACAGTACGTAGCTACCTTTTCTCCTTGGACCTCTTCTTAACTTGAGCTTAGTACTGGGTGAACTCTACCATCACCTACCAAACCGACCTTCGGATTGATTACTGTGTTAATGGTTATATATATATATATATATCGACCGGCATACAACATAACATTTTACTGTGTTTGTGTGGGTGTGTATATATATATATAGAAATATATATATATATATATATATATATATATATATATATATATATATATATATATATATATATATATATATTTTATTAGGTAATCTACCGGTTAAGGTAGGTTTTTGGATGGACATAATTACTAATTAAATAATTTGTGACCCCTAGCAAAACACAACATCCTACTCTACATCAGGTTCCTCTTCAGCTCTGAGTACTGTCTTCCTCCCTTCATCCCGTCCAACATCCCTATCCTGTTCCTTCCCTTTCCTCGTTGTTATATATATATATATATATATATATATATATATATATATATATATATATATATATATATAACGAGGTGCACACACAGCAAAATTTTTATGTTATATGCCGGTCGCTGAATCTCTACCTGACGCACAACCCTAGAGGCGGCATGCAGGGCACGCTTTAGAGGAGTCAAAGACCAATCCTTTGGATTAATGACCGGATGACGGTCCTATCTTCGGGAAGCTTTGGGAGAGTTTGTGTAACCTAAGGGACAGACACAGGCTGGAACTCAACCAAGGGAAAGGAATCGAAGGGGAAGAAACGGGATAAGGGCTTGGAGTTGGAGGACTGCGGATAGTGGTGGGCTAACTGGGGCAAGGCAACACGCATGCACTTGCGAATAGCATTTCTTTCTTCGTCGGGGAGTGAGGGACTTAGGATATAGCGAGGAGAGGTTTCTCCGCGAGAATGTCCGCTCGCCAATGGGAATAATTCCGAGGGACAATGAGGGGCGGGAGGGAATGAATGCCAAGGGGAGCAAGACAACCGGAAGGGTAATAATAATAAGAGGGAGAGAAAGGGACAGGAGACCCCAGCACCATTATGAGACTTCTCCTTGGATAGTAACCCTAGTAACCCCATATACCCCGCCATACCCTTTTCCCATCCCTCCCCTCCCTTCACCGTCTTTCCTGTTGGAAGAATTTGCAACAGTAGCTCTTGATGACCCTGAACGTCTATGTGTAGTCTTTTTATGTGTATATTAAACGCCATTTTCCTGTTAATTTGTAGTGACATAGCATTCGATGAACATTTGTCTTGAAGTGTTTCTATCATGAATTCATTTAGGGGTTCTTCCCTCGTTTCTTTTAGTCGCATAAAATCTGTCCGGTATTCATTTAATATGGGTGCATTTTCAGGTACCAAGTGCGTTTTTATCTTGACCCATCAATTTTTTCTCATCAAAAGAGTCCAAACATCTTGAATGTTCTCCGGAATGTAAGCAGTATTTTGTTGGATTCCACGAATACGAGTGCATTTCATAAAATAAACCAAATTAAGTGTATTTAAGTGTAAAAGGAGAACGCAGAACAAACGTGAAAGCCTTACAGAAATAATGTGTGGTGATGATTATTGATTGCGTTATTTATCTGCGCTAATTATAAATGTTTAAAATTAAGTTTGCAAGACTTTTTGAGATTTTTTCTTGGAAAAAGTTAACTGTAATATGGACAAAAAGGTAATATTTTAGGAAAAAACTTTTAGTGATTGCAGAAAGTGGGATTAAAATACAAAAATTCTCCAAGGACCAAATCCCTCCGCTTCGAGTATGAACAAACCATGTGTTTTTTTGTTCATGTAAAATTTCCCGGGAAATGTGATTAAGACTACAAAAAATTAGATGAATGGGGTTCAATTTAAGAAACAAAGTGACTGCTTGGCTTGGAAAACTTTGTTGAGAAAGGCTAGACAACATTATATGCCAAAACAAGATTGTGTGGAACAATAAGGTTAATTTAATTTTTTCGGTGGATATGGGAAAAAAAAGAAACAAGAAAAGTCACGACGCTGATTCTTCTTGCATCAGATTGTATCGCGGATAATTCCAACACCTCTGTCCCGGTTCATCTCGTCTTCGACCGTCTTTGAGTTCAGGCGAGAGAGCCCTTGTGAAGTGTGAGAGGACTTTGGGATTCCAGTCTCGTTCGCCTGGGTCTAATTGAAAGACTAATCCTTACGTTAATGGGAGGGGGAAGAGAGGAGGGAGTAGGATTGGAGGGGGAAGGAGCAAGGTCTGCTTGCGGATGCGGCGATGAGGGGGGTGGGTGAAAAAAAGGGAGAGAGAGAGAGGGAGGAAGATAGAGGGAGCAACGGCGAGCTATGGCCCGCATATAGATGACCTGGGAGGGCCATCCGTCTAGGAATGCCTCCGTGAATTGTGACGGGGCATTCACGGCAAACTCCGTTTTCGAGTGGGGGAAGAGGGGACTAAGATGAGCTCATGGCTTCAAAGTGGTGGTGATTACTTTCCGAAAATATAAGGATACACGGACGACGTAAGTTCAAGTCATGGTCTAGGATGATTAACTAGTTACAAGCGGGGAGAATGAGCGATACTAGAAACACTTAGAAGTCGCCAGAGAAACTCTATTGGTATTGTCTCCGTCTTTCCTCATCACCATAACAGCGACCAACCGTTGAGTTTCCACGGGTAGGGCTTCCCCTTTCACTAAGCCCTGCAACGTTGGGTCGCATTCCCTGCCTTTCACAGTCGCCTCGGGGGGTAGAGTGTTTTGTGTTGCATGTTCATGTGGTGGTGGAGTTTCGCATTCTTGCTTGTTTTGCCCTGGCTTGCGTGTTGTTGGATGGCTGTCGTGCTGCATCCTGGGGTGCAGTTGTTTGTTTATTTATGGCATATGTGTTTGCATGAGTGTTGGATGAAGGGATTTTTGCATGTGTGTGTGCGCTGCTGTGGGTTTAATTTTCCATGTTGTTGTTTTGCATGTGGTATGGTTCCATTTTACGGTTGGTGACCTAACACCCCCCGCCACACCCCTGGTGGCGGCTTGCGGGGTGTTATGTAGATGTAAGCCCGAAGTATATCAGGGATGCTGTTCCTATCCTTTTATCACGGAATTTTATGATATTTTTAGTATTCGTAACACTTCCATGTGTACAAATTTCACGCACACACGCTGTTCATCTAGCTCCTCCATTGCTGCCGTTGCACGCGGCGACGAACAGGTTAAGACACGTACCGCTGCTGCTGCTGCGTAACGAATTGACGTAAACGAACGAAACACCTCTCGTTTTATTCGTCAGATGTGTCGCTACATGGCACACTGTGTCTCGTTTCGATCCGTTGAACGGTTTGTGCAGAACAAAATCAGCCCGCTCTTTTTTTGATCACGCCTTGTATATTTTCACCAGCAAATATTCCCGGTTTTACCGTATTAATTCATCCGCACAGCTTTAACTGGATTTAATTCGTATTTCCGGTCTATTCATACACGCGACCAAGATGGTTGTATTGCGGGCATAAAAATATGAGTATTTCTTAATGAAATTATTGCTTTTATTAACAAACAAGTTAATTTTGAAATACTACTATGGTAATAAACATTAATGTATTATATTAGATCATATTTTCTGTACAAAGTTTTATGAATATAACATAAAATGATCATTATCGAAACACATGCGATTTAGTTTTGCCAGGCAAAACGAGCACTGAATTTGAATATTAAAGAACTGATTCACTTTAAATTTCACGTCTAAAAAAATAATACAAGATTATCAAATTTTTCTGCAGCAGTTTACCAAAAAAATTATGAACTTCTAAATTTAACCTTTTAAAGATACGAGGGTCATCCGGAAAGTAGTACCCGTTCGTGAAATAAAGACACAAAAGTAAATATTAACAAACATAAAAAATTTTATTTGAAAGAGGATACTTTAAACTACTTCACAACATAATCTCCAAGCAAATTAAGGCATTTGTCATAACGTGTGACAAGTTTCTGTATTCCTGCTGCATAGTCCTTCGCCGCCAGCTCATTGAGATACGCGAGGGACCCATCTTGCACAAATTTTTGCATAATGCAGATGGTGTTTAACAATTTCATGAACAATTGTTCGAGAAACATTGGGAAAATGCTCACAGATGTCATCAATTGTGACGCGCCGATCGTTCCTCACGAATTCGTCAACTGAGCTCACCAGTTGGTCTGTAATGACAGACGGTCTCTCCGAACGCTCATCGTCGTGTGTGTTCCCCCTCCCCATGTTGAAGTTGCGACACCACCGCCGAACAGACGACTCGTCCATTACATTGTCTCCATACACCTCCTTTAATTGGCGATGAATATCACATGGGCGAACGTTTCTTGCATTGAGGAATTTAATCACTGCCCTCACTTCACAACTGGCGGCGTTCTCAATTTTTTTAAACATTGTAAACAATCACAGAAACAACACAGGCAATGCTAGCGTCACGCAACTTGGCTCAGAGAAGGCAGACAAGCCACTGAAGCTATCTGACCTCGTCCAGCGGCTACTCGCGTCGTCAGCACTTCATGCGGCACGAACGGGTACTACTTTCCGGATGACCCTCGTATAATCAGACGCTATCGAATTTTGTAGCTGCAAAAGAGTCTGCTCGGCTGTCGGCATAAATCATCAAAGTACCATTTTTTTCATTCTACAAAATTCCCAGGAAAGAATATCCGAATTAGATCTAGCCTATGCCACTTGCGTATTTTTATCTAATTTATGGAAAAAAATTAGAAGCCCTTACTTCTTTCCGTCTTGGTATTCTGTGTCCCTAAGCCAATTTAACATATGATTAGGTGACAAATGGGAAGAGATGGGTTTGTTGGGAGAAATTCTATGGAGGCAGGAAAAATGGATGAAGGGCATATTGATCGGCAGGGGGATGCTGAAAACTGTTATAGAGGGGAGAATGTTAGGCCAACGAGGAAAGGGAAGGAACAGGATAGGGATGTTGGACGGGATGAAGGGAGGAAGGAAGTATACAGAGATGAAGAGGGGTCTGATGTAAAGTAGGATGCGGGATTTTGTATTTTGTTAGGAATCACAAAATATGTATTAGGTAGTTGTGTCCATCCAAAACCTACCTTAACCGGTAGATAAGCTCATAATTAGGATACATTGTTAGCATTTGTCTCTTTGCCAGTCAACTTATCTTTTATCTTATGTTTTATGTATTATTTTTAATATTATCTCTTAATATTCTTTATTGCGTCTTTCTATTTTTTTAGTGTGGCTTCAGATTCACATGCCATACCCAATAGGAATTGACAATTTTAACTTTATTAAGTTAAATTTTTTCTATGACCAATTTGCATTAAAAATCTAACTTATTATTTCTCCTTATTTATCATATGATAGTTTACATCACACATGCACTGGTATTAAACATCCACGCATTGCCTATATCTCAGCAGGTTTTTCTCAAATCCCTCCTTTCTGTGTGGATTTTCTTGCAGTTGGGTTTTCTCCTCCAAGTCCGCATATGAGTCCGCAATCCTCACGCTTTTCCCTCAAAAGTATACGTATAAATCTTTTCAACTTCGGACCCAATTTTTTGTAACAGGGTACATATCGGACAGACTAGACGATATTTTAATTCAACGGCTACATGATATGTTAGAGCTTACGAAAATAATTGTTAATTGAGAGAAATATTGCTAAACACCTTTTAAATGGTTACCACACCAGTTGGTTTCAATGAAAACCGTTTAACTTCAAATATCAATCGATGTGAGCTTGACCCTATGGAATAAAACTAGTTTTTTAGCGGTTAGCGATTTAGGTAGCGATGGTAGAAGCCAAAGGGGAGATCTAAATCTTCAGAATTCGACGGAAAGGGTTCAACAGGGTGTGTGGTGTGGGGTGCTAGGGAACCAAACACACATGTAAAAATATTAGTTCCACATTATTTGTGATGTATAGCAGCCAGTGTTAAAAAACCCTCGATCTCATAGATACCTAAATAAAACATGAAATCATTATTGTGTATGACCGATTGGCTAAATCATCTAATCTTTGCCTCCACGTTAATATTTTGTGGCGTACTCCCGCATATCTCCTGCAATTCTGTCAGTCGAATCAAGTTGATCTAAATTAAATTCCTCTGTGATAGGATCAAAAGGTCGATTAAAGAGAAAAGACGACAGGCGGAAGAATTTGACAATGTCGACGCGACGTTGTATATCGAACTCGACATTGTCAATATTTTCATAACCGACATCGAAAGGAACTCTGTTATCATCGACATCGCCATATTAAGTAAGGGTTGACATTGCGCTGATATCGTATCGTGACAATCAAAGGGTCAGTATTGTACAGCCATGCGGGGAATAGCGGATATCTAATTTGGCTGCGCTTTTTTTTCATTAATCTGCCTCCGAGAATACACATGCAACCTGTATGCTCGCTTCTTATGGCGCGGTGTGGGATTGTGGGATCGGTAGGGGAAGGACGGAAGGAAGGAATCACGCGCGACTGAGAAATGAATTGCTTTTTTGGTTTCCCGGGACCCTAGGGAGTGGGAAGAGTGGATATTCGAAGAGGGAGCGGTTATAGAGAGGGAATGAGTTCGGAGGGGTTGTCTTCTTTTATTTTTTGGCAGATATAAGGTTATTAAAGCGATTCCCCCTTTCGTGCCATGTATACTTTCGTCCCCGCTGCCTGCTAACCCATCGAATTCTCTGTCTTCGCCTTCCCCCCTGTTCCCGTTTCCACCCTATTTTTTCTTTTATTTTTATTATTATTTTGCTTTCCATCCCTCTCCACCAACCTAACTGATGAAACGGATCGAAAAAGTAGAGGTTGGGAGACAAATTGATCCAGTCACGTCTCCGTCTGCTGTTCCTCCCCACTAAACTCCCTTCCAATGCCGCTCGGGGTTGCAGGGGGTGTTGGCGGGAGGAGGAAGGAAAGGACAGGATTTTGGGGGGGTTGGGAACTGGAATCATCCTTCGAAAAACTGGAATTTGGGGGGTGAAAATCCCAAACTCTCTCCAAGGAGAGTGAAGGGAGCTTTGAGGTTCCTTTCCACTTCCCTGCAAACCCTCGATCCTACTCCTTGTGGGGGATTTATATACATATATATGTATGTATGTAATAACGTAACACACACACACACATATATATATATATATACTACCTTGATCAAAAATTTCCCGGAATTTATTCAGAAAATTTAAAATACAAGTTTATTCATCTAAATCTATATTGTCCCCTTCAAAGTAATCCCCATCGACTGCAACACACTTATGCCAGCGCTTGATCCAATCCTCGAAACATTTTTTATATTCGGTTTTCGGTATGTCCATCAGTGCTTCCTGCGATTTTTCCATTACTTCCTCTCGGCTGCTAAAACGCGTTCCCCGTAATGGTTTTTTTACTCGATTGAACAGAAAGAAGTCACAGGGAGCCAAATCAGGTGAATTCGGTGGCTGTTGGATGGTATTTGTTGCATTTTTCGTCAAAAAATTACGAATAATGATAGCACTGTGCGACGGTGCGTTATCATGGTGCAAAATCCACGAGTTTTCTGCCCACATTTCTGGTCTCTTTCGGCGAATTGCTTCACGCAAACGTCTCATAACGCCCAAATAATACTCTTTGTTTACTGTCTGGCCTTCTGGCAAAAATTCATGATGCACTACACCGTTGTAATCCATGAAAACCGTCAGCATTGCCTTCTTTTTTGACTGAAAACGACGTGGTTTTTTTTGGTCTCGGCTCATTTGGTGAACGCCATTCACTTGCCTGATGTCTGGATTGCGTGTCGTACTCATAAACCCACGTCTCGTCTCCAGTAATGATCCTTTTGATGAATGTGGGATCGGATTCAGCCTCGCAAATCATGTCTTTTGCGACGTCAACACGGTCTCTTTTTTGCATGAAATTGAGGTCTTTTGGCACCAACTTTGCTGCTACACGACGGAAACCCAAATCATTAACCACAATGTCTTGGGCGGATCCATAGGCAATGTTCAAGTCCTCCGCTATTTCTCTGATGGTTAATTTGCGGTTATTGACCAACATTTCTTTTACTTTATCAATTTTTTCACCGACTTTCGATGTCGATGGTCTGCCACTGCGTTCATCATCTTCGATTGACTCACGACCACTTCTGAACCGCTCGTGCCACTGGTAAACGACCGTTTTTTTTAGAGAATCGTTGCCGAAACACTTTTCCAACATTTCCAACGTCCGTGCGCCACTAAATCCGTTTTTTACGCAAAATTTAATACAAGTTCGTTGTTGCAAATTTAAATCCATTTCTGAAATTGTAAAAAATCGCCAACACACACAGAGATAGATGTACTCTTGGCTACGTAACTTTTGCAAATGTCAAGTTATGACACTAAGATTTAAAGGGAATATCAACAACAGATGTACCAATTTAACAAAAAAAAACAGAACTCAAATCGGAACGATGGGAGCGCCACACGGTGGTTATTCCGGGAACTTTTTGATCAAGGTAGTATATATATATATATATATACATATATATGTATATAAAAATATATATATTTATGCAATTACATGCACAAACACACATATGTGTGTGTGTATGATATATAAAATTATATATGTGTGTGTGTGTGTGTGCGCGTGTGTATGTTTATGTGTGCATGCATATATACATGTGTGTGTATATATCTATATTTACATAATACCCCGCAAGCCGCCGCAAGGGTGTGTGGCGGGGGGTGTAGGTCACCAACCGTAAAAAGGAACAATACCACATGCAAAACAACAACGTGGAAAATTACACCCACAGCAGCGCAAACACTCATGCAACAATCCCTTCATCCAACACTCATGCAAACCCATATGCCATAAATAAACAAACAACTGCACCCCAGGATGCAGCACGAAAGCCATCCTACAACACGCAAGCCAGGACACAACAAGAAAGAATGTGAAACACCACTACCACATGAATATGCACCACAAAACACTCTACCCCCCGAGGAGACTAAAAGGCAGGGAATGCGACCCCACGTTGCAGGTAGCAGGAATTTGCCCCCGCGGAGAGAGACGAGGGATTGAAAGGAAGACTAAAAACAGATGAGCAGAACACGAATGAGTTCATTCCGAAAGAATGGGTTATTATAACAAAACACACAAGGTAAGTGGAAGAGCATGGATTTAAATAGAACTAACTATTTTTTAGACGGGTGGCAAGTGGAATTTTTGCTATCTATAACTATGCAGTTCCTATCCCGTATTGTCCGTGGGAAGAAGGAGTCCTTGAGGCGTCTAGTTCTGGCATCTATTTCCCGAATTTTATATGCATTATCCAAGCAACCAATGTATGTAGGAGTACGAATAATTTGCGAGACCTCGGTGCTGAAACATGCGGATCTGAATTTATTTAATAATTCCAATCTTTCATTGAATCGTCTCTCTTCTAATGATTCCCACCCCAACTACATGAGCATTTCGGTGACGCTTTGCGTTTTAGGGTAAGAATTTTTTACAAAACGGGCTTGCCGGCGTTGAACCTTCTCAATTTCCCGAATGAGGCCTTTTTCACTCGGATCCCACACGCTGCATGCATATTCTAAATGAGGCCTTACAAGAGCGTGGTAACAACGTTCCTTGACCTTCGAGTCACTTTTGCCGACAATGCGTCTAATAAATCCCAATTTTTTTTATATGCTTGACCGCAGACTGTACGTATGTGAGTCCCCCAAGTTAAGTCTTTTGTGAATGTAACACCTGGGTATTTTACCGTATCAACTACCGCTAGGTCAACTCCAGCTAATTTGTAAGAAAATCCCGTTGATATTTTAAAGAAATTTACTACCGAACATTTATTATAATTTAGTGTCAATCCCTAGTTAGAACACCATTTAGTAATGCAATCTAAATCCTGCTCTAGAATAAAACGATCCTCATCCCCAGATATCTCCCGATGGATCACCGTGTCATCCGCGAACATCCTAATTTTACTTTTCACTTCGCGGTTCAAATCGTTAACAAAAATCAAGAAAAGCAACGGCCTGATCATACTTCCCTGAGGTACCCCCGACGTGACTCGAACGCTGTCGGAACTAGCGCCATCAAGGACTACCCTCTGTTCCCGCTCTGAAAGAAAATCTTTAACCCAACTTATGGCGTCCTTGTTTATACCCGCGATCTTTAATTTATGAATGAGTTTACCATGTGGGACCTTATCAAATGCCTTTTGAAAATCTAAGAAGATGGCATCCACTTGCCTACCTCTCTCACCCGATAAAAGTAAATAATCCTAATTGGGTTTCGCAGGAGCGGGTTTTCCTGAATCCGTGTTGACTGTCACTTAAAAAGTTAATATTGTCAAGGTGTCTCATTATTGAACTGACAATTATGTGCTCTAAGATTTTGCAACAAATAGAAGTGAGAGATATAGGTCTGTAATTACTGGGATCCTCCCTGTCACCACTTTTAAAAATAGGCGTTATTTGCGCGGTTTTCCAAGTCTTAGGTACTTTGCACTCTGTGAGGGATTTGTTAAATATAAATTCAAGGTACGGGGCAATGTTTGGAGCTAAATGTTTTATCACCCTAGCTGGTATATTTTCGGGACCCGGGGATTTGTTTGGTTTAATCTCATTGAGCAGTTTTAGAATTCCTTGTTGGTCCACTGTTATTTTTTCCATGGGTGGAGTATGTATTGTTTCTTGGAGATATGCGGTGGCAACATCATTCGAGAAAACGCTTTGGAAGAATGAATTTAGGATGTTAGCTTTACCCTCGCTGTCTGTATGAATTATATTGCTACAATCCCTTAAGCAAGCCACGGTTTGTTTACTCCCATTTACTTCCCTAACATATGACCAGAAAGCTTTGGGGTCAGTGTCCAAGTGCTCGCAAAGTACTTTGCGTTTAAAGTCCAGTAAAGCGCTACGTAATTGTGTTTTGGTTTCAATTTTAGAGGATCTATATGTGTCCCATAATTGTTTATTCTCAGGGGATGATGTGTTCACGCCTGCCCTCTTTACCCTAGAGTGTAGCATTCTCTGCTTTCGAAGGGCTTTTCTAACGTCTTTATTGTACCACCTGGGGTCGCGATTTGCTTTAACGTATTTTATAGGTATGAAATCTACGATTCCTTTTTGCATGATATTGACAAATTCTGTCCAAGTTTCTTCCACGTTGACATGATTTAAGCGGTTTTTGAACTCGGGTAGTGAAGAGTTTAATTGATTGGCAAAAGATTCAAAGTCTGCTTTATGGTACTTATAAATTTTTCTTTTTGGTTTAATGATCTTTTTTATTTCTATGTCCAAGTGGACATTAATTGCTTTATGGTCACTCAAGCCCTCATCAGTTGATACACTAATAATACGTTCAGGCGTGTTTGTAAGAAATAGATCCAATATGTTCTTTCCACGGGTGGGCATGCGTACTGCTTGATGGAGGGAGTTTCTTTGAACCAATTTTATCATGGAATTGCAAGATTCGCGATCGCGGGTCCCAGATTTAACGATATTGTTGTCCCAATCTATACCAGGGAGGTTAAAATCGCCACCAGGCAAAGAGGCTTTTACAAGGAGGAGAGAGTTGAGGACAGGGACGTTGAGTAATGATTTTAAGAAAAGGATCGTCAAAGCTTTGATATGGAATGTAGTGCGAGTAATTTACAGCGTGGAAATATGGTCCCTGAAGCAGGACGATAGAATTAGATTGGAGGCTTGTGAAATGCGAGTGTGGAGAAGAATGGAGAAGTTGAAATGGACAGAGAAGAGAACAAATGAGGAAGTACTTGGTATGGTGGGTGAGGAGAGGGGATTGTTGGGAGAAATCCTAAGGAGGCAGGAAAAGTGGGTGAATGGCATATTAATCGGTAGTGGGATGTTGAAGACTGTAATAGAGGGGAGAATGATAGGCAAACGAAGGGAGGGCAGAAACAGGATAGGGATGTTGGGCGGGAAGAAGGGAGGAAGGAAGTACACAGAGATGAAGAGGGACTTGATGTAGATTAGGTTGCTGGTTTGAGTTTTTTTAGGAGCCACAAAATATTTATTTAGTTGGGAAAAATTGGGATACCTTAGAATGTGAAAGTACCTCTTACTTACACCGCCATTAGTGTTGGAATTTTACTTATTACCCTTCAATCATTAATGAAAGTGCTTGCGTATTTGTAGCTGAATGCAGATTTTTTATACGACCAATCTCGAGGAAGAAATTGGGTGACCTTACGACTAGAACGCCCCTTGTGTACTATATACTATGTCGTAAGAGCCTGAATTGCAACGGACCCACCAAATGTCATGTAACTTTCTACCTCCCTCCATTTCGTTGAACATATGCCTAAGCCTTTCTTTCCCTCCTGCCTGGCTTTACAACGTTATCCTCACCTTGAATCGCAATTCACTATTTTCCCATTTCTTTCAGTTTTCATTTCATTCATGTTTCCTACCCCATATCAATTGATATTCAACTTTTTCCCTTCATAGCATTTCTTCCTTCACGATTTCATGTTAAAGTGACTCGACCTGCTCATTTTGAGCCTTCTCTTTTCTTAAAGGATGAAACCATCCCTTTACTGAGTCCCACATTCTAGACCTACACCCTGAAGTGCATGGTTTGGCGGGAGAGTGGTAGGGAGATGGCCGTTGATGTAGTATCCCTTTCTTTCTCGACGTTTCCCTGGTTCCGCTTTGAGTTTAACCAAAATGGGAAGTGGAAGGGTGTCTGCAGATAGGGAAAGTACCTCTCGTTCTCGCCGCTATGTTCCCCATTTCCTCCCAAGCGTCGAAGATCTCACATCTCTGAGAGGCGCCAATGGGACTAGAGACGCTTTGGGGGGTGGATGAGGGAGAGGGAAGGGGAATGCTGAGAAGAGGGGATGGGCTAGGCTGTACAATAGAGGGAATTATCGACGCCGTGACGATATTTTTTTCCGCATCGAACCGCATCGACGTATATATAAAGTAACCTATATTTTGAAGGCCGACGAATATCGATGATATTTTCGATATCGCGGTATGGTCGTCAAAGGCGATATGGTCGTTAAAGGCGATATGTTGGTTAAAGAAGAGCGAACGTTAAAGAATAATGTTGCCGACTTTGGGCGATATGCCGATTTCGACGATTATCGATGCGAGCGATGCTGTCGATATGGGAACTATTGTCGATATCACCACGGGTATGCGCGACATTGACGATAAGAACTGAATGGACGATTTGGACGGTGTTCTGCGCATGAATTTAAATCAGAGAAAAATTTAAACGAGGAGATTATTTTTAAAAATTTTTTAACTTTCTTGAAAGTTTATAGCTTAGTTTAAGAGAATTGAAGGCGTGGAGTGCCAGGAAAACATTATTGCAAGCTTGGGGAGTATTTAAGTACTAAATAACATCAAAGGGACCTAATTTAGGTCAGGTAGAACGGTTATTTTACTTAGGAAGTCTTTGGGCAATGTTAGACAGAGTGCTGTGGACATAAAATGAATAGTTGCGTCACGTGAACAAGTTTTTACAAATAGGCGGGAGTCGTTTTAAGTATCTTTAAGTTAAGTTAAAAATAAAAGACTAGTGAAAAATTTAATATGAAGCATGGTTTTTGCATGACTCGGAAACGTGGTAGTTGTGGCATACGGGATAAGCTTCGATTGGATGGCTTTTACGGATGTGTGCGGGGATGAATGAAAAAAATTAAGAGGACAGTAGTGAAGGAAAACGATGAAGTGAGCTATGTCTGGTAGGACATGAGAGAAGGATGTTGGCAGAATTTCTAAGGCAGGAAAAGTGATCACAGGATACGTGTATACTTAAAGGCGAATGAATGTTGAAGACTTTTTAGGGAGGGGATAGTGCTGGGAAATCGAGGTAGGGGGAGGAAAAAATAAATATTTTGAATGAAATGGAAGGGAGGTGGGAAGTATGCAGAGCTGAAGGATGAGTTGTCGTAGGATAAATAACGTTCACGGATATTTGGTGTCGGGGTAGTTTCTCTATGGGTTTATTCACTATAATGTAGACATGCATATAGTCTGTGGAAATGGATAGGGTTAGAAAGTTTAGGGAATGGTGTTGGTGGATTACTTATTAGCATTTTCTGATTTAGGAACTGAAGATCATGTACGGATAACTCGGGTGCAAGGGCAGGACAATGAGGAAGAAAGGGACTCATTTTGAATTACCTGAGCTGTTTTTCATGCAGATCATTTATGTGCTACTTCATTACATTTCTTATAGAAATGTTTAGAGGGTACTTGGGAGGAATCTAATATAGATTTCATTGCTGCACTATTTCAGCATTGCCAATGAAATATGAAGTATAAACATCCTCCATCTCCGAAGGAAACACGGGTCAAATGTTATCTAATGAAAATGTAGCTTAGGAAAAGAATTTCTCAACCCGTTGAACGAATTTTGAAACATTTTTCATGTCACTGGGTGTATTTTAAAACTAAGTTACAAAAAAATTCTCTTCCGAGGCAATTTAAATCTATTCATTACGCACTGTAACCGAATTGATTTGTAGATAATCAGAGTCATGAACGTCTTAGTAAACCCGAAACAGCTGTTTTTGTTTTGTATAATTATGATTATGTTATGCGTATGGTAATCAACCGCTTAATGTAGGTTTTTGGATGGACACAGCTACTAAATAAATATTTTAGTACTCCTAACAAGACACAAAATCCAGAATCCTACTCTACATCAGGTGCCTATTCATCTCTGAGTACTTTCTTTCTCCCTTCATCCCGTCCAACATCCATATCCTGTTCCTTCCCTTTCCTCGTTTCCCCAACATTCTCCCCTCTATCACAGTCTTCAACATCCCACTGCCGGTCAATCGCCCTTCATCCACTTTTCCTGCAGCCATAGGATTGCTCCCAAAAAAACCCTCTCTTCGCCCACCATACCGAGTACTTCCTCATTTGTTTTTCTTCTCTTTCCATTTCACCTTCTCCATTCTTCTCCACACCCGCATTTCAAAAGCCTCCAATCTACGTCTATCCTCCTGCTTCAATGACCACGTTTCCGCACCGTACATAGCTACGCTCCATATCAAAGTTTTGACGAGCCTTTTCTTAAAATCATTACTCAACGTCCCCGTCATCAAATCCCTCCTCCTTTCGAAATTATAACCACATCGCCGATTCTTACAAAAGGTGGTGTAAAAAAGTCAAATATATCTTTGTGTATTTTCAGTGCGGCTCCAAATTATATGGAGGAATTTCATGAAGTTTCCCGATATGACATAGAGGGCCTGTCCCAAAAAAGGTTAAATCGGGATAAACATTATTGCAGATCTGAGGGAAAAGCACTAAAAATCTTCAAAATAACAACCTTGTACATCGACACACCGATGCCAGCGCCTCTGATAGTCCCGGCAGAGCTTTCGCAACAATTGCGGGTTAGTTTTTCACCAGAGAGAATGCTAATTGTCCCTATTCGGCGAGCGTTTGCTGAGAAATATCCGCATCCACCTCATTCAACTGTTGAGTCGAATATTTCGTCTCCTTCGTCCTCGTTGGAGGTGTGTAATCCGGGAGTTTTTATATTTATAGAAGTCTCCACGACCTCTCCCTGATCCCTTAACCTTGGCTGGTCTTATGTGCTTCTGCCGACTTTGACGGAGGGGCGTGACAAGTGAGGGGGTCATTGTTGCCGTTCCCGGATGTCTCTCCTGGGCCCGGCGAGTCGATTGCCGCCGTCTAATATATATTATATTATATTATATATATATATATATATATATACATATATATGTGTATAGATTATCGGATTTTCTTCCATTTCTATGGCCTCTCGAATTTTATTTTTGCACTTGTCAACCGCTGGAAGTAGGTTTTGGATGGCTTAACAAAACAAGTAGTGCAATTCTTCTAAGACCTATACCCAGCACCAAAAATATAAAGAGATGCACGAAAATACCCCGCCATTTACTCTTTTCGTAACACCTAATCCCTCTTACTTTTAGTTTAAAGAGATGAATTGATATATTAAATCTGAAATATTCATCGTTCAATTATGTTGATAGGCGGGCACTTATGTAAGTATGCGTGTTCATTAATTTATGTAATTATGTGTGTGTATATATATATATTGCACATGGAAATAGATATAAGGAAACAGGATAGGGATACATATGAAGGACGAACACAGGAATTGTGGGGTAAGTGGGATCGAACAGGCCATAAGCGCAAAAAAAGTACCAACACAACGTTTCAGAATCTGATGATGGTTTGCCATGCCGTCGAAACGTCAAAACTAAGTATGGGATCGTCCATTCTCCATGTTTTGTGTTTAAAAGTTTTGATCAAAGTTTATACATAAATAGACATACTCTTATATCCATGAAATAAAATATAGGCATACATATATGTATGTGTTTACATATATTTTTGAAAAAGTATTCATTCACAAGGATATAGACATATGAAAATGGATAGAAACACATACATATAAAGGACATACTAAGGAGAGGTGGGGCAGGTAGAATCGTCCTATGTTTGCTCTCCTTCTGGCCTTACCTCTTTTCTTTGGCTATTTCTCCTTTCGAGAGTGAAACAGTTTCCTAACGCCATCTCTTGGCCAAAGAATCGGGGCACTTGGCGCATAGACCAACCGCAGATGTCAGTGTAAATTACGTTTCCTCGATAGCTCAAGTGGTTAGAGCATCGGCCCGGTGAGTCAAAAGATCCTTCGTTGGAAGTGCCGGTCAAGGAAATATTTTTGCACTTGTAATCTGCTCGATTCCGCCTTCTCCACCTCTCCTGTGTTCGTCCTTAATACGAGTATCTGTTTCAAGCAAAACCCCTATAAAAAAGGAAGTTATGTTGCCACACCCTGTATATATGTATATATATATATGTACGTATATACGTATGTACGTATATACGTATACATATATGGGACGCGGTAGTCCAGGGGCATATTTCATGAAGATATATGTGGAAGAAGATATGAGCAAACTGAAGATTTGAACGACTTATTTGGAACCTATACTTGGCTCAGACTAAGGTACAGATAGCGGAAAGTCTGAATGGGAAATACTAGGCAGATGAGTGAGACAGTGGTGTCCATTATCACCTGTTTCTCTTTTTAGATATGTTTCGAGGAAATGGTATGAGGCGTGGGGTGAGCAGAGAGAAGGAAATAGAAATAACTGCGGAAAACTTGAGAAATAAGTTATATTTACATCAAGAGTCAATCAGTCAAAAACTTACAATCATTACTTAAGGCATGCAAAATCAACGCGATATGTATAAGATGAGAATTAATCATCCGAAATCGAAGGTTAATGAGATTCTTAAGTAGGCTCAGATAATCAGTAGAGTTTAATCATGGAAAATCATTAAAAATGTTGAACCTTTCACGTTTTTGGGAAGTGTTATACATGTAAGAGAGCAATGTCGTGGAGGTCATTAAAATAGAAATATCATTGGGTAAAGAAGCTTTTACATAAACGCGAGAGTTAGGCACCATAAGTTAAAACGCAAATAAAATACTAGTGAAAAAATATTTGTAAGAAGCGTAGTTTTGTATGGCTCGGAAATTTGTTCATCTGAGCGAGACCACCGGATGCTGAAGACGGAGATGGGGAGGGGAGAACGATGGGTAGTCGAGGTAGTGGGAGATAAAAGAATGGAAATTTTGGATTTAATATGTATTAAGGGTGATAGAGAGTATCCAGTCGCTAAAGAATGAGTTTTAACATTGGATTTTAGGATATTGCGGGTCACGTTAGTTGAGGCTTATGGGTACAGTAGTATGTAGTTCCAGGGGTCTATCAAAAACAAACCCGAAGCCAGAAGACTTAAAATAATATTTAAAATATGATACTAAACCGCTCATGAATTGTTAACCAATGAGGATCTTTTTTTACCTTTCTCCGGGTGATGTACCGCCACGCAAGATCGGCGTATCGCCTTCGCCACTTCGATATATCTTTTAACTCAGATCCGATCGATATCGGGAAATGAACATCGCGCAGCCCTTAACTAGTTAGTATGTGCGTGAGTGGATGGATGGGGTAGTGAAAACAAAGAAGCAGCGCCGTCCGTCGAACGAAATGGAAAACTCGAAAAAGAGGAAGAGTTTTATTTATTTATTTTTTAAAAGTTTTTTCTTTTAACTTTCACCCAATCGGTCAACAGGGTTGCTCGAGGTGGAAGGCAGCCGATTCTCCACTCAGCTTTATCCGATCGCTCGAAACAAAAAAAAAATAAAAAATTGAAGAGAAAAAAAAGAAGGCGAGGAGGGCATAGGGCCTGATAATCGGAAAAGCGAGAGAGAGAGAGAGAAAGGAAGTCTCCTTCCAAGTGGGAGGAAGAGAGAAAAGCGGTGGGGAGTTGTTGGAGGAAAAAAACATTTAAAAAATGTACAACAACAATAAACAAGAGTGTGCGGCGGGTAAAGGAATACGTATTGAAACAAAACGCGGAGGAAACCACTGGGAGGGAAGAACAAAAGGGAAGCGTAATGCGCTTTGATTGATGGGAACAGGACAAAAGAGAGAGAGAGAGAGGGAGATAGAAAAATGAACAACGTTGGGACGCATCCTCGGGAGTGATTGGACGACAAAGGTAGGTAGGGGTGGAGGGATGGAAGGGGTTTTAAAGGAGATGGATAAGGGAAAGGAAGGAGCTTAAGGAAGTGAAGGGGGGGTTGGATAAAGGACGTGGAAAAAGGGTTCCGCGCGCACACACTCGGGGGAAAAGGGTTGAGGATTAATAGAGGGAGAGGGAGGATTGAGAGAGAGGGCAAAATAAAGCTAGAGCTACCGCAGTCTGAGAGGGTGCGTGCGTGCGTGCGAGTATGGGGTTGATCCTGGAGGCTCCAGGGGTCGCTGCAGGGGTGGGGGTTTGACGCGAGGGGGATCGTTGTGCAGAAGCGAGTGGAGGCGTGATGTATGGCAAGGGTGCTGGAAAATGGTGTGGGGGAGGGGGGCCCGAATATATATACCTTTCGACATCAGTCACGATAGCACCCTGCGTGGTTGCGTGCTTAGAATAGGTTTCTTTCTTTCGCTTCTATCTCGAGATACGCTTTCCCACATACATGCGCACTCACATAAGAAATTGCGCACATGTACACGTGCCCACTTACCTTGAAAGAATCTGGGAACTTCTAGGAAAAGAGGATGTAGGAAGATTAGGAAACGCTTGACTCGTGAATGGGAAATGTCTTAATTTTGAACCCCTTATACGAGGGTCATCCGGAAAGTAGTACCCGTTCGTGCCGCATGAAGTGCTGACGACGCGAGTAGCCGCTGGACGAGGTCAGATAGCTTCAGTGGCTTGTCTGCCTTCTCTGAGCCAAGTTGCGTGACGCTAGCATTGCCTGTGTTGTTTCTGTGATTGTTTACAATGTTTAAAAAAATTGAGAACGCCGCCAGTTGTGAAGTGAGGGCAGTGATTAAATTCCTCAATGCAAGAAACGTTCGCCCATGTGATATTCATCGCCAATTAAAGGAGGTGTATGGAGACAATGTAATGGACGAGTCGTCTGTTCGGCGGTGGTGTCGCAACTTCAACATGGGGAGGGGGAACACACACGACGATGAGCGTTCGGAGAGACCGTCTGTCATTACAGACCAACTGGTGAGCTCAGTTGACGAATTCGTGAGGAACGATCGGCGCGTCACAATTGATGACATCTGTGAGCATTTTCCCAATGTTTCTCGAACAATTGTTCATGAAATTGTTAAACACCATCTGCATTATGCAAAAATTTGTGCAAGATGGGTCCCTCGCGTATCTCAATGAGCTGGCGGCGAAGGACTATGCAGCAGGAATACAGAAACTTGTCACTTTGTTGTTATGACAAATGCCTTAATTTGCTTGGAGATTATGTTGAGAAGTAGTTTAAAGTATCCTCTTTCAAATAAAATTTTTTATGTTTGTTAATATTTACTTTTGTGTCTTTATTTCACGAACGGGTACTACTTTCCGGATGACCCTCGTATATGTCGAATACATTTTTATTGCTAACGTATTGAACTACAGAAAATGTTGTTGGAACATAGGCGTCTATTTAGACTGAAAATATACTCATTATGGGGTACTCTGAGGAGAAAATGGGAGATATATTGAAACGGTAACCAAACTTTTGGCGTTGTTCAGCCATTTTATAAACAATCGTTGCCTTTCACTTATCGAGGACTGTGTGCAATCAGTAGTCATAGAGACAGTGCGCATTGGTAACTTAATGGGTATTTTCGAAATCATTTACTTGGCAATTTAACCACTGATTAATGATTGTTTATTTTTGTTGCTGACACTCAAAACATGGATTAATAATTTCGCGGGATAGTACTCAGTTTTAATGCACTACTCTCTCTAGTCTACAGTTTACTCACTAGTTTTAGGGGAGTACTTGACAATTTTAAAAGGAGAAGGTACCGGTGTTGGCGTAGGAAAAATATTATTTACCTCATACTGTATGCTAGGACGAATTCGTGGCGTTCAGGATATACTATGTAGAGATGTGCCTTTCATTCAAGGTACTCTAATACACATTCAAAGGGTAAGTAAAGGACGATCCCCGGACGACTATACGCTACTTAGCTATGCCAGAACTTCATCTTTATTTGCCCTACATGTTTCATTTTGTCCATTTCTTCGTCGTCACTGCCTATCTTCATACCGTCTGGTAAGCCCTCCCCCTTCCTTCATCCACTCCTCCTAACCAACGTTCTTTCTTCGATCTAGGCATCAACGTCTATTCCATTCTGCCTCTCAGTATTTCCTCCGCCCACTTTCTTTGTATTCTTTGGATTTAGTCCTGTATCTTTCTCTTCGCCCACCATATTTAAAACCTCGACTTTTGTCTAACTTATTTGCTCCATTCTCCGCCAAACTCACATCCCTAAAACCCAGCTTTCACATCCATAATACACTTTTTTCAATTTTAAACTTTTCACCAACCTTTTTTTTATCATATCCTGGCTCAGATATCCGTATCTTACTCTCGTTATTTTGTTTTCACTCCCGTCAATTTCACGTTACCCGTGGGTTTAATTAATCCTACTGAATCTTCGTTTATCGTCCTTCATTTTCCGGTAAAGCCGAAGATGTTCTTCTCATTTAAATGCATTCATCGTGTCAAAGCTTACCTCGCAGAGGTCTGCTTATCTCGATTTTGTGAGACCCCTTTTTCTCGTAAACGCAGCTGTTAATATTTCGTCATCGCCTTTCTAATTTTCGCTGAAAGTATTCCTCCATTGCTGGGACCACGCATTGAGGGTTCACTCACGCCGATGTTTTGTGTTTGCTTTCATATGAACAAGTTTTTTTTGGTAGTCTACAATATGAAGTAGGTTTTGGATTGGCACATACATAAAATACCTACATTGTTTTGCCTTTCCTAAAAAAAAAAACTGACATCCGACGTTATAAAAGACCCTTCTTCAATTCACCATTCTTCCTTCCTCCCTTCATTTCATCTAACATACAAATTCTATACCGAACCCTTCCTCGCTTGTCTAAAACGTCCTTTACTCTATCAGAGTCGTCAATATCTTGTAGCCAATCAAAATACTGCAAGCCACCTTTATAGCCTACTCTGTATTTCTCCCAACTTTCCTCCCTCACCAAGCATAGAACTTATTCATTGGTTTTCCTTTCCGTCTACTTTGCCTTTTCCATCCTTCTCCACGGTTAATTTTCAAGAGCCTCCAATCTACGTGACCTCCAATCTACAATCCACAAGCGCATATCATCTTGCTTCAATATCTGAGATTCCACACCGTGCTACACCACGCTCAATTTCAAAGTCGCACACGTTATTCCATTTGAATAATTAATAGGATTAAATTTGACATTGGTTTGAAACACCATTAAAAATAAAATTCATTCACTATATGGGCATGTATGTTTATTCTTTCATTAAGGAATATCTTCTTTTCATATCCATGATATATAGAAGCAGATGTATTTCAATAATAATTATTAAAATCATCACTTGCTATTTTGTAGTTTATAATTTATTTCTCATGTTTGTACGTGAAGGAAATTTCAATAAATATCTCTTCTGCCCAGTACTTCAATATCCTGAGTATGGGCTCATATTTAACCGCTCAATAAACGAGACCCATTCCCCATAGATCAAATCCTCGATGTGGTGGAGTAGCTTGTTTGTTCTGATGATCTCTAGTGCTGTGCTGGCGGGAGAAATGAAATCCTACCGGTAAGGTCACCGATGCAAGTTAAGTCGAAGGCGTCTGACAGCAGCGTTCGCAGCGTCTGTTCCTTAGAGGGGAGGCTGCAAGGGCGCCCGACCTCAGTGGTGCAGCTTTTTCAGTGTCACGATAAAAACTGTTGAATGGGAAACTACACCAATTGCCACATACGACAATAAACACAATTGAAAGAATGAGTCATGAAAATACTAGGACTCGGCCCACTGGTCCGCGTACAGTACGGGAGAGGTAAGGTTCCCGCGGCCGTCATCGCGCGAAATCCTTGCAAAATATGTAGAAGCGAAAGTAAGAGTAGAAAAGAAGACAGAATGCAAGAAGGAGTAAGAAAACGGAATTGAATCACAGTTCGTGGTAGCGAGGGGTTACAGGCTGGGTTTTGGGGAACGAAAATAAGAACTAATGTTGGCGTGTTAAGTCTGTGCCCATCAAAAACCTACCTTTCACGGCTAGCTACCAATAATAATGAATAAGACTCGGGAGTTAATCTTATCTTTGTCCCTTTGCCTTATCTTACCTTCTCAGTCGCTTAATGGATTGTTTTTCCTACAAATTATCCTAAATTTATTTTCCTCTTTAAGTAAAAATTTCGCGTCCGTGTTTCAAATCATCCTACTTGTTAGACCAAACGATGATCAAAGCAAGTAATCGCTCTAGGCATGTACGTACACGGGGTTTTGAGTACGAGCCACAGGCGGGACATCGCGTGTTTATGTTCCCTGGGATATACTTTGATATCGAGCGTTCGTTGGATAGGGAGGGGTCACCTCCGGCAATACTTTCTCCCCATGTGCGAACGGGCCCGGATCATGCTTTATTCAAGCGGCAATGGGGAGGATGAGGATTCCCTCTTCCTTCGGAGGGTCGCTGGGGAGGATGCCTGTTTTGGGAGAAAGGAACATGGTCGGAGAGAGAGAGAGAAGAAAAAACGACGACATTGGGGGAAGAGGGATAGAAGGAGGCGAGGGATAAGACATGAGGTGAGAATCGGTTAGAGATGTACGGTTCGTCGATGTATCGAAACAATGTCGATATTTAGCATGATTAACCTAGATATTGATGTTTAACAACATTGATTTAAGGTACCATTCTTCCCACTAACAATTAGAGATCAGAATAACTGAATCTGACCGCGCTGGGGGGAATAATATTTTTTAAATTCTAAGTAGCCTAGTATGTTGTCATACTCTCTGACATGTATAACCATAGATAATCCCTTTCTTGCTGTCAACAGCTCCTTTCGTTGGGGTACAGAAGTTTATATATATATCACTTGGATTTCTTAGTGAATGTAATTTATAATTAAGCATATATATTATATATATCATTATATATATTATGTATAGATAATCAAATCTATATAAATGTATATATATAATTTCGTCGAAGTAACACGGAAGTGTTCAATAAAAAACTTGGACAGCAACAAACAGTATAAGAACACCCAAGAAGATCACTCATACATTATATCTTAATAATTTCGACGGAATTTAGCTCCGTCTTCCTCAGAGGAAACAGTACGGAAAAGAAGGCATTAAGTGCGTCATGATAAATGATTATATACTCATAAGTATACATGGAGTGGGGGGTTTGTGTATGTGTGTGTCTGTGGGTTGCGGTAGTCCTGAGCGTTGGACTACTGCCCGGAGGGCTCGAGTGATGTGTGTATTTCTCTCGCCAGTGATCTTTATCATCACCTATCAAACCGGCCTAAACATATATATTCAGGAAAAATATTCACAAACGTTAATATAAGGCTTGGCATAAGTATTGCATATCAAACTTTTATGCACAAAAAAGGCACTTACAATTTTGTTTAGTGATTTGGGAATGTTTCGGTGGGACAATAGCAATATTCAACGGGAGTAAATGTAATTGAATGGCGTGGTCCTTCCCCAGGCCTTATTTATCCAGAACTATGTTGGATAGTTAAAAACGACTATCTTCTCGAGCCATGGCACGAACTGCATCAATTTTTATTCCTCAAATGATTGCTGAATAATTTTAAATGTCTCTGTAAAGTATTTACGGAGCTGAAAGCAAAATTCCAAGTAAACGCGTTCTTCAAGGCATTTCAGTTTAAAATTGTCAAAAACCCGACGAGAGGTGAGCACGCGTGTTGTGGTTCAAAAACGAACAGTCAAACCATGACTCTCAAATGGATATGTGTTGCTGAAAGTTGCCGATAGTTGCCGCTACTTGAATTAACATTTAATGCGCACTGGCCTGTGTTATACTACACAAGTTCAGTCTTTTTATGAGCACAACTCGTAATTATCAAAAGTAATAAAAAGAACAGAAGGTGTGATTTGTTAAAAAACAACAACTTTGAGACAGATGTATCGAAAACATTTTTATATAATTTGTGTATATACCTTTTCTTTTATTTGTAATTGATTTTTATATATTTGTCTCAGTATTACTTATTTTGTCCTAACAAACCTTTTTTCGGTATTTGTGTTTGTCAGACCGGAGTCAGGGATCGTTTAAGAAATATTCGCCTTCAGTATAGTGAAGTGTGTGGGGCTCTCGCGTTTGTGATGCAACTGACAGAATGTGCTCACGAAGAAAGTGAAGTCAGCATTATCTCCTATTTACAATTACAAGAGTGCACTGGACCCGAACTGTCGCACATAATTTTGGGACCTCAGCGAGTGATGGAATGATTGTCGTGTAAGACAGTGGCGAGACAAGGGGATTGTTATCGAATAAGAGGGTCACGTCAGGGCACTGACGGAAAAATTGAGTCGTTGTCAAGCGGGTTGTTGAGTCACAGGATGAACTACGCAGCGTTGTTTGGAGCTGAGGTGGATACCACCAATTGACGGCCCTGGAGACGCGACCGCACCAGGAATGGAGTAGCAGTCTGCCCGGACGAGTTCAACCTGCCACCCTGAGGCGTGCTCCTGAACCAGGATCAATAGAAATTGCTAATCTATAACCTAGGACGTAGCAGTCACTGACGCCGCCAACTGTGGATACTAGGCGGCACCTTGACCCTCAGTGCCAGATCAGCCGGGGGAGGGTTCCAGGAGGCAAAAACGGTGGATTCGGTCGTCTGGAGCAGATAACGGAGTTCGTCATGGATTGTGCCTGTGGCATACGGCAATCGACCGCCCGGGACGAAGGTCTACCACCGACAAGTGATCGTTCGGTGGAGCGATTGACTCGCAGAGGTGCTCTCGAAGATTGCCCCTTGATCAGGGGAGACAGCTGGAATGAGGCGCAGCAGAGACCGCCCCCAAGGCTGTGGGAACAGCCGGAAAATTGTGGCTTTCAGCAAGAAAGATGACAACATTTGTGAACTGCGGCTGCGACATTCGTCAAACCTGATACATGTTCTACCGAGCACTGTCATCTCACATCCTCATCACAGTGATCACTAATAGCTTGGCCCTCCAGTGGAGTCTATGAGGCCGAGTAAAGAGTCGTCGGTGACCGACAACCGAATTCATCGCACTCTCCGCCCGAATTCTCAACGTGCCCTGGGGGTTTCCCGTCGTGAATCAAACAGCTGAGGGGCAACATCTCCGATCCCCGTCGGATTCAAAGAAAACCCCCTTCGTCTTCTCTTGTATCCTCACCATTATTACTCCCTCCACCCGAGCCTACATTTTTTTTTAACTTCCTCCCCTAAGGGAACCCCGGGGGGGATATTGCATTTAATATTACCAAAAAAACATAATTACAGTAATCAACCCTAAGGTCGGTTTGGTAGATGATGAAAGAATTTACCCAGTGCTAAGCCCTATACGGCGTGTGAAATTCACACATCGGGGTAGGAGGGCCAGTTCCTTTCCCTGTGCCGGTTATGGTCTCCCTGGAAGATCTGGTACCCGAAAAATCACATAACTTGGTTGGAGCTGCAGGTGCCCAGAGAGGCATGCCCGGGAATCGAACCCGGACCCAGAAGTCAAGCGCTCCACCCTTGGACTACCGCGACCCACATATTAATATAGTGGTATTACAGAAAAAAACAGACTCCAGGTGATCCTGGCAGACATCCTAGTCATCCTAAGGATCCTTCCCTGAGCAATAAATTCACTCTAGCGTTTGTGTGTATATGTATATACGGATAGAGAATGTATATCCATTCGCATTGATATAGATACAAGGAAAAGGGATAGGAACACTTATAAAAGACGAACAAAGGAATGGTGAGGAAGGCGGAATCGAGCAGATCACAAGCGCAAGAAAGTTTCCGTGACCGGGACTTGAACCACTTGAGCCATCAGGGAAACGTAAATTACACTGAAATCTGCGTGGCTTTTATGCAACCAAGTTCCTCGATTCTTTGGCCAGCAGATGGCGTTAGGGATAGGGCTGTTCATCCAACCAAAGGAGAAATGGACAAGGGTACAAGGGGAAAGAGTATTAGGGAAAACAATAGGCGTTTCGCGGCATGCATAGCCAGGAGAGACGAATTGGTCGTATTAAAACACAGAAACCCGCTAAATGGCGAACACATTCAATCACATAGATATAGATATATAGAAGAGGGATGGGGTTGCATCAAAAAGGCGAACACTGGAATGGTGGCTAAGGCGAGAAAAAATATATATACATGCCTCAGGAATTTTTGAAAATTTTTATCCGGATTACATATGTGTATAAACCATAAACAAAGTAATCAAGCCGAAAGTCGGTTTGGTAGGTGATGATAAAATTCACCCAGGACTAAGCCCTATACGGCGTGTGAAATACACACATCAGGGTAGGGTGGCCCAGTTCCTTTCCCTGAGCAGATTATGGTTTCCCAGGAAGACCTGGTGCCCAAAAATCACATAGCTTTGGTGCCAGCAGCAAAGCTATGTGAAGCACATAGCTAAGCAGGCGCCCAGAGAGGCCTACTTAGGAATCGAACCCGGGCTCCCCGGGCAGTAGTTGAACGCTCTGAACTACCCCGACCCGCACACACGAACACATACATATAGATACACACCCCCCCATTCCATGCATGCTTATGCGTATATAATCATTTATCATGATGTACTTAATGCCTTCTTCTACCCCTGATGAAGAGGGGGTGAGGTGGACATTTCTTAATTAGGCTCCATGAGGCCATGACGATATGTGCCTTTATTGTATTATCTATCGGCAATATAAACGGAATATATAAAGGCAAGTAGGTAAGACGTGTGCATTATTGCGTTTATACTCCACAATGTAACAAAAGATTATCTCCCAGTCGGTAAAACTTGGATATGCTTTTTGCATAGAAAGTCGAAGAAGAGAGATGAACGCCGCCCAGTTCTATCGCGTGGGAGCGTGCCCTTATCATCTTTTGCCTCTCCTCCTTTTGCTGTCGTCTTCGCCTTATTTCTTTCCCTTTTCGCACCCTGCCGGCGGGTGAGGCTCCTTCGCCGAACCACCCGCCTCGGGCCATTTCCCGCCCGGAAGGGAGGAGGAGGTTGGGTGGTATCCTATGATGCGATGGATGGCTGATAAGGGAGCTGTTGTTGGAGGAAAGAAGGGAGAAAATGGAGAGAGGGAGACAGATCGTGCGAAGAAGAGTGGGGTTGGCTTGGGGAGGGAATTGTTGGCGACGGGAATGGAGCCTTTGAGAGTCTTTGTTGGGAGTAGGGCTATGCGATTCGTTGATATATCGTGCTGTGGTGAAAAAATCGCTCGTCTCGTTGGTGGCAGTGAAGTATCCTCGCCTCCTATCCCAGATATCAGCGGTTCCTTTCCAATTGAGCGGGTTTTCATCGATTTTTGCTTAATTTTTTAGTTGGCTATTGTATATTGTAATGTCCATATTGCTTTCAACAAATTAATTGAATTGTACCAATTTGTCCTACCTATGCGCGTCAAATAAATTTATATTTTATCAAAATAATGTCGGAGGATGATGCTGAAGACTAAGTGGACAAAGTAAGAAACGTGGAATTCTGTTTTTATAAATAAATAAATATATATATATATATATATATATATATATACATATACTATTGCTTACGCTTATATATATATTATGTATACTATACGTATGTATGTAATATAAATAAATATAAGAGCAGAAGATGAGAGGACTATATGGAGAGAAATCTACGACAAAAAAAACTTGATATTCGATGGAGGCACAATGGATTAGTTGGAAATATATGGCAAAGGAAAATAAAGGGAAGATGCCTCGAAGAAGATCAAGACACAAGTACATCGAACAAATTAAGAAGTACGCAAAAGAGAAAAGTTATGAGGGGGTGTGAGGGAATAGACACTGAATGAAAAAGTCTGTAGGACGCAGTAGACTATTAATAGGATTGAAGCGCTAGTGTTGAAGGTAATACCGATATATTTCCAAATCCATTAGAAAGACATGGATAATTTTAAGGAACCGATATAATGATGGTTGCTAATGAGAGTCGAAATGGTGATATTTTCGAAGTTTGGATATTGTCGATGTGAAATAAATAAATAATATGTCGGGATAAAGTAGATGTTGATATAATTGTTATGGTCTGTATCATTCAAAATAGAGAAAAATCACGGTTATGGCCACATAATTTTTCAATTTACCAGGGATGGTATATCAGCGTGTCCTAGTTGAAATTGTACAAAAGAAGCATAGATATTTTTTCTTATCAATGCAGTTGATTATATCTCTAATCTTTCAATGAAATTAACACTTTCCTTTGCATTTCAAGACGTATTAGCGACTAGAAAATTAACATTTCTCATTTTTGTGTTACAATAGGAATTTACTGAAAATTATCCAGGGTTTCATCAATCGCAGTATGCCACATTTATGAGCATCTGGATGCTTTGAATCATCTGCATCACGTTATTGCTCGGCAGTGCGTCGTAAAAATATGCTGTCGAGGAATATCTTTGGAAAATTAGCATGAAGTGTGTTCCTCATCCTTCCTGTAGGCCTAGACCCATGTGATATTTAGTGTGATGAAACATCTTTCAGGGATACGATTTCCATCATCAGAATCAGTCGGAGATGAACTGAACGTGCTTCAAATTGCAACGGCTGATGTTGAAGCTAATACTGAAATCAAACGAATAAAAATTTTTCCACGCATATATGACACATGAATATAACAATAACATATTTAAATATATTTTTGCACTACTTGATATATGATGAAAATGTAATTATCACTTTCAGTTGAAGTTCCTCAGAATCATCATTAATAATTTGGACATCATGTGGATGTGTTTTCATTTCTTAATGAATGAACCAATACATATCAAAGGTGGATATATATTAATCGATGCTACGATATTACCAGCATTGCATTGTGGGTACTACAATACTATCGAAAAATATGAATGATGATACGAAAAAAATGGATGATAAAATCAATTTACCGATAATGTCGACTATATTTAGTATACATGATATGAAAGATATTACTCGATACACACGATATGATCGATATTATTCAATATAGCAGAAAATGAAAGCCGTTTCGATACATATATCGATGAAACCATGATATTTATTTTATATCGATCGTTGGTCTGTAACATTGTTATCGCCCCAAAAGGATGCGGGAGCCGAAGTTGGCGATGGGGTGGTGAACGCCGGAGGAGAGTGGGACCCGTGTTTTTTTTTATCAGTTATTGGAGATTCGAGAGAGATTTCAGGAGTCCTTTAAGAGCATCCTTCATCCGTTCTGCGCTGTTACCGTTGCTTCGGCGCCTTCCCCGCGGATTCCGCTCACTTATCGCCCCGAGACGAGGCGGAAAGGAACGAATAGAAAACTTCGAGGAGTGTTCGCGAAGGCTTCTCAACACTGCAAGGCCATATTATTTTTTTCATTTGGGCTCGGAAAATTACATTTTTTCTTTCTTGTTGCCATGGAAAATTCTTGCGCAATGCTTTTGTGGAGGTTTAGGTCTAAAAGTATGTCTCAGGAATTCTCCAAGCCAAGTATTGTGGTATTATTTTTCCTTATTCTCTTCTGGAATTTCAGTTTATTATTATTGCTCAGCGGTGCGATTCATTAATATTAAGTCTCAAAAGTGTTCCATAGACTTTATACTGTGCCCTATTTTTTGGACTACTTTCCCATCACTATTGATGTCATTAGGTTTTTGAGAATACTTCCTCCGCAATTGTCTCTTGACGTGTGCAGATATTACATACATACAAGTGTACATGGTACCCTGAACGCCATGGGCATATACCCACCTGACTACCTTTTAAACGAAATACCATTCCCTGCTAGCGAGGTCGGATATTGTTATTCTGATCCCTTCTCATTCGTGGAAAAGTTTATATCATTAATCTATTCGTAATGGTGTTAATCTCTCTACTTTAATGTACATGATCTCTCCTACCGCAAGTACGATGGGGTTATTAATATATTTTCTGCGTCATCGCTTAGAAGACATCCTTCCAATTTATGCAAGAGATTTAATCTGTAATTTAACCTTCGCTCAGTGAGTGATTCCCAGCCTAGCTGCTCTAATATTTTGGATACGCTACTTGATTTATCATAAAAAAATTCGAGCCAAGTTGGAAAATGTTATTCACATCCCTAAGGGTTCGTGCAAAAAATAAGATCTTAAATCTACCTGCTCTATACCTAATCTCTCTAACTTTGTTGACATGATCTCTCCTAGCGTAGTACGATGGGGGTAATAATGCATTTTCAACATCACTGCTAAAAGAGACGCCCTTCCAATTTATGCAAGATATTTAATCTGTAATTTAACCTTCTCTCCATGAGTGATTCCCAGTCTAGTTGCTCTAATATTTTGGATATGCCACTAATTTTATCATTACAACGTTTCACAAATCTAGATCCCCAACGCTGCACGCGATCCTATACGGCAATTAATCCAACTTCATGTGGATCCCATATACTTGCAGCATATTCTAAATGATGCCTAACCAGCAAAAGATAACATTTACCTTTGCCCTTTTCATCACATTTACCAAGTACTCTTCTAATAAATCCTAAGTTTTTGCTAGCTTGTCCACATATTTCCTGTCTATGCTTAACCCAAGTGATGGCAACAGGTATTTAATTGATTATTCACTTTCTATTTCGGTATTTCTGATGCATTAGGCTCTCGGGAGGGAGCAATAGTTATTTAGAGGTAGATTTATAATGAGCATAGCGAAACTATTTCATAACGACCTGGATATCAATATAGCATTAATGAAAACTGTTTCCATTTAACTCAGAAACCTTAGACTCTTGCATTATTTCAAACCATTTTTTTAAAACAACATTTACCCTCTTCCCCTCATACTTACGTCTACCGTTACGATAAAAACCTAATTTCTTCCATTGTCCACATCTACTATTCAGTATTTTTTGCTTTCAAAAAATATACTTCAAAATCTCATATTTTCTCATACACCCGCCTCTCATAAGATTTGCTCATGTTACAGCAGCGAGAAAACACTGATTAATCATCAATAAGCAAAAGAAACCGACGGCAGCAAGACAGATGGCGCAGGAGAAGAAGACCAAATTAATCAGGATAGAAACTTGGAATGTTTGGACAATGTTCAGGACAGGAAAATTAGAGAATATTAAGCGAGAGATGGAAAGGGGAAATATTGAAATTTTAGGTTTATGCAAGGTGAGATAGAAGGATAGCGGGGATTACTGAAGTGATAACTATAGAATAATATACAGCGGTGGGGACGAGAGCCAACGAGGGGTTGCCATAATATTGAATAAAGAGGTGGGAAGAAGCGTAGTCAACATAGAGCAGGCAACGGATAGAATATATAAAATCAGAACCGACGAACTTGGTTATTATTCAAGCATACATGCCTCGGAGCAACCATACGGAGGAAGAGGTGGATACGATAGACGATCAGTCAGAGGATATAATCACGAGTGTTGTTACCTCAGGCAAATATTTGATAGTGATGGGGGATTGGAATGCGACGGTAGGCGAAGGGAGAGATGGTGATGAGGTGGAGGACTACGGTTTAGGCACGAGGAATGACCGCGGGGAGAACGCAGTTGAGTTCTGCAGGGATGATCAGTTTGGGTTTAGGAAGGGGAGAGGCACGAGTGATGCCATTGTATTGACGATAGAACTAATGGAGAGGAACATAGAATACAATAATGACGTATTTGACTATTCCGTAGATATCGAACAAGCGTTTGATAGAGTGAATTGGGAAAAACCTATGAGTATATTGCAGAAAACAGGAATAGATTGGAGGGTAGGAGGCTAATCCGCAACCTGTACATGTCTCAGACTGCTCAGGTGCGGGTGGGGAACGGAGAGTCTGGATGGGCAATGTTAGGAAGAGGTGCAAGGCAGGGTTGCCCATTATCACCGTTGCTGTCAACCTGTATGCAGAGGAAATGATCAAAGAGGCATGGGAAGAACTGGAGGTAGGAATGAAAGTGGGCGGGGAATTCGTAAAATCAGTTAGGTTTGCTGATGACCAAGCTTTAGTTTGTCAGTCAGCCAAGGGGTTGCAAGCATTGCTGAGTGAATTGGAAATTCAGTGCGAAAGGTATGGGATGAGAATCAATATTAATAAAACAAAGGTTATGCGATTTTCTAGAAAGAAAAAGGCTAAGCTAAACATTAAAATAGGAGGGCAACAACTAGAGCAGGTAGAGTAGTTTACATATCTCGGAAGTTATTTGTACCAACACGGTCAAAGTAGTAGGTAAGTAAGTCAATTCTTAACTTAATCATCCCGTTAATTTTATAATTTACGTTTTGTTGAACTTGCGACCTAAGACCATGGGGAATACATGTTAGGAATATCTGCTGGAACGCATCCAGGATACGCGGCTGAATCAAGGGAAAAGTAGGGTAAGAATCAATAGAAATAAAAAAGTCAAGGCAAAGATGTCATTTCGCGTTCGTTAGATGCTCACTTGAATTTTCTGCGTCGGATGTTTGGTACCCTTCCATGAAGAATAAGCAACGCAATTAAAAAGGATAAAGAGAAAAGCCCTCCCGTTTCGCGAATAATCGTCATGTACCCACAGAAGACGTCACATTTCTACTGAAAGGCCTTTGCTGGGCGACATTGTGAAAAATATAAATTCAAGGCGTGACTTGAACTTTTAGAAAATAACAATTCGCTCGAGTTTGACATTGCTACAGAAGGAATATTTGCTAGCGCCACATTGCATTGTTGAGCGAGTTCTCAATGAGAAACTAAAAGGCGAAGTTATCCGTCTTTAGTTGGAATATAAGGAACTAGATGCCTGGAAATGAATGAAGTATATTTTTCTTCCACAAGTCTCACAGAAATATATCTCAGTCTCATACCTCCAAGAGACATGCCTTGTTGGTGGTCCTGTACTTCTTAAGTTGCATGCGCTGATTGAAATGAGAGTAGACTTGAGTGATTTAAATGGCTAAGTTTTGCCGGGGACTTTTTGTCAGTACGCTGAAAACGAACACCAGAGGTAACAAGGTTGTACTCCAGAAGGTAAAGGATTCGTTCAAGAGGGTCTTAATCATTTAAAGGGAATGAATGTCCTGTTTATCACGACGAGATGAAAACTATCTCAAGCTCCAATGCAGGCCAGACGCACCCATTAACAAATTCATGTTTCAGGTAGTTATGAGCCCTGCCATAGAAGTTTGATGAAATAATTTGTCCCAACACCGAAAACAGTAGTTGCGAGATGCAAATGAAAACGTTGCTCAACTCTGAATACGGTAGTTTAATGAAAAAGTTGGCCAGCACTGAAAGCAGTAATTTATAAAATTGTTGGCCTGCGCTGAAAGCGATAGTTTGATAGAAAACGTGGGCCAGCAATGTAAACAGCAGTTCAATAAAAACGTTAAACTACATTGAAAAAAGAAGTTTGACAAAAAAGTTGGCCAACACTGAAAGCAGTTGTTTGGTAAAAAAGCTAGTCAACACTGAAGACAGTAGTTTGATAAAAAAGTTGGCCAACACTGAAAACAGTTATTTGGTAAAAAAAGTTGTCCAACAATGAAAACAATAGTTTATAAAAACGTTGGCCTACACTGAAAGCAGTAGTTTAATCTGTTTTCGGGTGCATCTAATTCGCATTCATTGTCGTAATTGGCAATTTTTTTCGAAATAAAACCAAACGTTTTCTAATGCTCTCTAATCTCTTAAATAAAACTACCTTTTAAACAATAGTCAACAAGTTTCATCCCAGTGGCCTCATACCCTGAAAGGAAATGCTTCATTTTCGTTCGATCAAATTAGGAGTTGAGTCAGACTGTTTGCTGTTCCTCGTCCATTTAATCAGTCTTTTGTCGAGGAGTTTGTTTGCGGATTTTTCTTTACAATTGATTCAGGTAAGGTCGAAGGGTGTATAGGATTAGTTGGCGGAAGTTCTTCCTGTGGAGATGGCGTGGGTCGGGGGCCTAGTGAGAAGGGATCCTGAGAGAATTACATATGGAAATAGAGGAGAGAGAGAGGAAATGGAGGTTTTCCTGGGCGGCTTCGGCCCACGGGACACATTTGGATGACGGGGGCTTATAGAGAGGGACAAGGACGTGGAAATGGACAAGGACCCAGGTAGAGTCCACATTTACACAGATTTTGTTCTAATATTTGTCTTAAATGCGTACTAAATTGGACTTAAAGTGTTTAACTCTGGACTCAAGTAAAGAATACCTGGTCCTATACACAGGACCATGTAAAAACTGTCACTTCGTGAAATTGTACGTAAAGTGATTCCGGAGAGAAACTTAATCGCTTTAAAAATTCCCGTGCCGACTTCCGCGTTGCATGTTTCATTACTGAATTCAAGATACTTAAAATCGCATCGTTTGAAGCGAGGAATTGTGTTCGATGAATGGATTTCATTTAATTTTCACTACACAGAAAACAGGAATAAATACGACACTTACTACGAGACAGGTGTCGACGAAAACTGAAAACAAAAGAGTTTTGCGCATGCGCATCCAATCAAAATATGAAATGCGAGTTGGAAAGCGTTCATCGGAGACTAACCACCGAGCTTTCGTTTTCAATATTGAATATCCTTATTTCAATAACTGAATTAATTATCATACAAAATGACCGTAATTAATTCACAGTGGAATAGTACGTTTATGATTGACTTTATCGCCTGTCAGAATTTTAACAAAAATGTTTGAAATACCCAAATTTCTAAATTCAAGCGACAATTTTATCCTAGTAAGCGTTCACGGAGGAGGTTCCCGAGTGACAAAGTTCCTTCGAACTCTGTCACTCGATGGATAAATAGCCTTTACTTGAGATAGATGGGGTGGGAATGGTAGAATATCAATAGGGATAATAATATGTTGGCACGAAAATCAGTTATGAAATAAGAATACTTCAAAACCTATCGTTTAAAAGTTTGAATAGCATTCGATAAATGAGTTTAATCCAATTTTTAAGGTTGAAATCAGAAATAAGGACGGTGTTTATTTTGCATCAGGTTATTCCATCCAGTTACCAATCACATATCGTATGAGCACAATATTTTCCAGAGATTACCACTGTTTCGCCGAAATCCATATTATTTTAACAGGAACCCATTTTTTTCTTTCTTGCCAAATTTTTCTTTTTTCGTCCTCAGAATTATAATCGTTTTGCGATTAACATTGACACTTAATTCAAGAATTACTTCCTCGTTAGAAACTAGGTTGGAATATCTGACATTACGACTTCTAAACGCTTGTTTAGACTCAAGCGTGAATAATTACATCGGAGAATGCAAAACAAAGCCTTTACGCATGCGCAGTCACCGAAAGTCGAAATGAGAGTTTAATCGTGCGCATAAGGGTATAGTATGTAAGAATTAGGTCCCAAGTTTACATCCGATATTTGAGAACCTACTGAACTGAAATAAACATATCGTAAAATGGTCTTAACCTTTTTCAACAATCTATTTTTTCATAGAGTTCTATTTACCAGAAAAGTTCGTAAGTTCGCAGACGTTGGGTCGCATTCCCTGCCTTTTACAGGCTCTTTGGGGGGTAGAGTGTTTTGTGGTGCATTTTCATGTGGTTGTGATGTTTCAGTTTCTTGCTTGTTGTGTCCTGGCTTCCGTGTTGTAGGATGGCTTTCGTGCTGCATCATGGGGTGCAGTTTTAATTGTTTTGCGGTATATGTGTTTGCATGAGTATTGGATGAAGGGATTTTTGCATGAGTGTGTGCGCTGCTGTGGGTGTAATTTTCCGTGTTGTTTTTTTGCATGTGGTATTTTTCCTTTTTACGGTTGGTGACCTAACACCCCCCGCCACACGCCCTTGTGGCGGCTTGCGGGGAATATGTAGATGTAGATGTAACGTATTCAGGCGGAGTCGGAACCATCCAGGAATTGAACCAGAGTCACTTCCGGTTGAAAGGCGAGTACTGTAGTTAGTTCAAGAGTGTACTTAGTTCAAGAGTTAGCGTAAGAATTTATTCATTTAATATAATCTAACAATTAAAGATAAGTTGCGGAAGGCCCCTTACTACACATTAAGTTCTTTTATTTATGACGAAATTCTTCTTTTTTTGCCCTTCATTATTTCTTCCTTCATTCTTTTGTAACTTCCTTCCGACTTTTGTAACTTAAGCAATCACATCTGCGACCCGGATCATATTAATATCTTCGCCATTCACTTTGATTCCTTTGATTCCTAATTCTTGTGCTTTTTATGTTTTCTCTTCTATATTCTTGTTAAATAATGTGATGTTGCATCATTTTCTAAATCCTTTCTTTATTTCAGTTTCTACTTTCATTCCGTTTTTCGTTTGCATGTCCTTTACCTGGTTTTAATAGAGGTGATAAACTTAACTTCGGCAGTTTTCCTCCATTCCTTGTTCTTCTGTAACCTTTTATATATATATATATATATATATATATATATATATATATATATATATATATATGTATATATATATATATATCGATGATATAGAAGTACTCACGAGAGCAATACAGCCCTTACTTGAGTCTTACTTGAAGAAGGTCTCGGAGAAGGCCGAAAGCTCAAACAATCTACAATGTGAGTGTCCTTTTATGTGTTACCTGTTTTATTTTGCGTTCTGATTGACTGTTATATATATATTTAACACTAAATAGGGAAGGATGCAGGGCTTCAGTAAACCAATTGAAATAGTGATGTGATGATACATATAAATATATATATATATAATAACATAATAATATATAAATATATATAAATATATATAATAACAGCATAAACATAATTGGTGGCGACTTTAATCTCCCTGGTATAGATTGGGACAACAATATCGTTAAATCTGGGACCCGCGATCGCGAATCTTGCAATTCCATGATAAAATTGGTTCAAAGAAACTCCCTCCATCAAGCAGTACGCATGCCCACCCGTGGAAAGAACATATTGGATCTATTTCTTACAAACACGCCTGAACGTATTATTAGTGTATCAACTGATGAGGGCTTGAGTGACCATAAAGTAATTAATGTCCACTTGGACATAGAAATAAAAATGATTGTTAAACCAAAAAGAAAAATTTATAATTACCATAAAGCAGACTTTGAATCTTTTGCCAATCAATTAAACTCTTCACTACCCGAGTTCAAAACCCGCTTAAGTCATGTCTTTACGGTTGGTGACCTAACACCCCCCGCCACACGCCCTTGCGGCGGCTTGCGGGGTATTATGTAGATGTAGATGTAGATATATATATATATATATATATATATATATATATATATATATATATATATATATATATAATTATTATTAGGTAATCTACCGGTTAAGGTAGGTTTTTGGATGGACGTAATTAATTAAATAATTTGTGGCCCCTAGCAAAACACAACATCCTACTCTACATCAGGTCCCTCTTCAGCTCAGTACTTTCAGTACTTTCTTCCTCTCTTCATCCCGTCCAACATCCCTATCCTGTTCCTTCCCTTTCTTAGTTTGCCTAACATTCTCCCCTCAATTACAGTCTTCAACATCCCGCTGCCGGTCAATACCCCCTTCAGCCACTTTTCCTGCCTGTGTGTGTGTATATATATATATATATATATATATATATATATATATATATATATATATATATATATACACACACACACACATACATATCTGCCGTTCTTTTTTTCATCGTCCGTTTTTTCCGTGAAAAAAAACGTGGAAATGTCCCCATTTCTCGTGCCCATAAGACGGTGACCCTATTTTCAGCGATTGTTATATGAGGAGAGAGAGGCATGAGGATGCATAAAACGAGGGAGGATTAATCGATTTAAGTGCGTGGGTGTGTAAGGGAGGGAGGGGAGGAACGGAGATTGGAGGCGGAATTTGGCAATGCCACAGGGACGGACGGGTGCTTTTAATCTTTTTGCCGGAGCGACTGTATGGGAGGGAGGGGGTCAGTAGAAAGAGGGGAGAGAAAGAGAGAAGGGGGGAAAGAAAGATTGAGAGGATTTTCCATCGTGCTCCTCGTTCAAGGTTAACTGCAGGGGGAGCCTGGAAGGTAAGCTTGTTACGCGGGCAGGAATAGGGGAGGAAAAAGGGGGGGTTGGTAGCGGGGGTTACGATGGAGGGAAGGGACGAGCTTAACAGAGAGTAGGGACGCAAGTTTAAAAGGAGACTGCGGAGATGCAAGCCCCGTGAGGGTAGTAAAGGCATGGATGGATCTTAAAGGAATTCTTCGGTGGGAATGTTGGAGGAAGCATTCCGTCGGATGCTGACCCATCCGGTGAAAAGGCGCAGTCAAATACGCTCAGTTAAAGTTCACTGCAGATGATACGGTTTGGCAAAATTCCATTCTACAGGATGGAAAGAATGAAACTATGCATGATTTCGTTATATTTTATTATTTAATGTGGCGATATTAACACGAAACACATTTTTCTGTGTGAACTTCAAAGTTTGACTGCTGATCACAGCGTTTATAAAGTTTGAAAATCCCTTTGGGGCTCTTAAAAAAATACTTCGAAATTTAATTTCGTTGCAATACCTTTCTGTACTTGATTGACCCGTTGAAAGTAGAGCGATTATAAAAATGTGTATTGCGCTGGAAGAGCACTTTGACCATTCATGACTCAGTCTAGTCTCAGTAATTATTCTCGGAATTAAACATGACACAAGTGAGGGTTGCTTGTTGAATGAAGAATCGTTGTAATAAAAAAACTGAAATATTCGCACTGGACGTCATCGAATTAAACTTTTTTAGCAAAACAAAATTATTCCGAGCTAAAATCTGGCACTGAGGGCTTGTATGTTTGCTTTGCATTGCTTTAGTGGGTAAAATACAGCGAAAATTTATTGGAAATTTACTGACCTGGTTTTCCCTTGCACAATTCGTGATAAAGGAAAATACTATCTATCCAACTACCCTCAACTATCAAACAAAACGATTGATTGATATAAACGAGACGAGAAATAAAACTCTGCGCGGAACATAAATTGCCACAAATTACCCTAAATTATAATAGGCTTATAATTTATATAAATAAATTATAATAGGCTTATAATAACAACTCCTGCCATACGTCATCGTGAAGATGTGCGGTGTAAGATGTAGGTTTAAAACTATGACATTTATTTTGGGTCTTCTTAAATGAACAACTGGTATTCGTTTTGCATGGCCGACACCAGAATTCCAAATATTCAGATCGCCCTATTGCCAGGAAACACTCTTGCCAATGCCTAAGATACGTCTTCGAAAAAGTTTATTCTGTCAATCTTTTACACTTCGCAGTTGTGCTGTCTTAAGGCTCAGATTTCAATGGTTTAATCTGATCGTAAATCAAACTTAAGTTATACCTTTTAACCTCTCTGCGCTTTGTTACTTCACTAGTAAAGTCCCTACTCACTAAAAAGTAGTTTATGCAAAAACAATTTTTAACATAATTAACATTTGACTGTATAATGTGTAAAGTCATACTTTTAGTCTATTGGTATCAACATATGTACACATTATTTAAGTACCTCACACTTCGTGCATAAGGCAAAATCCAACATCTCCTAATGGCCGATATGAGTAGCCCAGGCGCGCTATCTTGTTTGAATAAAGCCATTCCTTTTTAATCTCTATTCTTGCTAGTCTTCTGAGAGTTCTGAGGCCTTTGTAATATTCTTTTTTCACGCATGATATTATTAAATTAAGATTTGAATTACCAATAAAAAATAACTTAGACATTTTTTAAGGTAGATTTTGGATAGCCACAAACTTACTAATTCATTTCTTAGCCTCGCGTAACATGACACAATGTGACACCCCACGCAGCATTGAACTGTAATTCAATTCTGCATGCATACGAGTATATAATACTGTTCGTTATTCCGTCCAACAGGCCTGTTCTTTTCCTCCACTTACCTTGCCTGTATAACTTTATTCCTTCTATGGTATATCATTGTCTCATACATTCCATCGCTATCATTATGCTCTGGAGCCGTTTCCCCCAACTTCTTTGGATTTCTTCCAACAGTCCTCTTTCTTCCCCACACCGTGCCGAGTATGTTTTGCTACAAACTAAAATTTTGGATTGGAAATCAAACGGGATTCAATTTTATATATGTCATGGTAGAACACTTGTTTGTGTTTGTTCTGTTCATCTGTTTTTAAGTCTCCCTTTCAATCCCTCGTCCCTCTCCGCGGAGGGAAATTCCTGCTACCTGCAACGTTGGGTCGCATTCCCTGCCTTTTACAGACTCTTTGGGGGTAGAGTGTTTCGTGGTGCATTTTCATGTGGTAGTGATGTTTCAATTTCTTGCTTGTTGTGTCCTGGCTTCCGTGTTGTAGGATGGCTTTCGTGCTGCATCATGGAGTGCAGTTTTTTAGTTGTTTAGCGGTATATGTGTTTGCATGAGTATTGGATGAAGGGATTTTTGCATGAGTGTGTGCGCTGCTGTGGGTGTAATTTTCCGTGTTGTTTTTTTGCATGTAGTATTTTTCCTTTTTACGGTTGGTGACCTAACACCCCCCGCCACACGCCCTTGCGGCGGCTTGCGGGGTATTATGTAGATGTAGATGTAGAACACTTCAAGAATGTGCCGTCATGTTTCTTTGAACTGATGCCAACTTCATTGCACCATAAAAGAATGTTCTTTTCCTTTTATCATGACTCACTTTAGGTGTTAATTTGAAAAAATGATATCAAGCTAAAGAAAAGTCTTATTTTGCGGTTTATAAGACAATGACTATGATAAACAGACAAAGCGGCCATAGTGCGTTTCGGGTAAAATTCAATTGTGGTCATTTTTTTATCAAATAAATTTCATGAAGGCAGATTAAATGATGTCTTTATTTGGGCAAAATTAAGACCGAATGGTCCCTTCATCCTTTTAACCCATCGTCGTGTACATTTATATTAGGCATAGACTTTATAATTGCATGCATAAGTACACATAAATACATCTAGACGCATATATTAACATTATGCACAGATTTTCACATCGAAAAAAAAAATATATGTATACATTCATATATAAGAGCTCATATATCAATCTGAGTTTACTAAAATAAATTTTAAAATTAACTTATAATTTGTTGAGTACTTTTTTATCAACGCTATGTGCTTATAGTTTATGTGATTCTGCATGTTATTCAGAGCAGGTTCAAGCTAAAAATAAACTATAAAATCTGGGCCCATCCTTTTTCAAGGATGCTTGTTTTTCGCGCCAGGCGGTGGCGTGCCACACGCACGCGTCTTGAGGCGTGCGCGCGCATTTTTGCGCATGCTGACATTCAACTAATCCGTCTTCTGATTAGATTGGAACGGGAGATGGGGAGCGAGAGAGTAATCGCGCTTTATCTGCGGATGGATTTCCCATCAGATCTTTTCGGAATGTTCAAAACTGGCGAGGAGGGATGGGTTAGCCAGGGGGTGGGAGAATGGAGAGGGGGGTGGGGAGAGACCTGGTTTCAGGAAAGGAAAGGGGGAGGGGAAATACATATAGGAGGAAGGAGATACACGGGAGCGGGCCGGCAGCCAGGCGGGGTTTTTTTCCTCTCTCTCTCTCTGCGGGTCGGTAGTAGTGGGGCGAAAGGGGTTGTTAGTTGGTAGTGAGTGTGAGGGGGAATTAGGGGACATCGAGAGAAAGGAGATAAAAGCGCGGTGCGGGTGGTAGGGGAGAGGGGGGAGGGGGTGTCTGCCGTGGAAATGGAGGAGGAAATCGTTTTGGGAGAGAGTTCCAGGGGGAGGGGGGTGGAGCGAAAAAGAGAGGGAGGGGAGAGCGAGGTTGGGTTCCTAGGGACCGGATCGATGCCTGTTGGCGTTTCATTCGAAAGATGGGACCTACACACACACACACCCTTACTTCACCCCCTCTCTATCCATGGGGCCGGGCCGGAAGGACGGCAGGGAGTGTGTTCCCCCCCCCGCCCTGCCTTCCTCCTGGCCCGGCCCTACCCGGACCCCGATGTCCAGAGTCGGGGGTGGGCACACGAGTAACGCAGTCGCCCCGCACCCACTCATATCTCTCTTCCCTTCCCTCTCCGTCTACTTTCACCTACGGGTGTGGGATGTTCATTCTTGGAAAATCGATGCAAAATAAATATCGATGTTACCAAGATATATCGATACAATCTTGGTTGTCGTAATTAATATCGGTGAATATAAAAGGTATCAGCCCCATTTACGTATCCTATTGTCAGTCAGCGATATTATTTACAAAAAGTTTTGCAATCACCGATTGTTTCGGGTAACTCTCGTCTAATGAATTAATGTGGGAATGCAAATCCAAAATAACACTCAAATTGTTAACGCAGTCTCATCATTTAATTTATCGCGTCAAATCGAAAACATTATCCATATCGGTTGTATGCGTTCGATGAGTCGCAGGTGGCGTAGGAAAAGGGACTGGCGGTCATTATTACCCTGTTGCATGAATTTCAAATATGATACATGGGGCTTAGTATTATGCGACCCTTACCCTGAAGTTAACTACTGCGGCCGTGTGAATACAAAGGCTTATTCATTTATTAATATAATTGATAACAATAAATAAATTAAAAAAATTAACGGGTTGATTAATGTTGACGTTTCGGTGGTATCGGTGATGATACAAGATAGTTAATCCATTTTTAATACATGGATCATCAAAACAAGTGTATATCGGTTTATTAGATTAAATCGTATCGACCTAGTGCTGAAAATATCGATTTTTTTCGATGTTTGTACATACTAATATCGCTGAGGGCACCTTTCACTCTCTCCACCTTGCGCCTCGGCCCACTTGGAAGAGGAGGAGAGAAATGGGGAAAGGGGTGTGCGTGTGTGTGAGAGGGAGAGAGAAAAGTGTGGGTGGTCGATCCTCCTCATCCATCCCCCTCGCACACCATTCCCTTCACTCCCCTTTTCCTCCACCTCTATGCCTTCCTCGAGGGGGAGAGAGGGAGACCCCTGCGGGTCTGCTCGGTTTTCTCCCTTTTCTCCGTACAGCCCTTCGCCCACCCCGTGAGGAGATGTAACGGACGGGATTGGGGGATGAGGGAGGAATGTGTTGTATTTGGCACACGCGGTGGGCGCGTGGTGCCGACGGAGGAGATGTGGGGTTTCGGGAGGCGGGCGAGAGGGCGGTTGGTGAAGGGGAATGCAGCCTTGTCCCCAGGGTGGGAGAGAAAGGGAATAGGGGTAGGGGATTACGTAGAGGATGGATTGAATAGGTGTGTGGGTGGGAGGGGGGATTTGAGGGACTTCAACGGGTGTGGGCTTGGGTTGGGCATTACTGTAGGTTAGAGGGGGGGATGGACGGAGGGCAGAGGTGACGGGAGGAAGTGGAAGTGAGGAGACCGAAGGGGGGAGGCGGATAGAGTGTGGTACAAGGGCGAGGACGAATAATTAAACGGATCACTTGATACAAAGTTACACAGAGGGTGATAGTTAAGATAGCAGGTCGATGAAATTAGGATTTTCATGTGAAGTTAAACACGTGCATTCGAATTCGTGAACATTTATATCATATGTATTAAATGTGAGTGTATAATATTCCTTATGGGTATATTGATATATTCGTGAATACACTGGCCAAATTGAAGAGTTAGACATTTTTATTAGTATTATGATATATATATATATATATAGTATATATATATAAATATATATATATATATATATATATATAAATATATATATATATATATCTATCTATATATATATGCTTTCGTAGACGTAGCACGGAAGTGCCGAATAGTACAATACACAGTAACACACAATATAGAAACACAAAAAAAGAAGAACACTCACACGTTATTTCTTGATATTTCGACGGAAACAATCCGTCTTCATCTGAAGATATATATATATCTATATACATATACATATACATATATACATATATATATATATATATATATATATATATATATATATATATATATATATATATATATATATATATATATATATATATATATATATAGCTTTCCGCAAATATGTTAAGTTCCATCTTCACCCAAGGTTTTCGATTTTCCAGGTACGCAATCCTCTTGATAAACCGCACGCGGCGTCGGGAAAGGGACTGCCCCTTAATAACCTGTTGTATAAATTTCATACATCGTATCGAGCTTAGTATTAGGCGAATACTTCCCCAACCTATCGAACAAGCCTTTGGGTTGATTACTGTAGGCGTGAAAATTATAATGTTTCTGGATAAATGTATCGTGACAGTTAAAATGCTAAAGAAATACATACCTCAATGCTATTGATAATCCTACTTTCAACTTGATAACTCTTAATACTAGTACATTGATGAATTAACAATTAATTTTGTTTAAAAACCAATAGTTAATTGTAGTTGGAAAGTACGCATGTTTAAACATTTTCAATAGAATTATTTGGTTAATGTTCAAGAAAAGGAGGTGTAAATATTTAGCCCTCGTTATTGCGAAGGCTTACTTGAATCGAGGTGTTAATACATCGCTAAGTACTTGCACTGTCTTCTGTAAACTATAGAGATATTGAGACGAAGATTCTTCCATAGAACTCGTCCACACGCTGAGTATGAACTTAATAAAAAAATGATGAATAGGGAAAAAAATAAAAATAATAAAACAAGGAAGCTATGTTTCACACGCAATAAAAGGCGAAATATAGTAAGCCGTCTCGTCCGAAGAAATATGGGAAATAAAAGTTGTAAGAATGCGGAAAGGACTAAAAGAGTCCAAGGCCCTAGTAAAACTAGCCGAGAACAAAATCTGCGAGGAGGATACAAGAGAGGTAGTCAGACAAAAGAATTGCGAGGGCCGAAGAGTAGAGGAGGTCATAGAGGTGGTTTGGGGGATGAGAGAGAGCGAGGAGGACAGCGAGGGATTTACCAAAAGGGGAAAGGGAGAGGAGGAGGAATGGACCAGGAGGGAAAGAGTGTACCGACGCGAAGTTACTAATAGAAAAAAGGAAGCGTTCTGATGTAGTATTTTTTGTAAGTCTGCTTTATTGTACACACGCGCACACACAAACACCTATATATGTGTGTATATATATAAATAATATATATAAATATATATATATATATATATATATATATATATATATATATATATATATATATGTATATATAGGGGCAGGATTGGGATGTTGGACGGGATAAAGGGAGGAAGAGAGTACTCAGAGGTGAAGAGGATTTTGTATTTTGTTAAGAATCACAAAATATTTATTTGGTCGTTGTATCCATCCAAAGACCGACCTTAACCGGTAGGTTACCTAATAATAATAATAATGTTTATAATCAGAATAACCTACTCGGCGGAAAAGCGGAGAGGATATTTGTGGGGGAAGGGAGGGGGGAGGAGAGGTAAGGGATGTACAGGAAACGGATAAGGGGGTGGGACGGGGTATTTGGGCGAATGTTGGATGGATTCAAGAGGCTTTATTCATACTGGGAAATGAGTGGAGCACCCAGATATGCGCCATCTCGCCGGTTCTCACCTCTGTTCTACTTGCAAATTTGGCAAGGGTTACCAATCCAATGTAATCTACCTTCGTTAGTATTTTATTTTCGGGCGTTTCTAATTGTCGTTCCTAATGGCATTCACTGTTTTGGTCTCGAATTCTGCGAGGGAGAAGAGAGTATTATTCACTTCCTGACGGTTGCAGATTGTTTCGCCATAGCTTCTCTTTGGAGTCAAACCTACCAATTTAACGTTGGACCAAATTTGTTCTTGAGCGCCAGCGTTAAATACGAATGATTTGCATTTACGTGATATTTTAAGTCGTTCATTTGTTTTCCGTACTTCCAGCTGTTCTCAATCTTGTTCTTCCCAAAAAAGTAACCTGTCACTTTTTGTTCGATCATAGCGATTTTTTTACGCAGTTTTGCTCCGCACATTGCATGGTTTCGTAATTACAAACTCACACAGGGTGCGTTCCAAAAGTAATGCAATTGCATTTTCCACCCCGCTCCTATTGATTGCAATAGGATCAAACCACTTGGAGTAGGTGGGAAATACGCCAAACTTTACAATAAATTCAGTATCAGTGGTCTCCAAGCTGTGGTAGCGGCAGGAATTCAGTTATTGCAAACCTCTGCTTGCCGGCCATGTCACGAAAAAAATGGAATCGACGATCGAGCAACGTTACGCGATTACTAAGTTTTGTGCTAAACTGGAAAAATCTCATGAGGAGACCAAAATAGGATTCGTGAGGCTTACGGGGACTCCGATCTGTCCTACTCACAAGTTTCGAGTTGGTTGAAGGCCTTTAAGGAGGACCGGGAAGAGGTTCACGACGAACAACGCTCTGGGCGGCCGTCAACCAGCAAAACTGACAACAATGTGGCTCGTGTTCGACAATTGTTAGACCCTGACCGTCGATTGAGTTTCAAGATGGTTGGTAATGAACTGAACTTGTCGTCTACTTTTGTATTTCGCATTGTAATTGAAGATTTAGCGATGAGGAAAGTGTGCGCCAAGCTCGTGCCCAAGGTGTTAGCCACAACGCGCTAGTAGTCCGCGAGTTCCTGGCAAAACTCTAGGTGCCAACGCTGCCCCACCCAAACTATAGCCCTGACGTCGCCCCAGCAGACTTCTATTTGTTTCCACGGATTAAGGCAGCCCTGATAGGAACCCGTTTTTCGTCGATAGAAATGATCAAATCAGTCTTTACGAAGACCTTGCGAGAGGTCCCCCAAGACACCTTCCAGGTCGCGTACCGGTCATGGCAGAATCGCTGGAAAAATGTGTAGGGGCCCAAGGACAGTACTTTGAAGAACTTTAAGTGTTTGTGCAAATCTGTTTAATAAATTACCTAAAACAATTAAATCCATTAATTTTGGAATGCACCCTGTGACTATCGAGAACATGCACAATTAATGAAGGTCATTTAAAGGAGTGCAACAAAAGCAAAATAACATTTCCCTAATTTTTTTCACTATAAACCCACATCATTTGGATTATAAACCCACAATAAGTGGGAATGAAAAACCACAGAAGTCTGTGGAGTGAGTATGCATGTGAAGAGAGAAATTTAATGGGAAAATTTCAAAGAAGGTCGGATAAGTGGATGCTTGAGCTATTAAGAAGAAAAGGGGACGCTGAAGACTGTAGTGGAGGGTAAAATGTTGAGAAGACCAGGTAGAGTGAGGAAAATAATTGGCGGCTTGGATGGTATACTGAAGGAGAGTGTGCTGAGGTAAGGCAAGGGTTGTTATAACATAAAACATGGGCTTTCAGAACATTTTGTTTCATGCTAGTTAGGACTCAGGTGTTCAGCAACGTGCAGGTCCTTAAAAAACCTATCAAAGGCCGGTGGACGTCTTTTTAAATAATGTCCCCTAAATGTTTTTGGTTAATCTTTATTTATTTAATATTGCATGTTGTATTTATGGATGTATGTGTGCATATGCTCAAATGCATTTGCGTATTAACTAATACATAATCCAATACTAGCATGAATTATATTTCTACATTTTTTCCGGTACCATAACACCACCCGCCACACACTCTTGTAGCGGCTTCGGGGGTATTTTGTATTTTTAGATACGCGAGAAGATGAATTTGGCCTCTTTAAGGTGCATTCATTTGAATTCCCATCGTCCGTAAACGTGGAATGCGATATTTTTAGTGAAATTGCCGTCAGAACCGAATGCTATAAGTAATCATTTTTTTCCTTACTGTGAATAGAGATCACTGAAATAGGAAACATAATTTAAGACACATCAGTTAATGACTACTCTGATTACTGAGTGGTGATCTATCGCCCAGTGTCACACGTATCGTGTCTTGTTTTCTGGGTTGGGGCCATTTCTTGGGTCACCTAAATCACCCGGCGAAGGGATTCCCATCAAAATGGTGTTCGGCGTACCATAACCAATACGACCCTCCACACCTACTCCTCGCCCTCAATACGAACGAAGGATAAAGAAAAACAGTCTCCGATTTTATTTACTCCTGCGTCCTCTCGATCACAGCAATTTCACGCCGTTGCGGGGACGCCGTGCAAGAAGAGGCGGTGGATCTTGAGGGTTTCGCTGAAAGGGAGATGTGACGGGGAGTTGTGCGGGGGGTGAGCCGGGGGAATATGCCGGAGAGGGCTTAAGGCTCCTGCCGTATGGGAAGTGTTATCGACGGAGATGGATATGCGAGTTGTATAGGGGATGTCGTAATGAGGGTCCGCAGGGGAGGGATCTGACCGGCCCAAAGGGCAGGGAGGGTGGCGAAGGAAAATGCACCGCGGGCGATTGCGAAGACAAAGGGAAGGAAGAGGTGCGGGAGAGGTAGAGAGAGAGATAGAGAGGGAGGGGGAAGGATAGCAACGGATCGATAGGCTCCCGATGCTCGAGGAGAGTTCTCCCTTCTTCGCCGCAGTCGAACTTCTTTCGTTCGTCATCAAGTTCCCAACATTCCTATGCCACTGGAGCCTATCACCAACTCTTCTCTTCGTAATGAACTCTTTGCGAAACTGGCCATATTAGAGGTAAAAAGTGCGAATGCTGTCGTGACAACAACAGGAGAAAATTGCTGGAAATAATTTCTCTAGAAGGCATATTTCTTCATCTAACTGATATCCTGGAAACATGAGATGCTTTCGCTTTTCCACAATTTTGCAATTATGGCAACCAGATTATTTTAATTACAATTGTCTCGTGCACAACGTCATATATATATATATATATATATATATATGTACATATATATATATATGTACATATATATATACATATATATATGTATATATATGTATATATATGTATATATATATATATATATATATATATATATATATATATATATATATATATATATATATATATATATATCTGTGTGTGTGTGTATAAACTTTGAATCAACATTTATTTCGATGACGACCGTGCTGTCGAAACGTCAACTAGAAATGCGAGTGTTCTTTCTCTGTGTTTCTGTGCATTCATGTTTTAATCAAAGTTTATAGAAATATATATATATATATATATATATATATATATATATAAACACAAATGTAGATTTTTAAAACGTAGAAACACAAAGAAAGGACATATATCAGCATTCAAAATGGAGCAAATAGAGCAGTCGACAGAGTGAAACACGACGACCCCGGTATGATTCCACAAGTATTGGCATTCAAATTAGAAATAAGCGTAGTAATCAGTTTATTGTGACAAATATGTTAACCATATTAAAAAAAACCGCCTACACTTTTGCTGAATGCGGTATTGACATGGATATTTTTTGAACGAATTTTTGAGCAAATTATTGACCTAGGTAAATAAAGAATGATAAAAGATGGAAAAAAATGTCTTCTTAAAGCATCTTCCATTGTTTAAATATTGAATGATATTCTTCACGATGCCATTAAATGATTTTCTTAAAAAAATTGGTTATCAATTCTTTTCATTCCACGTCATTTGTTTGATTCTTTCATTCATCACCTACATTTTGCGATCATTATTTTCGTAAAGCAAGACAATTTTTATGTTGCAATGCTGCTGGATGGATGGGAAAACAGAGATCGAGTCAACGTGGAAAGCAGTGCTAGTATATTGGAAGAGAATTAACGTGGTCCGCGCAAATATATTCTTTTATGCTCTCCAATTCCGCCATATTGCTATGTTAAAGATGTATTCAGGTTGCCAAAACGTTGTTTACTGCATTTTTCGTCGAAGTCTTGATCGGAACGATTTTCTCTCGAACTATATGATATTACTCTTATTATTTTTTCTCTTATTATTATTTCTCTGCATGATATATTAATGATCCAAGAAGTAATATTAATTATCAAGTAGTAAAATTTCAAATTACAACTTTTTTTTCGAGCAATCGAAATGCGATAGAAATTTTTTGATACCTTGGAAAGGTAATAAATTTGATTCTCCACCCGGGAACATTTGAAAATCTCACAGATAGGTCTCTCTATAAGAATTTAAAAAAATCTAAATTTAAAATTTAAATTTTAAATTTAATTTAAAATAAATTTAATTTAATGGTTTGATAGCTACGCAATGTATTGCATGCATTACGTAGTTAGCAAACCATGCATGACATACATTGATTTTGCATGGTCAAACATGAAACATGCTAATATGGTAGCTTCGTTAAAAATCATTCATTCGTTATTGACCACAATTATTTCAAATGCGAAGGAATTCTGTGGTTCAAAAATACTTATATTTAAACCGTCATATATTCTTCTCTTATGTGTAATGATATCAGCATTTCCGTGTTTTATTTTATAAAATTCTTGATTTGAAGAAGTAAATGGCGGTCTGATTCCAATCCAACATTAGTTAGTACGTTCTTTGGTTTAAAGATAATGCAGTCAGTTCATTATTAGCTGACAAATCATCGTAGTTACAAATAAAGTAGGATAAGAGGTAATTATTTTTAAGATTTAATTTCCGGTGTTTATCCTTTAGCAATCAATTGGTAATGGATTCATAAAATAATGAATGCCAACTTATTCCTAAACAGTCAAATTATCCTTAGCAATGGAAGTTAAGGCTCCACAATAAACGGCCAATTGAATCGTATTTCCTAAAATTATCTTAGAAAACTAGTTGTAATCAGTACTATTAAAACATTTAAAAAAATCATAAAATAAAAACATTTTTATTTTTTATGATGGTAAATATTTTATTTTTATACGCCATTGAAATGGATATTTAGTATATCCGTCGCACACCTAAACGAGAGCTATCTAAAATTCAAGTTTTCTGTAACCGTATTTTCTGAATGCCTCATTTCAATGTTTAATGTCTATCCCTCTGGCTTTCTTATATCTTTATCTTACTAATGATCCACTTGCCCACCCAGGTTGCAAGATGCTGCGGCTTTGGTGATTTCCTCAATGGTCTACTCTTCTGCGCTTCGCTGGAGGACGGGGTCATCAATTATCTCGCTTTGAAGACAAGATTCTGCAACAACAGGAGGCTCTACTTTGCAGATTTACTTCGGGTATGTACTAAATTGTTGCTCTGTAGAAATTATTTTCATCAGTGTTGTTGGTTGTCAAATAAACAATCTTTTTCACACCTGCTTCCCTAATGGTGCTATCTCGTTCATTTCATTGTAGCGCCAAGTTAGTCTGGTATTTTCATCCTACTGATGTTTGTGCCTTTATAATAATTCCAAAATCGCATATACTTAATAATAAGTAATGCACATGTATATTACAACGTAATGCGCATAATAATGCAACAGTTTCACAGTATAAAGACCATTTGTCTTTATCAGAATACAAACCTTGAATCCTCGATATCTGCCGAGATGCGATTCGAAAATGCGCTCTTACGTTTCGCAATTTTAGGGGATTTTAAGGAACAAGATGTCGTATCGTATATAACAGCAATAATAATACTACCTTAAATGCAAATGTCACAGGTATTTGTTCTCGTGCCCCTAAAGCTCCTTTCACTATTTGTTATCAGTCTAAAACCTATCACCTTACTATTGGGAATATCGGAGAAAATCATTATTTTGGTTGGGAATATATTTAAAGAAGACAGAAATTGTTGGCATTTGAGATTCTATGATCTCCAAGGGTCAATTTTTAGAAATAATTTTATTCAATAAGAGATAACCTTGGCACATGGCCTATACATGTGTGTGTGTATATTATATATATATATATATATATATATATATATATATATATATATATATATATATATATATATATATATATATATATATTTATATAATGGGCTGACACAATATAACACAAAAAGAATAGAATAGCAACATTCAAAAGGACACTCACACGGTAAATTGTTCGAGCTTTCGGCCCTCTCAGTGGCCTTCTTCAAGAGAGACTGAAAATATGCTGTTGCTTACGAGAGGGGAAAGAGGTATGGGCGGGGAGGGGAGGTGTGGAAGGAATGCTGGGAGGGAAATTAAAGATGGCGGTTAAGGGTGGGAATTTTGAAAGAACGGAAAGCTAATATGTAGGCGGATTCACGAGTTCTCACCTCTATATTGGTGGCTGAATCAGGTAGGGATTCTAGGATGCTGAGAGCAAAACACTGGTCGAATAAAAAGGTTGTGGGAATTGGCGTGTGAAGGGATAGAAAGAGAAGAGAGTGAGGCAGAATTGCAGGAGTACCGGTGATTATTCATTCGGATGAATAAGGGGGTAATGCATTCGCCTAGGTAAAATGAAGTGCAATGTTTGCATGATAAAAGATAAATAATGTTTTTTGAGAGGCAATTAGCGTGGGAACGAGGTGAGGGGGCAATGAGGGGATGTAGGGAGAGGGGAGTAGGCATAATAAGAGGACAGGTCTTACATCGGGGGCGGTTGCAAGTTGGGGAAATATTGGGAAATTTGTCACGGGGGGGCGCCAAAGGGTTGGTGGATCTCAGGTTTTTGAGATTGGCGGGTCGTCTGTATGTGATAGATGGGCATTGGGGTAGTAAGGATGAGGTCGCGTCATTGTCATGTAAAATTGGAAACATTTCTTTAAGGAGGGTTTTCAGTCTGTGTGATCCGGGGTGGTGCAATATATATATATATTTATATATATACCATAAAAACAGTACCCCGAAGGTCGGTTTAGTAGGTGATGGTAGAGATCACGATACTAAGCCCTATACGGCGTGTGAAATTCACACATCAGGGTAGGGGGGCCGGTTCCTTTCCCTGTGCCGGTTATGGTTCCCCAGGAAGACCTGGTACCCGAAAAATCACTTAAGCTTGGGTGGAGCTACAGGTGCCTTGCCCGGGAATCGAACCCGGGACCCTCCGGTCAGCAGTCCAACGCTCTACCCACTGGACTACCGCGACCCACACACACACACACACACACACACACACACACACACACACACACACACACACACACACACATATATATATATATATATATATATATACTATATATATATACATAAACACACACACATAGTGGGAATAGGAGTACGTGTTATTTTCTTTGCATGTAATCTCGCTTCTCCGTTTTAATTATTATTCACAGATTTGTCGACTATATCTATTTATAGTTGATATATGTATATATATATATATATATATATATATATATATATATATATATGTGTGTGTGTGTGTATATATATGTGTGTATATATGTATGTGTATATATATACTATATATATATATATATATATATATATATATATATATATATATAGCTATTATAGTGCGGAAAACATATTTATTCATGGTTTAATCTCTATGTGGTGAGTCTCTGTCTGTTCTTTAACGATCCTATGGATTCTTATTTAGTATCATGCATGCATCGTACCAAGAAGTCTATATACGAAAGTTTTTTATAAACAGTATTTGCAGTATTCCTCGCCCAATGTTTGATTCCAAACTGAAATATAAAGGTGATATTATTTTAGATGTTGTGAAAAAACTGCTGCTGATCAAAGAAATTAAATGGTTGGAAGTATTATACAATTATTTTTATTACTATATCTTTGCTACGACTTCCATTTTCTGATGTCCCTGTGTGTTATTTATGTCAAAACTGCAGCCAATAGTCAGCAAGAGAGACAGTAAATTTCATGGTATGAAACGTCACGTCTCTGACGTCACACAATAGCCGCACGGCGGTGAATTTTCGGAACTCACCCGATGTTTAGTGTTTTATTTTGTTCCATATCAATGTGGTCACCATAGAAACCTAATGATGGCCGCCTGTTCTTTTTCCTCAATTAGGGAGAATTTCAAACCAATTCGAGCGTGGAACAGAATATAAATATTCAAAAAAACGACGCATTACATAATAAAGTGTGCATGAATGTGATTTCGAAATAAAATGTTATATTTTCATTTCGCCATATTGGAGGGCACAAAAAAATAATTGTCCTCAGTGATCCGAATTACCACGATCAGTCATGCAATTATGCCCATGCAATTTGCACCCATGCAAATATTTTTGTCATGCCGAGGAAAACCGCGTGAACAAGTAATTTTTGGCCAAATTAACCGTTTTAAAATTGGTGAAAAAATTAATGCAATTCCCCAAACCCAGACCTGAGGGATCTGTATTCACATGAGTCACCGCAATTCACCGCAATTCACCGCAAAGGTGCATTAAAAGAACTTTGGTGCTTTGGGTCAGGGAGCATGCACCGTTAAAAGATTAAATAAATATACATACATATATTTATGTATATGTATGTATATATATGTATATGTATGCATGTATATATATATATATATATATATATATATATTATTAGGTAATATACCGGTTAAGGTAGGTTTTAGGATGGACAGAATTACTAATTAAATAATTTGTGGCCCCTAGCAAAACACAAAATCCTACCCTACATCAGGTCCCTCTTCATCTCTGAGTACTTTCTTCCTCCCTTCATCCCGTCCAGCATCCCTATCCTGTTCCTTCCCTTTCCTCGTTTGCCTAACATTCTCCCCTCAATTACAGTCTTCAACATCCCGCTGCCGGTCAATACCCCCTTCAGCCACTTTTCCTGCCTCCATAGGATTGCTCCCAACAAACCCCTCTCTTCGCCCACCATACCAAGTACTACCTCGTTTGTTTTCTTCTCTGTCCATTTCACCTTCTCCATTCTTCTCCACACCCACATTTCAAAAGCCTCCAGTCTACGTCTATCCTCCTGCTTCAATGACCACGTTTCCACGCCGTACATAGCCACGCTCCATATCAAAGTTTTTACGAGTCTTTTCTTAACATCCTTACTCAACGTCCCTCTCATCAACTCCCTCCTCCTTGTGAAAGCCTCTTTGCCTAGCGCAATTCTTCTCCTTACGTCCCTACTACTTTGACCCTGTTGGTCCAAAACACTACCGAGATATGTTAACTGTTCTACCTGCTTTAGTTTTTTCCCTCCTATTTTAATATATATATATATATATATATATATATATATATATATATATATATATATATATATATATATACTATATATATATTTATATTTATATGTATTTATATTACAAATAAATAGATACAAACATGTCTGTGTACATCAAGGCAATAATATTTGCGTTCTTGTGGAGGTTTCAATTTATCATTTTAAGTTTGGGGAATGTCCTTTCTTTTATGTTCTTATGATTGTGTGTCTTGCAAAGGGAAGAAAGGGGGGGGGTGAATCTCTATGCGGTCTGGTCCCTTTCTTATCTTAATCCTGGTGGTCCAATGTGCCGAAGTGTAATGCGGAGGCCATTTTAATTCAGTCGCTGTAGCGAGCGAACACGAAACTCTTCCTGAAAAGTCTCTAAATGTGAAATGGATAAAAAAATATATAATGGAGTGCCTGAGTAAGAATCACGTGCAGCTTCACAACAACTGTGTAACGCAGCGAAATCCATTCCAAAAAAAATTAACTATACTCTTTTGTTTTTATTTCGGTCGAGTTAACGGTAGTCCTTCGTTGCTGTGGGAGGACATCAACGGAGATTTATGTCTGTGATTATTGCGTGCTGTGGACCCGTGCCGCACCTTCACGAGGAAAGAAGCGACTGGCACAATATCTTCTCATACCTCCCAAACTTCCAGTTTCATTTTAGAACCAAGGGGACGGATGCCCCCCGTAAAGGATTCAAGGCATTCCACGTATACAGAGAGTGTGAGAGAGAGAGACAGAGGGAAAATTCGGAATGTATATTCAATTTAGGGCGACCGCCTTTCTGGAAATAAACTTAATAAAAGCTTCTCCCATAAATTTTACCGAATGTGCTGCATGTCCTTTTACTATGAACGTTCAGATTCCATCTGTTGGACCGAGAATCCTAGTCATATCCAGTAGTCAAACAAGTTTATGCTTGCACACGACTGTGGAATGTTATCTCAGCAGAAGGATACAATTTCCATACCAGCATAAACAGATGAAATATACGAGACACAACTGAAAAAAGGTGGCTGAAGAACGGCAACATACTATAAAATAAAATAATGTACAAACTTGAACGAGCATAGATAAGGCATGGATGTTTAAAGTTCCAATGGCTTTCGTTAAGTTATATATTGGTCATCTCCAAAACTGACTAAAGAGACATGACTGCAGGAAACGTCGGAACATTTATGTGAGTAACCTCTTTATGCGTTTTATTATAATTAAGAGAAGTCCACTGAGGAAAGTTAAGTGTTTTTTTGTTGGGTGCAGCACCTAAAGCACTGCTATATCTATAAAACCCCTCTTAACACGACACGGGATAATTAATTCAATAAACCTGCATTGCAATTGGAACTAGTCTTCATTTCTACAAACTTCCTGCCATTTTTCATTCCATCCTACATCCACATTCTTTTCCCTGCCCCTTCCTGGAGTGTCCTATATTCCATCCTCCATATCACAGAATTCAAAATTCCTTTGCCACTCAATATTACTTTCTGAATCCTTTTTTCCTGTCTTATTTGGATTTTTCCCAACAATCATCTCTCTTCCCCCACCATGCATTTCCTCGCTTGTTTTCCTTTCCGACCATTGCGCTTTTTCCGCTTACCTACGCAATCACATCCCATTAACCTCTATTCTACGTCTATAGTCTTTCTTCGTCAACCGGATTTCCGGCTCGGAAATGCTGCACTCCATATTAAAATGTTTAATTTGCCTTTCCTTTTCGTCATTTTTTTGGTATTATTCGTAATTTTTACTAGCCTTCGATATCTCCACCTATGCACCACGCGCCAATTTCAATTCCTCCCCCTTTATTCTTTCGTCTTTCCCTGTTATATATATATCTCTCTCTCTTCTACCTTGGAAGCACTCCAATTTAAATCATTATCTCCGATATTCCTCTTTTCTGTAAATTATTTTTTCTTCACTTCTTGAACTTGCAGTTGTGTTCTTTTACCCAAGGTTTTTGAAGATATTTTTTAAACTTCTGTCACTCATTCTTTATAAATACCCAACAAGAGTTTTAACCTTTGTAATTGTTTGTCACCGTCATATTTTTTATATTTTTATATAAATAATGATTTCTTTTTTATTTCCATACTTTTTTTGATTTTTTAGTGGACCTAGTATTTTCCAAATGATCCAAATTTTTAGTGGTTTTAACTTGTCTACATTATGTTTCCCTGCTTTAATAAATTTGCTTGCATATAGGAATTCTGGCTTCACCATTATTATACTTTCCTATTTTCAAGTTCACATGTCCACTTTTTGTCGTAAATATCCTTAGCTATGACACATGCCGTTTGGATTTTTCTAATCCAATCCGCCATAGCAGTTTTTTCTCAACAATTTTCTTGTTTACTTCTCCAAAATATTTAAATTATTTTAAACCTTTATACATGGCAAATGCCTGTTGATTAAGATTTTTTAGCATATTTTATGAATGTAGTTTTTTATTGTGACATTCTTCACACATTCTATTTTAATACATTCTTCATACCAAAATACACGTACAAAAAAAATTATCCTAAGAGTTTTTACATTTCATACCCCTGCTATTCAAAAACCTTCATAAAGCCGCGAAGGAATTCTGTTGGTTCTGAAGGTATTTTAAGAACCTTCAGACGCTTTTAAAAACCAGAAACCTACTAAGATCTTTTTTCATCGCTATCATTAGTTTTCTGAACATCTGCACGAAAAATATGGTTACTTGCGAGGATATTGGACCTTGTACGCTCATGTGACTGAATGCCGTTATGATTTAATAAACATGTTTTTAATTTTATCAAAATTTTAACTTCCAGATATTTCTTATTAATTAGGTGCAAACTATCAGTTACAAATGATGTATCTTTGTAGTCAATCAATGTAATTTTTTTTGCTCGCTTGTTTTTATTTCTTTATTTTCATTATTCAGTCATTAAAAAAACAATCCTGTAGATTATAGCTGAAATTTCTAAAATTCTTTATTAACAATTTTACCAGTGTCGAAAAATTAATGACAAGTAAAATTTTGAAATCTTTCAGTCTGACAGATAGTGCATGGTGTAGAATATAAAAAAAGGACTCTGTTGAATAAATGATGTTGACTTAATCTCATGGCACCATTTTGTAATTAAAAAGTCACACACTCTTTGAAACGAGAAGACTTCCAGCCTGACGCTGCAGAAGTCATATTTGGGAGGGAGTTCAGATACTGCTCGTAAGGGAATGCGTTCTAATTCTGAAGACGCCTCTGAGCATAAGATATTAAAACTCAAAGGGTGTAATTTTAAGGTTGCCGGAACTTTATGAGAAGGCGCAGATGGCAGAGTGATAAGGAATGTATCCCATGACCCGTATGTGTGAGCCTCGCGTGGCGCGGAGGATTAGGAAGTTGACCTTAAAAGACATCTACGAGGATCACGTAGTGGTGTTGCTCCCATGTTTTATTCGTCACCTTGGAAACGAAAAGCTTTCCTCAATATTCTCCAAAATAGAGAATGTTGTTGACTAAAACTGCAATAGTAATTGTAATTTTACCATTGGAAAATATATTGAACTAATCTACACAATGTGCCAATAATTAACTGCCTTAAAATCATTCCCAAATTATTATACAGTTTTTAGCATAAATTAATACTTTGTAATCTGTGAGGTGGAAATAGCGAATCCTTCAAAGCCTTCAATATATATATATATATATATATATATATATATATGTGTGTGTGTGTGTGTGTGTGTGTGTGTACATATATAATAATTATTATTATTTTTAGGTAATCTACCGGTTAAGGTAAATTTCAGATGGACATAACTACCAAATAAATATTTTGTGACTCCTAACAAAACACAAAATCCATCATCCTACTCCACATTAGGTCCCTCTTCATCTCTGAGTACTTCCCACCTCCCTTCATCCTTCGTCCAACATCCCTATCCTGCTCCTTCCATTTCCTTGTTTGCCTAGCATTCTCCCCTCTATTACACTTTTCAACATCCCACTGCCGGTCAATACTCCCTTCATCCACTTTTCTTGCCTCCATAGGATTTCTCCCAACAAACCCCTCTCTTCGCCCACCATACCAAGTACTTCCTCATTTGTTTTCTTCTCTGTCCATTTCACCTTCTCCATTCTTCTCCACACCCACATTTCAAAAGCCTCCAGTCTACGTCTATCCTCCTGCTTCAATGACCACGTTTCCGCGCCGTACATAGCTACGTTCAATAACAAATTTTTTACCACCCTTTTCTTAATATTCTTACTCGACTTCCCCATCATCAACTCCCTCCTCCTTGTGAAAGCCTCTTTGCCTAGCGCAATTCTTCTCCTTACGTCTCCTACTTTGACCCCGCTGGTCCAAAACACGACCAAGATACGTAAACTGTTCTACCTGCTCTAGCTTTTTCCCCCCAATTTTAATGTTTAGCTTAGCCTTTTTCTTTCTAGAAAATCGCATAACCTTTGTTTTATTAATATTTATTTTCATCCCATACCTGTCGCACTGAATTTCCAATTCCCTCAGCAATGCTTGCAACCCCTTGGCTGACTGAGAAACTAAAGCTTGGTCATCAGCAAACCTAACTGATTTTATGAATTCCCCGCCCACCTTCATTCCTACCTCCAGTTCTTCCCATGCCTCTTTGTTAATTTCCTCTGCTTACAGGTTGAACAGCAACGGTGATAATGGGCAACCCTGCCCATTATATATATTCACTTGGATATAGGTATAAGGAAAAGGGATAACACATAACAAAGACCAACGCAGAAGGGGTGGGGAAGGCAGAATGGAGCACATCACAGGCGCTAAAATATTTCATTTACCCTTACTTCATCCTTGCAACTTTAGATCTGTAAGGCCAATGCTCTTAGCCACTTGAGGAAGCAAGGAAACTTAAATAACGCTGAAACCTGAGTGGGCAACCAACTGCTCTGATTCTTTGGCCATGAGATGGCGTTCGGGAGCTATTTCAACGCACCGAAGGAGAAATGGACGAGGACCGAAGAGAAAAGGGTAATTTGGAAAACAATCATAGATCTTCACGATGGATTGAAGCAGTGCGTTTCGTGACACGCATTGTCGGAAGAAGGAAACGAGCCACATTGGCCAAATACACACAAATTACGTACACACATAACACAAATGCTCGTAGCATATACATGTTTATATAAATGAATGTAATCTTATAAATTTACGTAATTTAATTTTAATTATCGAATTCAAAATTTTGCGCTAAAAAATAGTATAATGCTATTTAGTATTTATAAAACAACTAATTCATACTATGCCATCACTATATCGGGTTAGAAAGTTAAAATGAGAAATACGAAAGACAAAAGAATGAAAAGTAACAAAATTTTTTGCTGTACAAATGTCAATATTCTCAGAAATTTCAAGAATAAACTTTCCTTAGAATATGTATATTGTTGATAATAGACTCATTTAGGTTTGCAGGAACACTGCTCCAATCCCGTTAATTAGGTATGACATTAATTACCGTTAATCCTTTGTGCTCGGATTTTCATCATGAAGTTTGTTTTTTCCCTGTAGTCTATCATGGTTTTCTCTCAATGGAACATTCTACACAAACCTTATTCTTTTTTTCCTTGTATTCAAATACTTTCTTTGGCATTGCAGTCTTAGCATTTAAGACTTCCACTCCATCTTTCTATGTCCATTCAACTCATATCTGGCCGTCTGGTTTTGTACTTTCTCCAACTTTGTCATATTACATTCTACGTGAGGATCCCAAGTAATCGATGCATTTTCCAACATTTTTATATTTATATTAGTACTCTGCAAGCCACCGGTCAAGTCTACGGTGTGTGGCAGGGGGCGAACACACAACAAAAGAATTTTGATCCAAATATGACCCTACCGCGGTCGGATAATGTTTTACTGATCCCTTATTGTACATGGACAAATTGAGATCTTTAATCGATGTGTTCTACACTTGATATCTAATTTTATTGACAAGATCTCTCTTTTCCAACTAGAGTCTTTCTAATTTGCTTTTTCCTTAATGGTTGCTATACTTTCCTTAAGGTTGTTTATTTATCAATTCAAGTGGTATGGAGTTTGGTAGATCAAAGGATTGTAGTGATTAATGTTTATTGTGTATGTCGTAGTTGTCTTGTATGTATGTTTAAACGTACTCTACCCACTTCTAATGAAATTGAGCTACTGCTTTCCCCGTGATCATTCCCTCTTTGAGTGATCTTCCATTGCTCTGGTAGTGGGTGAAACATCTCCCGATTGGAGTCAGTAACCCTCCGCTGATTTCAGTGATAATTTACGTTTCTTCAATAGCTTAGTTGTTCAAGCATCGGCCTGGCTGATCGGAAGTCCGCGGTTCAAGTCCCAGTCTTTGGGATATTCTGCCGGTCTTATATCCTTAATCCTACCACATTCCCTGCTAACCGTATGTTCGTCCGTTGCGTGTATTTCTATACATGTCCCCCTTGTCTAATGCCAAAATGCAATGTAAGTATACAAGGTTTCAATTATGACAAACAGATAGTCCTGCTCATAAGTGAGTGGGTACTATCCACTTAAACCACCAAGACTCGTTATAATAGTGAGTCATCGCTAACGAAGAAAAAATGAAAGAGAACTCTTATACCACAATGTGTCTAGATGCTACACCCCCATAAAGACGTCCTCTGTGTTTTAAGTGATCAGCAGTCAACTTTTACTCCTGACCACTTAACTTTCCAAGACGAACCACGTATTGAACTCCTTAAAGAAAAAATAAAAACCACATAACCATAACGTTAACTAACCAAAACCACAAAAATTTCGCTCCTTCTAACCAACTTTCTTGTTTGCCGGAGTAGTTACATAAGTTTTAACTTTTAGACCTAGATATTGTCTATTGAGACGTGTGTCTTTAAGATGTGTGTCTGTTGAAGAATACATGGGTGGTCTGAAAAGTTTCCGACCTAACAAAGATATAAGACATGTTTTCTGAAAGTTTCGAGGTTGGTCTAAAAAGAAGAAAGTATGCTAACGGCAACCATCTTTGTTTGGCATTAATTTTTCGTCGCACCATTGTGCCGCGGGGATTCGTGGCAGTCCAGTTGGTAGAGTGTTCGGCTTCTGATCCGAGGGTCAGATTTCGATTACGCGTGACGTCCCTGGGTACTGTCACCTTCACTCAAGCTGTGTGATTTTTCGGTTACCGGATCTTCCCTGGGAAATCACTGCTGGCGCAGGGCATAAGTATCTGGATTTCCCTTGTATTGTTAATATTTGAATTTCACATGCAGTTGGGCGTGGGACGAGGTGAGCTCAAACTCTCAGGCCATCCTTTTGGATTGATTACTATGGTTGGCTGTTGCACATGACACCGAATACTTCAGACTTATTGAGCCCATGCGAAAAATAATTTAAGTGTGCAAGCTCTCATGAAAAAGAGTGAACCGGTTTTATGGCAGATGGTTCTCGATTCTCATACTAGGTTTTCTTTTAAATCAAATTACTTTCTTAGGTTCACTATTTTATCAATTCGGAATCTGGAGGGAGAGGGAGGTAGACTGAGTAGTGGGGGAGGAGGTGGATGAGGATAGGATGGAGAGAGAGAGAGAGATGGAAAGGGCCTTGTTCTGCTGTGGATGGATGGTTGGTTACGCCCGGGCGGTAAGAGTGGAGAAGGGCATTGTGGAGGATTGTGGGGGATTCGTGTGGTGGAGGGGTGGGTTTCGAGGGGCGTTGCATGGAGGATGCTGGGACCGGGATAAGGGCGAGGGGGATGAGTGGGGGAGGAGGGGAGCGCTTTAAAGGACCGGGAGCGGGATGTGTGGCGGAGGTGTCCGCATGTGGGACGGAGGCTGGGAGGTTTGCCGGTGGTGATGTGGTGAGAGACGGAGCCACTTTCAAGTGAAGGATATAAGAACGAGAGGGAGGGAAAGGGATATCGAGGCGGTTGGGCGGGAGAGGGGGGAAGGAAGTGAGGGGGATATGTGAGAAAAGGAATGTTGGAGCGTATGGGCGGAGAAACAAAACAGGAAATCAATTAGTGGAAAATGATATATTTTGATAAGGTCACGGGGGAGGGGGAAGGGTTGGAATTTTTGGTGGATTCAGTGAAAAGTTTGCTTGAATATTCAGGGTGCTTCCCTATCAATATTGATCATTGATGTATATCGCGATTCAGTTGGTGCTTATCGTTTAGTAAGTGTGTTGCGAAAATACTCGTCAAAACTTCGATATGAAGCATGGTTTTGTACGACGCTGGAACAAGGACACCGTTGCAAGGAGAAAGGTGTTTAGTGAAGACTTTTGAGCTGTGAGTTTGGGAAAGGATAGGAAAGGTAAAATGTACGGAAAGGAAAATAAATGAAGAGGCGTTAGACATTGTGGGGAATGAGAGAGGATTTTTTGGAGATTTCCAAATGAGGAGTAATATATAATTTTGTTCCTACCCCCATTCCCACATCCTAGTCGTGGTCTGCAGCAAACCATGTAGAAAAGTATACGAAAATTGGACGCAAAGAGCATTTTGAATGACAAAAGAATGTTGAGGAGTACGATATAGAAGGGAGGGTAAAACGATAGGCATGTTGAACGTAATGAAGGGTGGAAGGAAGTATGCAAAATCGAAGCAGAGTTAATTGTAGTGTTAAGTCTCAGGTTGTCTCTTTCTAATCGTGGATAAGAAATGCAGGGTTATTCGGCCTTTTTCAATCCGAAAAACACCTTAAATTGTAGACTAAGAAATAATGAGTGTTTAAGGCAAAGAAATGACATTTTAGATCGTCCTCATTTTCGTTGATCGAAGCAGCATAAAATCATAACGTAAAATATAGTATATATCCGGAGGCGGCGAAGACGGCAACCGTTAGAAGTGAGTTTGACATGTAATTTGGTACTTTGTATGTTACATTAGAGTAATTCTCTTAACAATTCCGCATTGATTTCCACTTTACTACGCCTTCGTGTGTTTTTGATTGACGTCCTCATTTATTGTGTCGATATTTATGAAGGAAGTTGGAGTAAGCCGGAGCGAATATAAGACGAATTGAATGTCTGCTGGACCAGTGCGAATGGGAGATGTGACATTGAGGGCCAATAGAGGGAAGATGAGCCGTGAAGAAAGAAAAATATCCGAAAATTAGGATGCAAGTGTTTCTGGAACGATTTATTCGAAAATGAGATTCTCCTATTCTAATTTAACCGGTCACAGCAGATATCGACCTAATGATGACAGCCGTTATAAAGTTAAAATATTCGTCTTCCATCAGGCGTCTGGACCCTCATTTTGCGAAGAACAAACTATCAGTTCCAGTTATCAATCCGAAGATTCGATTTCTTAGCCTCTTCCTTCTCCAGTGAAGTCCACTCCGGTCATCCACTCATCCACTTCCGTTTGAATATCTCATTATCTTCTTGGCGCATTTCATTATCAGTCTCACTCTGTTGTTCCTTTCGTGTTATTATCTCGTTTCTGACTTGAGGAAGATGTTTCGCCTACATCACTTTCAGGCATTTATTCTTTTCTTTTCAGTGTTTTCAAACGGCATTGTGTATTCTCTTCTGCTTGTAGGACTTATGCTCCAGTTTTCGCTTCCGTGGTTCGCTCTGGTCGTGTTGACTTTCACCGTTACGAGTATATGGTGTAGCGAATATCCATTGCCTCCATCTTTCGTAAAGTTTCCATCTTTTCTAGTGTTGTTATTATCTGTGGTCCACTGCCATAGAAAAATATGTTCCGGATATGAGTTTAATCGTTGGGTTTCTAAAATTTCAAGCTGGTACGTATTTCTAACAAATGTATGCCATTATAATTTAAAATCCCTTCTTTATCTGGTCCATTTTTCTGTTTGTATCGTTCTTGATTCTTACATCAGTGGTGATTCTCCTTCTTATATATATATATATATATATATATATATATATATATATATATATATATATATATATATATATATATATATATATATATATATATATATATATATATATATATATATATATATATATATCGCATTCTTTTTTTTCCTTCCTCTATCATTTGTGCTGTCTTCATGTGTTTGTATAATTTATTCGCATTTTTAGCTCTCTGCAAGTCAATGCTAGGTTGCGCGGCAAGGATTTAATACACACCAGGCTAATTTTGCCGCCCCGAATATTACTTTACCGCGGTCGGACAATGTTATTTTGATCCCTTATCGTTCTTGGAAAAAATTGCATTTTTAATCCATCTGTTCTACTATTAATCTCTCTAATTTTATTGACATGATCTCCCCTACCGTATTAAGATAGGGATAATAATACATTTTCAACATCAATGCTGAAGAGACGCTCTCCCAATTAATGCAAGAGCTTCAATCTGTAATTTAACCTTCACTCCGTTGTGTGATTCACAGCCTAGCTGATCTAATATTTTGGATACGCTACTAAGTCTATCATTACAGCGTTTTACAAATCTAGCTCCTCTATGCTGCACGAGATCCGATTCGGCAATTAATCCAACTTCGTGAGGATCCCATATACTTACAGCATTACCAAATCTTACGACCGTCTTCCGAGAGCATGACCAAATCTTACCTGAGTCTTCCGACAGCCCCTTGGCGACCATCTTGGTACCCCTTTTCCATGACTAAATCTTCTTTAAGAATGCATAGCACTGTTTTTCTGAATATTGCACTCTTCTGCCAACATCCTGATACTTGGAGGTCAATAGGAATTAAGCATTTGTCTGACATTTTGCACATTTTCATCACACTGTGTTGTTGATGGATGTCTCCAGGGTATTCCTCATCGTCAACCTCCTCTCTACCCTCCCTGAACATCCTGTGCAAGCAGAAAACCATTCCTCGGGACATTTTTGTATCTCCCGAACCCAATTTTTTGAGCTCAAAACCAAATGATACCGCGTATCGCTGCTCTATAGAACTATCGCGAATTCGTGACGCGACCTTCGAACAGGGGCCCGGGTTTTGTAGTGATCAGCACACTGTAACGGCCCACAGATAACCGAAACGGGTCGCGTTGCTTTCCCCAGACCTCCCACCACCAATCCCGCCACAAATCGTCCCACTCCTGCCGTCCATTAGCCAATCAAAGAGTGAGTAGGGAAAGGATATGCATGCTAGAAGGAATTAAGAGGGAAGAGAAGAATGTGGAATTGAAGAAGGAATTATTTTGCCCTAGTGCATACATGGTATTAATAGGTTTAGAAGTATATTAGTGGTAGAACAAAACAATAAAAAAATAAAAAGCAAGCGTCATTGTTTTATCATAGTTAATTGACATAACTGCAGCAGCAGATTTGTATTAATTTTTGTAGGTAAAATACGATCGCACAACTTACGCTCAACAGTAGTGACCTCAGTTGGCATAATACAGTAATTTAATGTGAATAGACAACTACGATTATGATAAGGCTACTTTACTGCGTCCAACGTAAAGACATAAAGCGATAGTCTTCAAACTTTAAATCCATCGACACTGTGTTAATTTCAACAATAAAGAAATGAGGATAAAAAATCTCTTTAAGATCTTTATAGTTACTTTTCGAACATTTAAATGCTATAATCCCCAAACACATCATCTGAGTAATTCTCATTAGACTTTCTCGATTATCGTATATATAAGTACCAATCCATCGTCGTAAATGTTTAAAATACATCAGAATTTAATTTAGTCTTTTTTCGCTTCATCCCAAAGAAATATAATGGGCTTTATCCCCCCCCCTTTAAATCTAAATCGTTAAATTATCTTTCAACATCCCTTAAAGAGATATGCAGAGCGAAAGATGTCGTCAGCATAAAAAAAATTAGGAATCATAATAAGTGGCGGGGTAGAAGACAAAAAAGGAAGAATGGAAAGGGAGAGAGCCGGGGAGAAAGGAAAAGTTGAGAGAGGGTTTTTTTTAGTACATGCACTGCTATGTTTTTCAAAGTGTAGAACGAGATATTTTCGGGGGGTGGGGGTGTGGGAGGGTTTTTTCTATGGTCGGGATTGGGGAGGCAGGAGGAAACTGTCGGGCGGAGAGGTAGGAGGGAGGATGAGATCGAAAAAGTAAGAGCAGGGGGGATAGGGAGGAAGTGAGGGGAGGAGACGAAATCGGGTGGGGGAAAGGTCAGGTGGAATTGGAAATTCTTGAGAAAGCGGGAAAGGAAGTGGTAGGGGTTAATCTGCAAGGGCGGTGGAAGGGGCTAAGGGATGTCCACGTAGCCTCGCGGTTCCCTTGCAGTACTCTCTCGAAGATTCGCAGAGGGAGGGGAGGGTAAAATATACTTCCCCGTTACCTCGGGTCTCGAGCGGCGGCGGTGTGGGGGGGGGGGTGTGGGGGAGTAGTCTTGGATTACTTTTTGTAGTCTAACGTGGGTGGGGTTTGGAACGATAGTTAGGGTTTGCTGGCGGTCGGGTGGTCTGGAGATAAGACCCCTTACGGAGTGGAAAGGGAAACGTTACGGCGCCGTAAAAATACCCTTTTTATCCGCGCTCGTGGGAGATACAGAAAACCACGCAACCAATCCAGTCATTTTTCAAACCCTCTTCCTCTTTTTTTTTCACCGCATGCTTGGAAAGTGTTGCAGCGTGGAATTTCCGATCCGGGACCAAGGGAAAGACATTAACAGGAACACCACAGCTCTGGGAAACTTGGATTGTATAACTTGGAGTCAGGGTCATGAAGTGCAGGGAAAATTCAGGGATTTTAGGCAAAAAATCACTGAAAAATATTGTCCTTGGTTTATCGCCTTATCCTTTTAGACATGAAACGGAAAAAATGCAACAAAAACATAGTTCCATACACTTAAAAAAAACGCTCACTTTGATGACTATATATTTTCTTGGTTCCGGCCATCTACATCAGTGTACGACGAATTACTAATATGTGTGTATAAACACAAGTATGTATATATATATATATATATATATATATATATATATATATATATATATATATATATATATATATAGTTAGCACTGGCGAACAAAAACACAAAAAAGAAAAGAAACTCACACGTTTTCGAATTTTCGTTGGACAGTCACCTTTTTCAAGGGAGAGAAGACCTGTGTGTATATATATATATATATATATATATATATATACACACAGGTGCTAACTTGATATACGTTATTATTCACATAAGTTTTATATTTATATACACAGATAATATATATTAAACACATTATATATATATATATATATATATATATATATATATATATATATATATATATATACTAGCTGAATACCCGGCTTTGCACGGGTTAGGGCGAAACAATAATATAAATATACTACATAAATAAAAACAACAAATTATAAAGTACAATAATACACTACTTCATTCAAATTTAAGAATCTTTTTCATTTAACACCTGTTTATAAACTACATTTTTTGTTTCATATCCAGGAGAAAGAATATATAAATTTTTAGGCGAACCTACTCTGGAGCAAGCAACATAAAGTTGCCCGTGCCTAAAACATGGCGATCTTAGATCAACACCACAAAAACTTTAAAGACTGTCCCTGTGATTTATTAATGGTAATTGAAAAAGCTACCCGGACTGGAAACTGTAATCTTTTAAAGTTGAAGGGAAGATCATTTGGGATTAGAGGTATCCGTGGAATAAAAATTATTTCACCTTTTCCTTTTCCAGTTAAAATGACTGCCTGGATTATATTTTTCATTAATTTTGTCACACACAATCGTGTCCCATTGCAGAGTTTTGGTGGATCTAAATTTCGCAATAAAATGATTGGAGATCCTACTTTAAGTATAAGGCGATGTTGTGGCAATCCAGCTGGATCAAGTGAATTTAGGAATTCCGTTGGATAATTGACGGCTTCGTCAGCATCCACTACGGTATCAACCAATTTATATTCAATCACGTCTCCTGGCAGCATGGCTAGTATCTCCTTGTTAATTTCATTAACATCATCGTTCTTAGGAGCAAGAATGGCTCTTTCTCGCAACCATTCTAAATTTTTATAATTTTGGTTAACGTTAGGATAGACTGCTTGTATCATATCGCGGACAGTTTTCACCGATACACATAAATCTGATGACAATTTTATCATACCAGATGCTTCAATAACTAATCTATTTTCTCCAATCTCCAAAAGTTTATTTGCAAAATTTTGAGCATTCCCATCTCTTAAGAGGATTCGCATGTTTTGTTTAAGGCTAATTTCTTGGACATGATTCCATAGAACAGAATGTTTTAAACAGGCGTAAATTTCATCGGCTGGAGTCGATTTTAGAATGACAGGCAGAGTTTGACGGAAGTCTCCACACAGGAGTACCAGAGCTCCTCCCATTAAACTGCAGTTTCCTCTAAGATCTTGAAGTGTTGCGTTGGGGGTCTCAAGAGATTTTTTATGAGCCATCGTACACTCATCCCATACTATCAATTTACATTCTATAAGAACTTGTGCCTGGCCGCTTGTTTTATTTATATGACATGTGGGATTTTCTTGTCGGGAAATATTTAGTGGCAACTTAAGGGCAGAGTGGGCATTTCTTCCTCCTTCCATTAATGTCGCTGCAATACCTGAAGATGCAACGGCTAGAGCAATTTCTCCATGAACCCTGATTTCAGCGAGAACTAAATTAATTAAAAATGTTTTTCCTGTGCCACCAGCAGCATCAAGAAAAATGAAAACTCCTTCTTGTTTATCTACTTGATCCATTATTGTTTCGTACGCGAATTTCTGATCTTCATTAAGAAGTGGCTTTTTATCCGCGATGTATGCTTCTAAATCTAAGACATTGTAGCTAGTTTCACGTATATAATCTGGATAAAATACACCCTGTTGATCTTGTACAGGTGCAAAAAGACCGAGTTCCACTAAAGTCTTGTTAACCATGGTGATACACTTTTCCTCCAAAATAATCAAAGTTTTATTAAAACTGTCGGAGTTAAACGTAATATCCAATGTAGGATTTTCACGTCGAACTTTAGCCAGTATATCCTCACTCATTGATTCTTTATATTTTTCCCATATTGTTTTTGGGTTAGATGGATTACAGGAGGTTATTATGATGGCAAACAAAATTCGGATTTGTCCTGGAAGAGAAATCAAACTGGCCTCTCGCAATGAGTCATCCCAGTGTTGATCTCCTTCTAGCAACCCTAAATTCTGGCAAGCTTCTCTGAGTGTCTCACATATTTCTCCGTTTACCGTTCTTAATTCTGCAAATGAGCGAGGTCCTCTAATGGTATGTAGAAGCATTCTTAAAAAATAACATTCGGCGTTGTTAGGATGGACTGTGTAGACTCGGCCCAATGCGTCACATGAATAAATATTATTCTCAGGATCAAAGTTGCCTATTTTTCTTCTATAAAAGACTTTCCTTGATGTATTCCACGTATAATATCTCGGCAATTCTGAATACAATAGTGTTCTTGCAAAAGTATTCTGCTGGCATAGTTGGAAAAATGCTGTTTCTATGACAGCAAAAAAGTAAACAAATTACATACATAATAACAAACACTCTCCTTTATATATATAGATATGTATATATATATATATAACGAATTTGGACAGCAACAAACAATGTAAGAACACATAAAAATATCACTCACACGTTATTTCTTGATAATTTCGACGGAATTCAGCTCCGTCTTCATCGGAAGAAATAGAAGTAATGACTGAGAGTCGTTACTTCTATTTTTTCCGATGAAGATGGAGCTGAATTCCATCGAAATGATCAATAAATAACATGTGAGTAATCTTTTTATGTGTTCTTACATTGTTTATTGCTGTCCAAGTTTGTTGTTCAACAATTCTGTGTTTATTCGACGAAATTATCTATATATATATATATATATATATATATATATATATATATATATTATAATTTATGCATATATGGGTATATATGTGGGTCGCGATAGTCCAGTGGGTAGAGCGTTGGACTTCTGACCGGAGGGACCTTGGTTCGACTCCCGGGCAAGGCACTCTGGGCACCTGCAGCTCCACCCAAGCTATGTGATTTTTTGGGTACCAGATCTTCCTGGGAAACCATAAGCGGCACAGGGAAAGGAACTGGCCCCCCTACCCTAATGTGTGAATTTTCACACGCCGTATAGGGCTTAGTACTGGGTGAACTCTACCATCACTTACCAAACCGACCTTTGGGTTGATTACTGTGTTTATGGTTTTTTTAAATGTATATAATATACAATAATTTTTATACATATATGTATATATATATATATATATATATATATATATATATATATATATATGTAGATACACATGTACCAGAATTAGGCAACATGAAGTACAAAGAATTAAACAATAAATTGAGGCGGGCAACAAATAAAGCAAAAGAAGCATGTTGGAAGACGCAGTGCGAGAATATTAAAGGTCTGCAGAGGAAGGGTGAAATCGGTGCGCTGTACAGCAAAGTTAAATCGTTATCGGGAAGTAAGAAAGGAAGACCTATGCTAACAGTTAGAGATAGGGCGGGTGAGGTAATAGTTGACGCAGGAAAGATACAAGAGAGATGGAAGGAGTATATAGAAGAACTGTATAGTAGAGAACTTAGACCAACAAAGTTAGACATTGAAAAGGAACATGACGTAGAGGAAGATAGCTTAGGTCCAGGCATACTAGACAATGAGATAGAAAGGGCACTAAGGGAGATGAAACTAAATAAGGCCGAGGGGGTGGATAACATTCCCGCGGAACTATTGAAATGTTTAGGAAAATGTGGGAGGAAGAGGCTATATGCGCTGATCCGTAGTATTTATGGGGAAGGTATCTGGCTGGAAGACTTTGTGAGATCAGTTTTAGTTCCTATTCCGAAAAAGGTAAAGGCCACGTAATGTGAGGACTACAGGACTATTATTTTGATATCTTACGCAGCTAAAGTTGTCCTCAGGATCATAAACAAAAGGATGGAGAGTAGGGCAAATGATTACTTAGGGGATGATCAGTTTGGGTTTAGGAAGGGGAGAGGTACGCGTGATGCCATTGCAGTAATGAGATTTTTAATCGAGAGGAATATAGAACACAACCAAGAGGTATTTGCCTGTTTCGTAGAATTCGAAAAAGCGTTTGATAGAGTGAATTGGGAAAAAATAATGAGTATATTGCAGAAAATAGGAATAAATTCGAGGGAAAGGAGGCTAATCCGCAACCTGTACATGTCTCAGACTGCTCAGGTGCGGGTGGGAAACGGAGAGTCTGGATGGGCGGTGTTAGGAAGAGGTGTAAGGCAGGGTTGCCCATTATCACCGTTGCTGTTCAACCTGTATGCAGAGGAAATGATCAAAGAGGCATGGGAAGAACTGGAGGTAGGAATGAAAGTGGGCGGGGAATCCGTAAAATCAGTTAGGTTTGCTGATGACCAAGCTGTAGTTTGTCAGTCAGCCAAGGGGTTGCAAGCATTGCTGAGTGAATTGGAAATTCAGTGCGACAGGTATGGGATGAAAATAAATATTAATAAAACAAAGGTTATGCGATTTTCTAGAAAAAAAAGGCTACGCTAAACATTAAAATAGGAGGGCAAAAACTAGAGCAGGTAGAACAGTTTACGTATCTCGGTAGTGTTTTGGACCAACACGATCAAAGTAGAAGGGACGTAAAGAGAAGAATTGCACTAGGCAAAGAGGCTTTCACAAGGAGGAGGGAGTTGATGACGAGTACGTTGAGTAAGGATGTTAAGAAAAGACTCGTAAAAACTTTGATATGGAACGTAGCTATGTACGGCGCGGAAACGTGGTCATTGAAGCAGGACAATTGACGTAGACTGGAAGCTTTTGAAATGGGGGTGTGGAGAAGAATGGAGAAGGTGAAATGGACAGAGAAGAAAACAAATGAGGAAGTACTTGGTATGGTGGGCGAAGAGAGGGGTGTGTTGGGAGAAATCCTATGGAGGCAGGAGAAGTGGATGAATGGGGTATTGTCCGGCAGTGGGATGTTGAAGAGTGTAATAGAGGGGAGAATGTTAGGTAAACGAGGAAAGGGAAGGAACAGGATAGGGATGTTGGACGGGATGAAGGGAGGAAGAAAGTACTCAGAGATGAAGAGGGACCTGATGTAGAGAGGGACGCTGTGATTATCTGGGTGTCACAAATTGTTGAATTAGTAATTTTGTCCATCCAAAAACCTACCTTCACCGGTAGATTAGCTAATAAATAATAAAATAAATAAAATATACATGCACACACATATTGGAAGGATGAGCCGATGAAAATAATTAAAAAAAGTAAATACGGGAGAGCTAAACCGTGGGAGAAAAGTTCAATTAGAAATTACGTTAATATGAAACATATTTCAAACGAAAATATTTTCAGTACCATGCTCATTTTTTATATTCACACGGAAAAGGATTTTGGCGGATTCTGGACAATAATCTTCAAACGTTTTGGCTACAAAAAGGAAGGAAAAAAAGTATACCTTGTGCGGAATATCGAGGGATCCGGGTTCTTGTATGTCGGTACACGAAAATATATTTTTAAGTGCATTAATGATTAGACACATGAGCTTTTTGGGTGAGATATTATCAGGAAAAAATGGGAAGATATCAGGGCTGCAGGCAATGAGTCTCCGAAGAGAAATTCTGATATTGACAGGAATATATTTCAGGTCGTGGTTCAATTTTGTTTTAATGACTGTTAACATTCGGGCTTTCTTGCGGTTGAATCATCGAAAGTGTGACCTTTACGTGTATAACAACCAGCATATTCGACTGATGAGTTTTAGAAACTACAGCGTTGGAAACCATGATGGAATCAACGTTAAACTTCATCGTATCAAGCATGTGTGCGTGTGTGTGTGTGCGATGTCGGTGGGATTCAGACCATTCTGTTTACTTAGTTAACAGGCTGACCATCGGATTACCAGGGCCACCTGGTACGCTCCCATGTGAAATTGCTCTGTGGGTAACTGAGAAGTGCTTTTTCTCTCTTGACACCAGGATAAGGACGAAGAAAATTAAAGGTAAACTTTTTCCTACTCCGCTAGTTGCCGGCGTAGAGCTCGTATGGCCCATTTCATTTATTGGCTCGCTACCTACTTTAAGTTACCAAGTTGGAGAAAACGTCCAGTAGTTTACCAAGCGGCACCTAAAGGCAGGACGGAATTTTTTCCTTCCGGGAAGCATAAAGTACGCTCTTCGGAGAGTTTTAATATACAAGGAAAACGTCGGGGTCTGGAAAAATTCAATTTCCTTTGCCTTAGAAAATACTGACTTAATAAAGTTAGAAATGTGTATTAGTAGATACTAAAATATACTTTAATGGTGACACGTGTATATTACTATAGTTTATTATGCTAGTAATCAATATAACTTCACATGTACGTGTATTTATGATAGGGCATAATAAATGTGATTTAATTGACTACGTTAGGACAATAGCTCAAACTAAAATACCACTTTGGTGATTATTAGTAAATATTATGGTAATGTAGTTTTTGCCTGGTTGTAAATTGATCAAGCAAAATTTATCGTGGCGTACACTCACGTAATAAAGTCTACTTCTGATTTTATTTTAAGCTCATTGGAAACCAACGGAGACGTAAAATAAGTTCCTGTTATTTCTGTTATTAAAAATTCATGACGCATTCTGACAGTAATCCGGATAATATTTCAGCTTCTTAAAAATGGGTATATATTCCCATTCCGGAAAATATTTATTTCGTTCCCCTGAATTCTTTTTAATGGTACGAGTATTGCCGTTATCTGGCAGTCGAAATAAAATTTGAAAATCAAGTGCTTACTCGAAATAAGTTTGCAATAACATATTTATTTCGAGACGGCATTTGGTATATATATATATATATATACATATATATACATATATATATATATATATATATATATATATATATATATATATATATATATATATATGTTTATATATGTATGTGTGCTCATATATATGTATATGTATGTATATATATATGCATATATTTATATAAATTATATATATATATATATTTATATACATGTAATGCTTTAAGAACAATGAAAATTTAGTTACTAAATTAATGTGGTACGATTAAGAAGTTTTTTCGATGAAAATCAGTGCAACACATCAAATTGTTAGTTGAGTGTTTTCTGAAAGTGTTGAATGCGTCAATAGCTGAACAATAATATTCTCCTTAAATGTGATAGCTTTAGTTTTCCCCAAGAACTCTGCCTTAGCAATTAGATTACATCGCCGTTTCGAGAAAACACATATTTGTCGGAAAACAGCCAAGTGGCTGCTCGTCTTAATGGAATCGGAGCAATGCCGTCTGCAGGTATGCGTGATATCCGAGTGGTGCGGATCCGATTCCCGCGTAGGTGAGTTTATTTCACTTTGATCTTGTACTGTGTGATTATCTTTGTTGCTATATCTTTTTTAAAAACCAACAAAAATTGGGTGCATTAGGCTTGATAAATATTTGACGCAGAACATAGAAAAAGCAATTTCAGAGGTGAAATGAAATATTTTTGGTATTGTGGATACCTTTTTCCGCTTAAAGAAGAAAAGGACTCGTTTCGTCTACAGCTATCACAAAAATACGCCGCGAACCACGAAAAAACGTGTGTGGCAAGGGTTGCAAGCTCTAGGTGGGAAGAGTAAGGGACGAGGGAGAGAGAAAGAGAGTTTAAGGAGCAATAGAAAGGGAAGCAACAGATACTTAAAATCTCTGAAAAGGAGGTGCATATTAATTCACACATATGTGCATTTTAGCGCAAAAATTAATGGGCAAATTTCGCTGTGTCAATTGTGCATGTGTAATTCTACTGCAGGATTCGTATTGAATAAGAGGGGATAAAAATGGACATCAACCACTTACATGAAAGACCACCCCACTCTAAGAGGGATTATGTATAACTGGAATACAAGAAGGGGAAAACTAATTAAGCCACGGTCATGCATCTTGAGGTTCTTACCCCTGATATTATAGGTAGATAAAAATATTATCCTCCTCATGGCAGCTGACCGCATGAGCCATTAACCCCGCGGGGGTTAATTAATAATCCGATCCAAGAGCCGATTCGCATATTTTTGGATTTTTTGTAATATAAATAAATTATCCAAGGACGAACGTAATTCAATGAAAAGGACTCAAGTGAACAGCATCTTCCTGATGTTTATCAGAAAACCTTGACAGACAAAGAAAGATATTGTGTTCCAATCTAAAATGCTAAATTTATAGAAATTGCGGAAGATGCCGTAATCGTAACTTCTAACGGAGTCATCCACTAATAAGCATCTCAATGAAACAATTTCAGAGTGTAAAAAATATTCGCCTTGACCGGGATTTGATCACGGATCCCTCAATGTCTGGACTAGTGCTTTAGCCAGTTAAGCAGTCGATTTCAGTGTTTAAGAGGACGCATCGATATCTTAACTGACTCAAGCACTCGACCGGACATCGAGGGATCCGTGTTCGAATCCCGGTGAAGGCGAATGATTTTTACACTCTTAAATTGTTGAATTAATAATGCTAAAATATTTTGTGGCCCATGTTTATGATGATGATAATAGATTCATAAAATCTCACACGTCATTCATATCCTTTTTTAAACTCAGTCCATTCTTATCAAAAGAGTTAAAGAAATTCACAATTTTCTCCAAGATTGTACATTCGTCATTTTATTGGAACATCAAGACAATTCGCGCTTAACAAAAATGCTAGAGCTCCTTGGGATATTCCATAATAGTTTATATGAATCTGGTGCTAGAAGAGCGCTTTATGTTGATAATTTTCTAGCTGTATTCTATAAAGTCAAATACTCAAAATTTTCTTTGGAAATATAACGGAATCTATATTCTGTACAATAACTTTGATATCACCACTCTTCACCTATGACTTTGTCACAATGTTTTCAGCAGTACTTCCGCAGACATAAGTAATTCCTGAAAGATACTCACTTATTAATTACGGCCGAATAAATGACTTTATTCGGGGGCAAACCAATCTATTACCCAAGCGGAAAACATCTCACTACTGGCAAAAAATCAATCCAACAGCGTTTTCCTCTCGTACAGAGGGAGGGGAGACCTGTAAAAATGAAAGGGATTGAATAAAGAAAATGGGTGGAAGGAAGCAAGAAGAATGGATTATTGACGGCGAGGGAAAATAATTAAGAGATTTCATTGCAATCCGCTGATCTCCGGATGCGTGGGGTTGGGGTAACCCGTTTGAAATTGGATTAATAAACCCAGAGGCACGAATCCGGGCTCTGAATGACCTTTCTTTTACTGTTTTTTCCTTTTCCGGTGAAAAGGGAGAAATTGGGAGGAGGTGGTGGTTCTTAGACTTGGACGAAAGGAGCAGAATAGTTCGGTGCAGAGGGTGGAGTCATGGTTACGTTCTACTCCTTTGGCATTGAGGTAAAGGGAGGGGGAGAGAGGGGAAATGGAAGGGAGGGATGAGGGAGGGTGGGGTGAGGGAAAGGGGTGGTGGGAACCAAATTGAAAACGTTCGAAAAGGGACAGGGAGGAAGGTAGACGACTACCTGGGTACAAACTTTCGGCCGGAGCATGACTTCCATTCAAAGGGTGGAAATTATGAAAGGCACCAAACCATTGAGAAACGTTTAAGGCGAAAAAAAGTGCTCCTCAGCTTGACCCATGAGGAATTTAATGAGGTAGTGATAAAGGGGAATCGGCCCATCAATCATCAACCATCGTCGCTGAAAGAAAATATACATCTGTATATCCACGCATACAGTATATACCTATGTTGCTTTTCTTTCTTGAGAAAGGTGGTTTTGTGACGAAAATTCGGAATACGTGTGAGTTTCTATTTTGTGTGCTTCTCTGTGTTTTCGTTCAGTCATGTTATCTTGGTGTACATTATTGTTCACATCCGTGACTTTCATTAATGTTATATATATATATATATATATATATATACACATATATATATATACATATATATATACATATATATATATATATATATATATATATATATATACACACACACACACACATATATATATATATATATATATATATATATATATATATATATATATATATATATATATATATATATATATATATATATATATATACATGTATATATATACATGTATATCGATAATGTAGAAGCACTCACGAGAGCAGTCTTACTTAAAGAAGGCCGGAAGCTCAAACAATCTACAATGTGAGTGTCCTTTTACGTGTTATCTACTTCATTTTCTTTGCGTTCTATTGTGTCGTCCAAATGTTTTATGGAATGATTTTTATTATAGTGTGGGATATGTTGTTCCGCCCTGATATACGAGGGTAAAAAATGTAGCCGTGGTCAGTTGGCATTCATCTAAAATTTAACTTAAGCGGTTATTAATCAATTAAAATTCTTGAATATTGATAGAAAAGCTTGTGATAGGCAATGGCGGTTGACCGGTGAAACCATTTTTCAAATAAAATTGCTCTGAGCCATTCAAAATTGGTAGTTTTACCGAGTCAACTTGGAAGTTAGAATTATTTTTTCTAGGCGCTCTAAAATATGAAAAAACTGAATATTCTAATTTTCGTATGTCTGATGCGGTGGAAAATAGTTAAAAAAATATATTTCAAGAGAATCAATGTTCCATCCTCATGGGTACATTCAACAAGCGTCCTCAAGAGTATTTTTATTTACTTTTTTGCTGAAAAAACGGGCAGAGTTTTTAATGCACGAGTAAGTATTAGACAAGCCGACGTGCAGGAAGCCGCTATTGCCTCGCGACGTGTGCTCAATACTTATACGTCGAAGAGTCTCCAAAATATTGGCACCGTTGGCAACAGATTAATATTCGAGTTGTCCTCCTCTTTCAACTTCAAAAAAGCCCATCACTCCGCCCTCGTGGAAGAGGACCACTTCATCCCTCTACCCTCCCCCCGTCCCTGACGGGACGGTGAACAGGAAAGTGATTGAATGATCGAAGCGGCCCTTCACCCTACTCAGATGTGGCACCCTCCTCTAGATTAAACACGAAAGACGTTAGGAAAAGAACGAACAGCAATGGATTGACAGCGAAAGTAATTTGTGATCTGGCAAAAGCATGACGCTATCCTTTACAGGAAATCTCCAACTTTTTTGTTGTTTTTTCCTTTGCTTACGAGACTGTTAGTCCATAGGATAGAGGATAACTTTAGAATTACTTTTGTATTAGACCCTTTGACATCCGTAGTTTCACCTGAAATACATGATCTTTTCTGAACCAGCTATTCCTGAGAAATACTTGGCTTCACGGGGAAACGAATTCGTCTCCTTATCTATAATATGTTAATTTCAAATGCCAGTGGGGCTAGTTTAAGACGAGTTCTAACCTCGCCTATCAAACTGACCTTCAGGTTGATAACTATGGTAATTCATTCACCCGTTTACTTACTTCTGATCTGATGATGGTATCGAGTGAAACCCTGATTGCGTCATATTGACGATTTTCATCATTTCATAAATTTTTGATTCTCCTCATGAATCACTCAAGAATAATGGCAATCCCACTCTAAATTATAAATAAGTGCAGAGGTTTTTCTTTCTTAAGATTTTGTAATGAGAAATCATACATAATTAAAACTCATGAATTTTGTGTGACTTTTCTATCCGTAGATAACGGAAAATAATAGTACTATGAAACAAATCTCCAGGACACTTAAACATCACAAAAGAGCGACAGATTCTTTTTTTTTAAAAGACAAAATCCTAATTTATTTTCTAGGACAGAATTGAAATGAGTTCAGAAGCAGCGCTCGTTGGACGTATAAAATATAAATTAAAAATTTAAATCAAAAGATTTTAGAGCCCAAGCCAAGATTTAATGCGGGACGTAACGAATTAACACCGCTGGCTTTAAATCCAAAACAGACCTTAGACGCAACAAAAGAAGAGGCTAATTTTTTTCTAATCGAAAAAAATAGAAACCAGGAGGGCGGAGCACAACGTTAGCACGAGAGAAATTGAAAGAAAGGGTCGGGGAGAGAGCGAAATGAGAGAGTGAGAAGGGGAACTTTTGAAGGTGGAGGGCAAAAGGGCTTTAGGGCGGAGAGTAGCGGAACCGCCTCTCCAGCCTTATAGAGGACACATGCGAGAAAGTGTCCTGATGAAGAGAGAGGACCGTGGATAAAAGGGTGGAAAATAAAAAGGATCGCGGAGGAATGAGGAGAATTGTTTCGGATGGGGTGCCCAGGGTCGAGGGTGACGCTTGGGTGGGGGAGGGATAAAAGTGTACGGCGTCGGGGGGAGGTGGAGGAGGAGTTAGGGACTTGGAGTGGGTGGGTAAAGAATAGTGGGGGGGCGAAGGATTAAGTGAGTCGGGAATGATACTTAACGCGGAGTTTGCGAGGTGAAGGGACGGGGGGGGCGGAGGAGTAGAAGACTCAGAGGAGACGAGGAAGGGAAGGGGGATGAAGGGATTGATATAGAGAAGAGACTAAAGACTCATGGGTGTGTCGATGCGATATTCATTTTATAATATCGATATTCGTTATAAAAGGAAAGTTGAGATGGCGATGTATGGACTTGCAACTATCATCAATTGTATGTATACAACTACTACAAGTATCGAAAACATCGTCTTTATCGACTATTTAGTCGATTTTATCATATCTCACTGTGGTATACAAGTTACTCTCGTACATGTCATATGTATTTCCACCCGTAAGCCGTATTTTACTTCGACGAAATGATAACGTATCATTAACTCTCTTCCTTGAGCAAATAAAGAATATCAGCCAAATTATTTACACATTTCTAATCAACAGCATCGTCAGTATTGACTAAAAATTTCGACCGAAGACGTAATAGGTACGAATACAAGATAACAATAAAAACCGCTCATCTCGTTACGAATCGTTAAACACAGAAAGCGTCACATAAGTAATTTTAATAATTTGAAGGTATTGGAATAAGGACGTTCAAGAGCCTCGACCTGTACTTTTAGATAAATATGGATAAGACGACTTTAAGAATATCACAGAAGGAACAGTTACGGTAAATCGGTGGGTTAGAACACGCTGAGATGGAAAAATGACTGCTGGACCGATCGTTCTAAGGAATACATTCTCCCCTACCACGTTCATAAGGACCTAAAAGTATAACACAGAATGCGAAAATTACTCTAATAAGCTGGTGTTCACAAAACACCCCCCTGCGATGGCTTCTTTCAGAATAAGATGTTGATGCAGATCATGCTTTTTTAAAAGTATTTGAATCAACTCTACCGGTATTAAAAATATCGTCCAATCTTAGATACCTCCATATTGCAAAGTAAGCATGAGGACAAACACGGGTGTGTGGCAGTTTTTTCGGGTGATAAGAGGTATTTAGACGTGCTAAGGGAGGAGCGAGAACCGAATCGAAACGGGCGGGGTGTCGATAAAGACCCCGACTGTAGAGGGTAAAGGGATTACGGAGCACGGAATGTGAAATTAAGATGACGAAGAGAGAAAAATTGTGGAAGCAGCAAAACTGAGACGCAAGCCCTTATGACTGGGGGAGGGGAGATGAGCGGTGAGGAATGCGATTTTTCATTTTGAAGGAGGTTTCTTGTAATCTCTCAAAGATTTTATCCTACGAGAACCGTTTCGATGCGGTATATATATATATATACATATATATATATATATATATATATATATATATATATATATATATATATATATATATATATATATAAATAAATAAATAAATATATATGTAATCAACCCGAAGGTCGGTTTGGTAGGTGATGGTAGAGTTCACCCGGTACTAAGCCCGACGGCGTGTGAATTTCACACATCAGGGTAGGGGGGCCAGTTCCTTTCCCTGTGCTATTATTAAACCAGTTATGGTTTCCCAGGAAGATCTGGTACCCGAAAACTCACAAGCTTGGGTGGAGCTGCAGGTGCCCAGAGTGCCTTGCCCGGGACTCGAACCCGGGACCCTCCGGTCAGTAGTCAAACGCTCTACCCCCTGGACTACCCCGATCCACGTATATATATCTATCTATCTACGTATATATATATATATATATATATATATATATATATATATATATATATATAATATAGATTCTGATGATGACGACCCTGGTTTTCATACTTACCCCGTGAGTGAAGAGAGGAACGGTAACGGCAAAGTTTCTAATTTATTTGGTGAAGGGAGGAAGTTTTTAGGGGGAATCAAATCAAGGCAGAAAGAGGGTATAGATGAAATAAGTATTGATAGATAGTGCAAATTTGCGGGCCTTCAAGTTTTGTCCCGAAATTAATGTCAGTAAATCTATTACAAATCATTTATTCAAATTTTCCGTCACAAGTGTTTAAATGTCTTCAAAATAGGCTCGTTTTACTTCGATACATCGGTTCCAGCGGGACTTCCAGCTCTCGAATGCGTTGCCTTAGGCCTCCTTCGGAATTTCCTTTAATGCCGCGGGGCCAAATGCTTTGATCCCGTCCATTGTCCCTAAATGCTTGCCTTTTTGGGGTGTTTTGAGGCGTGAAAATAAAAGTCGGGGGGAGCCACTTCCGGGCTGTACGGGGGCTGGGGAATCGTTAGTACCCCTACTTTGACCAGGTAGTCGTTGACGATGGGGTGGTGCATTGTCGTGGTGCAACTTCCAGTTTTCTGAAATGTCCGCCCGGATGCGTTTTAGTCTTTTGAGGACTTTCACGTAAGATTTGGGAGATCACAGTGGTTCCAGGTTCTATAAAACTCGTGATGAACCAGTCCGTGGATGTCAGAAAACACGATGAGCATGATCTTGACCTTTGATTTGCTCATCCTAGTTTTCTTCGGGTGAAGGGACGGTGACGTATGCCACTCCGATGATTGTCTTTTGGTTTCCGGGTCATATTCAAATACCCAAGTCTCGTCATCTGTAATGACGTTGTCCAAACACTGGGGGGTCACGTTTTCACATGTCGAGGTTTTCTTGGTACGTTTCAACGCGGCGCCGTTTGGTCGTCAGTGAGTACTTTTGGAACCATTTTTGCGCACACCTTCCGCGTACCGATATGGTTCGTAACGATCGCATAAACTTGAGTTTTCGGAATTTTTAACATGTCGGCCACTAAACGAACACTTAATCGTCGGTCTGAGTTCAACAGTTCCCTCACTCTCGTCACATTGTCAGCCGTAATGGTCGTGGATGGCTGTCCGTTGCCGTCCTCACCTTCGACCTCATCCCGGCCTTCCAAAAAGACCTCTGTGCCACCGAAACACTTGCCGTTCTGACAGGGTATCTTCTTTGCAAGCACTCTTGATCATAGCAACAAGTTTCCGTAGCGGTCTTACCAAGTTTCACACTAAACGTGATCGCAAATCTTTGTTCTAACGAGCGCTGCATTTTAGGCGTTACCTTCACCGACGATCTCTCCTGGTTGAAACACATAAGGGGAATATGTGGACAAACTAACAAAAATTATGACTTATTAGAAGAGTAATGGGCAAGTGTGGTGAAAATGTCTAATAGAAATGTTATCTGTCGTTGGTTGGGCCTCATTTAGAATATGCTGCAAGTATATAATAGGATCATCACCACGTTGGGTTAATTGCCGAATTACAGCTCGTGCAGCGTAGAGGAGCTAGGTTTGTTAAACGTTGTTATGATAAACTTAGTAGCGTGTCTAAAGTACATATTAGAGCAGCTAGGCTGGGAATCACTCAATGGAGTGAAGGTTAAATTATAGATTGAAGCTCTTGCATAAATTGGGAGAGCATCTCCTTAGCAGTGATGTTGAAAATGTATTATTATCCCCATCGTTCTACGGTAGGAGAGATCAAGTCAATGAAATTAGAAAGATTAAGTTTAGGACCGGTAAATTTAAGAATTCAAGTTTCCCACGAACAATAGGGGATCATAATATTATTGTCCGACCGCGGTAGTGTCATGTTCGGGTACAAATTAGTCTGTTGTGTATTCACCCCCTTGCCACACACCCTAGCGGTGGCTGCCAGGGTACATAAATAAGCGAATAAATAAATAGATAGTATGAAGGCAGACGGTCCAAAGTCCAAACAACGTTCAAAAAATGTTGTTTTTCTGTCCACTTACAATAATTTCTTGTGAACCGTATATGGCACATGTAACCTCCTTAACCTGAATACATGAGTATTACACGCCCTGGGTTTCTTTTAAGGAATCGGAGCTCTGTCATCATCCGTTAAATCAAATTTCGGGTTGACTACTGAGGAAGAGTGGTTGAGAATCACTCTCTTCTTCAAATGTCTTTTTAGAAATACCATTTTTCATTTTATTGCTAATATTATCTCACGTCGATTTCCTGTTAACCAAAGAGATGTCTGGTAGACACGGGATTATAGTTGCAATTTCAGAGGGAAAACATTATAGCATCTAAAGAAATAACCAGATGGTTAATTCTGTCTAAAAATCGGTTTAACCTTGAGGATTTTGTTTTCACAATGAACTAAATATTCATTTTTGAAATGCATGGAAGACATTTATGACAATTTTAAGCCCGCTATTGATCGCATTGTACCAAGCAGCCAGGTCTCTTGAGCGAGGAAATTCCGAAAATATTTATCCGTGCGTGGATGAGTAATTAAACCCCTCGTTATGATTTTGACAGCCACTCGCCAGGAATGACAAATTATGCAATAATTCGCTCCAGAGGCTCTTCGTGAGTTTCAATTAGTAAATAAACCCGATTTATTAATATTATGTACTCATTGAGGATTATTTTGCCGTGTACATTGGTATTGTACTGATTGACATGTCATTGATTTGCCAACGCGTGATTTCCATACATCTCAAGGCTAGGTTCAGAGGGCAGGTCATCACACTCGCCGGTCTCTTTTTGGTTGGTTTACAGTGGCATTTCATTTGGTTTGTATCAAATTCAGGTATGATGAACACTTCCCTGCTTTGCTTTCCTCGACCTTTCCGAACCGAGTTGGAGAGAACAGTGGCGTACAACGACATGTTGGTGAAAGTTGGCCCGAGAGGACAAACGTTTCCCTGTCTGCCCAAGACAGTTCGTTCGCCTACGCCGGCTATAATTCGTACAATTTCGCACGACACGAACGTCCGAGAAGAAGAACGGTCCCCTGCCGATGGAGTAAGTGACGCGACCGGATTCAGGCGTGGCAGTCGTAACTTGCTTTAAGGGACCGTCCTTAAATCACGTGAGACCATTTTCGGCTTTCTTTTTTTTCTCTGACCCTCTAATCCCCGTATCCTCTTTCTTTTCTAAATATCCGTGAGATATGAACCCTCCCACTCCCTCCATCTCACGTAATTAACCCCTTTACCATTGATATATCAAGCAGGCACCTCTTTCTAATTAATAAGAAAAGAAAAAAAAGCTCATTAAAGTTTGACGAAAGTGTTCTCCACCATCTGCTGTTAATATAAATTCCGCGTTATCACTGAAAAAAGTGCATTAGCTTGAATGAAAATTTGTTGTTTATTTTAGTATTATCATAGTTCGTAGTACAATGAAATTGAATAAATATTTCGAAACACTACTTGAGAGGTTGATAAATGATTTAATAATCTTCAAGGGACGTTTTCAGTCGTGATCATTTATCAAATGGGTTATTTATTGTTCAAAGGAAGTAAATATATTGTTTTCGTTAGAAAAATATGAAAAACCAACTCAACTCAGTAAGTAAGATTCATCCATAACTCCCATCCCCTTATCTCCCATCATTAAGCGTAATGAAATGGCTCTCACGAACACTTCCCTTCAATTTCCTTGGGCAATTGGCAGGACAGCTTCTTGATTGAGATTGGATTATGATATCATCTCATGTGTCTCGAAAGAATGTAAATCCATCGATTTTGCTTATTTTATTCATTGGAGAATTTGATCAATATGATTGATCCAGTGGTATGTTCGCTTATTTGAAATTATTTCCGTATTTTTAAATCGATTTGTGCTGAAATGTTAACCGTTTAGTTCTCACAGTAGCATCGAGTCATTTCCCTGAATAAATTCCTATTTTTATGCCTAAATCTTACCCTGATATGATGTGTGGCTGACCGTTGCTCCACACCAGCTATGCAAGATCCAAAGATGTTAACTGTTAGTTATCAATAGTTATGCTAAAAGGAAATTATGCTAAAAAAAATACATGCGTAGCTGTTTCGCGATGCAAAATCATTTTCTGCTCATGCGAGACGCGCTGTTAGTTAAAAGAAAAATTATCAAATAGGTTTCATAGATTAAAAAAATGATAATGTGCTAGGCTTCTTGGAATAAAAGACTATTCCCTGAGCTTTTTTCATATTGGCAACTATTTTGAAGTCATATTTTTTAATGAAAAAAGTGACATGTAAAGACTACCTCTTTAATCTTATTTTTATCATCTCTCCCAGAGCAGTACGATGGATTTAATAATGCATATTTAAACATCATCGCTAGGGAGACCTGATTCAAATTTATGTAAGAGAAGTATTCTGTAATTTAATCTTCTCTTAGTGAATGTTTCCCAGCCCAGTTTCTCTAGTAGCCTATCAACTAAGTTTATCAAATCTAGTTCCTCTTAGCTGCGCATGATACAATTGGGCTAACAAAAAGTTATTCTCACATTGTGACAGAGTGCCGATTAAAAACGAAACGTATATCAAATAAGGACATTTCTGCTACAAGGGAGAACGGACGTGGTATATTTTTTAAATACAAATTGAAGTACGCCACCATTTCCAAGTATCCTATATGAATTGCACAAGTATGAGTGAATTCACCTCCGATATAGGACGAATAAGTCGTTAAATAAATAAATAAGTTCGTCAACATCCATCCTCCAACTATGGAGGAAAGCAAAAATAAAATAGTGAGATCGCGGCTGGTAAAAGAGGACGGTTGGAAAGAGAAAAAAGAGAAGTTCCAGACGGTATCACCAGGTGGCTCTGCTGGTGAAACCAATTGGGAAGTTTGCCGAGTGTAGATTCGAACGATTGATCCAAGGTTTTGAGGGGAGTACGTGAGATTTTTAACAGGCCGAGAAGGCCGCGGGGGAGGTGGAAAGTTTATCTGGAGGTTTGGATTAAAAGGACGGAAGGAATGGATGTGCCAAGGAAAGAGTGCCCACTTATGAGGCGGAGGGGTGGTCAGGGTCAAGATAGAGATTGATTGATTGATCGAAGAGCAGTGGTGACCTCGGTCGCCGTGTGTGTGTCCGGTCCATTAAGTGGACCGGATACTTGTCGCGTCAGTCGAAGCTAGGCTCTTTGAGTTGGAGTGGGAGGAAGGCATTGGCAGGAAGGGAAACTGAAGAGAGTCGGGTGGGTGCTTTCGAATAATCATCGAACCAATCGGAGGGAGGGAACATTAGTTTGTTTACGATACCAGGTAGCTTCCCATGGTTTCGAAGGTCCTGTAGCGTGACTTGACGCTTGAGGTTCAAAGTAATAAGTGGCTGTTGACGTTGGAAACCGATTCGCCGTCGATTTTATTCTGCGAAGCATTTAAAAAGGAAGAAACTTCGTAAGAGCGGGTATTCGAAATTTAACGAGGGTAGACACTTTTTTCGTTTTATTACGCTTTCAATCAAATAGTCCCAAATTCGAACCATTTATTAAGACCAATGAAAATTGGTAAACACTTCTGTGCTACTAGAGCGAAATATTTTTGGCACCCCATATCTACGAATTTCGTTTCCAAGCTCAATATTACTCTTGTGTAACAATAAACTATTTTTTACATTTTTCCAAAAATTTCTCTGCGATGAAAACAGAAAGTATGATGATGCATCTAATTCGCATACTCCTGGGGAAACAGGTCGTGTTTAGTAGAGCAACAAAGTGCTAAATAATAAAAATGGGGGGGATCGAGATGGTGCGGGGGCTAACGTACTGGCTTCCCACCCTGAGGGCGCGGGTTCAAAACCCGGCGGTGTTGAATATTTTTCAGAGGTATCTCGATCCCTACTTGAGGTGCTTTGTGGAGGGCACTTTGAGTGAGTACGCCGTCCGTCGGATGGGACGTTAAACTGCGGACCCCTTGGCGCCTTTCGTAAAGAGCAGGCTAATGCCGACGCCGGGTTTCTCTCCACCCTTCATCCTTTCCTGTCCATCCCCTATGGCGCAAATGACCTTAGCTGTCGGTCGCCTCCCCTTAAAACTACTACTACCATAAAAATGGGTTGATTACTCTGTTTATAGTGTTATATGTATATATATATATATCTATATATATATATATGTATATATATGTATATATATATATGTATATGTATGTATATATATATATATATATATATATGGAAATACGTATATGTATATAATAAATGTGGCGAGTGTATTTTTTAATGACTTGTCGGCAATTTTGTAATATCATCATCCTTATTCCAATCCTCAGGTTGGTTTGTTACAGCCATCCAATCTATTCACTGTCCACTCCCTAATCCCTTGATGCCTTCTCTGTTTACGTTCTTAATTTGCTCCATGTACTTGTTTCTTGGTCTTCCTCGTGGGATATTTTCTTCGATATTCCTTTCTATAATGTTCCTCATATTTGTTCCATGAATAAGTAATCATATGAATTATTTGTACGTATATTCTACTGCATGGTTATATGAGCCAGTTTATATATTTGATCGATTCATACGAGTGCATGCGCCAGTGGATGTCAATACCCATCAATTAAGATCGAAAAGCCATTTCGGTGGCTGAAGCGGAGACAAAACTGATTTGGATGCTGGAATTGAGGATCTTCCGCCATAGAAACGCACATAAATTTCCCTCGGCTTCGAGATGAACGCGGGGAGGGAGAAAAAAATGCCCTCTGCTGTTAAGATAATGATTTATGTTCGAATGGGCGTGCGCGCGGTCGGGGCACGGGGCTGACGAGAGGGGATGGGGCGTGTGGGGAAAAGTTGTTTTTGTATCGGTGGTGGGAAAAGGGAAAAATTCAAATGTGAACAAGATGAATCGTTGGGGAGGAATTCTTCCTGCAAGTGTATGTTTCTGCGAAGGTTTATTTTCCAACGGATTCCAAGATTCTAAGGGACTCCGCTACAAGCTGTCACTTATTGCAAAAAGTACCGTAAAAACCTTTGTCTGTCGAATGAAATATGGGCCAAAATACCTAAGGCTTCCCGAATTCTCTTATCTTCGATGTCATTCCGGCTAAAAAAAAATAGAAGAATGAAAATAGGTTTGAATGCTTCCTTTTTATTTGTATTCTGGATTAACGTTTAATGCTATATAAAACTGAATAATAAAGGATAATAACTTTACTCGAATATCATAGAAAAAGCATTTATAATAAATGGGTCTTTGTTGGGAATATTCTCATGCCAATAGCCTATTTAAGTTTAAAATCATAATCAATCATAATCACACTGTTTTTGGAATGGCAGTGTGTGGCTAATTATTTTTCAAACTGTGGGTCATTATTGTATCTTCTTTGATGTTTTAAAATATTGCAGAGCTTTTCACTCTATCGTATTGATCAAAAGAAGATTTATTCCATGCAATGAATCTTAATCCTTGTGCAAGTTATTTCTATAAGAAAGTCAATATTTCCTCAAAATGTAATGGAGAACCATTACAAAAAATGTAACAATTTAATATTAATTTAATTTATTATTATGAAGAAACGGAAAGGAAGGAGGAAGTGCTAGGCATGGATGGGGATGAGAGAGCATTATTGGGAGACAACCAAAGGAGGTGGATTGAGAGCATTTTAATACGTAATTTGAGTGCCAAGAACAGTGTTGCAGAGAGTGGAACGTTAGAAAAGAGGGATTTGGGTAGGGTAAGGCTTGTTTGACGGAATGAAGAGAGGAAGGATATATGCAGTAATGAAGAAGAGCTAATTGTGGTCTCGTATGTCAGATTGTGTCTTCTTAGACGAAGAAATGTATTGGAGCCATGCTCAGTCTGTGTCCATCCGAAACCTACCTTAAACGGTAAACTATCAACTAAAAATATGGTAATGAGTTTAGATTTTTGATTTATTGGTTTTTTATTTCAGGTTCAGTGCATTACGGAATTGGGAACATTTCTGAAAAATCACAGGTAAACATAAGTTAATTTTCAGATGCAATGTAAAGCTAATCCTTTACATGGCATCCGATAATAAATGTAATATGAAGTATTCTAAACCAAGTCATTTCTCGACAGTATTCGTGAACGGTGACTGAACATATATTTCTCCAAACAGAAGTCCATACAGGATTTGGCCATAAGTTTTTAAAAATGATTTTTACCTTTTGAAAACCACTAGATGCCTTTGCTATTTACGAGGGCTGTCCATAAGCTATCCAGCCATGCAATATTTTGAGCAAAATAGCCTACCTAGAACAATGAGACCTTATTCCCCTTCTTCGAAACACTCACCTTGGGACCTCAAACACTTATCCCAGCGTCTCTTCCACTTCTCAAAACAATGGGCAAAGTCCTTTTTCGAATTAGACTTCAGCTGCCTCGACGAATTCCCTTTTATCTCGTCAACGTCAAGAATTTCGTGCTGCAGTTGCAGGAGACTTGCTCTAAGCCGCAAACGATGACCCAAGGTTTTTTAAAAAAAGATCATAACTGGAAATGAGTCATGGGTCTACGACTACGACCCTGAAATAAAAGCCCAGTCTTCCCTATAGTCGCTCGAAGAGATAAAGGAGAATGTGACGAGGCAGCTGATGAACATTTCGAAAAAGGACTTTGTCGATTGGTTTGAAAAGTAAAAGAGACGCTAGGATAAGTGTGTGAGGTCTTAAGAAGAGTACTTTAAAGAACACTAAGCCCTTATTGTTCTAGGTAGGCTATTTTTCTCAAAATATTGCATGACTGGATAGTTTCCGGACAGACATCTTATCTGAGGACTTTAAAGAGGAAAGACGAATGCTTGAGTGGTCGGCGAAATTGAGCGGAATCGTCGACACCATCCGTGTCACCAACCGTTTCAAACGTTGGATGAAGAACTTCTGAATGAGAGTTGGGAAAAATTGAAAATCTTATCATCGAGTAATCTAAACAAAATAATCGATTACAGGGAGCATAATCATCATCACTGCGATACGAATAAAAAAACTAATTGCGCGTGACGAAAACGTGGAAGCTGCGTGGTCCATGTAAAATGAAGCTGATTCTCTGATGCCGATTAGGAAAACGGAGAACAGAGAATAATTCTCACCATTAGGTCTCATACTAGCGGGAAGAACGTAAATTGAGCGCGGATGAGAGTTTTTTTTCCTTTAAGGTGAGACGCTTCGCTGGATCCGTCCTCCATTGACGAGACTATTGATGAATATTTTTTACCATAGGAAACGTATAAGTTTTTAAAATTTCCGCCCTCTCTCATGACGATCAAACCCACGGTGCAGAACTGGGTCGCATCCGGAAAAAAATTCCGTTAAATTTCTCGAAAAGCCAAGAGAAAATATTTGCCGGATGGAGGATCGGCGTGGTTGCGGTGCGTCCGAAGACTGAAATTAAGTTGTCTCGGGTCTGAATACGTGAATATCTATTGATATGATAGCTCTTTTAAAGGGATGAATAAATATGTGACCGTCAATTAAAATTTAACTTAAAATGCATAAAAACTAATGTTTAACGTTGCTAAGTAACTGCATTCGTGAAAACGACGAAAGATATTGTGTGACATGTCCAAATTATAAATGATGTTGACAAATATATTAAGTCTTTGTGACATCTTTATTGATCAATGATAACATAAGTAAATGATGCATACATTACTGTAATATTTAAGGCGTATTTCGAAATGTCTGGAAAGATAGAAATAATTGTTGGTTGTAAAAATCAGTCGTCTTTTCTATTTTATTATTTTGTTGCCAGATGTTAGCTCTCGGAAAAGAATCATTTGCCTCTGTCTATAAAAATATAAACATGGTTCTTTGACCGTTAACAGTAAAGAGATAGTTTGCTATTTTAATTGAGAACCGTATTAAATTCTCAGTAGAGTTAGTTTTCTTCGCCACAACAAGAATTTCAAAGACGGTAGTAGGCACAGTAACATATTCCTTTGTGAATGTGATTACGTATGTGTGTGTAACAGAAATGAAGTTATGCGTAAAACTTGTTAGTTATCTGTAAAATTATTGCTTCATTGCCTATTATGTAATCCTCTTAAGTGTTAAGAATTTTATTTGCTTCTTAGCTCCCCATAGAAACCAACTCTAAAAAAATTCTGTCTGGGAAGGAATTATGGGAATGTCAGAATAGGAAGCGATGTCGTTAAAACTTAAAATGGATAAAGCTCTCTTTTGAGACGATTTGGTGAAATTTGGAGAACATCTGTAGTTATTTCTCTTCAAAAGTCAAAACAACTTTAATGGGCCCGTCTACAAATTCCAAAATGTCGATCGGTTGGAAATCCGACAAAGTCTCTTTGATGGAGAACTCGTTCGTTCGTTATAGTTCTGGTGCGCTATTCCGTCCTTCCTATTTCGGAATTCAGGGACAGACGGGGAATTTCCTAAAATGCTCACGCGTGGGTTCATTGGGCCTCTTTTTGCCGATGCTCTAAAACGATATAGATTTAAGTGTCCAACATTTAGATAAAAAACGTAGGAGTGATTACGTGAAATTTTCGCAAAACCGTATTTGCTAAACTGACCGTTGGTTTTCAGAAATCCGCATCCATTCTCGATGTTCATAACATAGTGGAATTAAAAACTCGAAAATTTAAAGCTCCCCGATTAAAAAAATATTTTTATGGTGTACATACGATTAACTTGAACATTGTTGTTTAATTGAAGTACACCCTGAGGTTTTTCATTTAATTTTCAGAAATATGGAGATTTAGAAGTCAGAACTATGGACGCTGATGTTGCCACGATCGGCAAATGAGTTTTTAGATTTTTTCCTCGTATTTTTTATGACTTACTTAAATCTTTTGAGAAACCTCTATTTACATATTTTGGTATAAAATAATTCCAGTAGTATATGTATTATAGTATAAACTTTTTATTTTATTATTTATTGCGTTTTTTTATCAATATATTTAATAGGGATTACCTTTTTTTGCCAGGTAATGTATTATTGCTTTAATCCTGTTAGAGCTAGTTCGTTGCTTTTACTCTAAATTAGATTAATTACATGTTTTAATAAAATTGTTTTGATAAAAATATGTTAGCTACAAAACAGATAGCGATTTATGACGGTCCAGATGTTGCTACAGCTTAGCAAAACTAGTAGACCGCAATAAATCCTACCCTGTGGAAACGGAAAATATTTTGATTCTACCTTGTACATTACTATGGAGTTCCACAAAATATCGCCCTCGTTTATTTCTCAAAAAAAGCTAGTTATTCCTTGACACTATTTTCTCTGGTCCGGGTAAAATGGGAAAAAATGAATGAAGTACCAGGCACGCATATTTGGGGAGAAGAGAGGGTTGTTGGGAGAAATCCAAATGGGGCATGGAAATGCGGATGCAGAGAATTTTGATAGGCGATGGAATGTTGCAACTGTAATAAAGTTGGCCAGGCGAGATAGGGGCAGTAAAATGATAGATAGTCGCCGGACCGTTGACCATATGCTGAAAGGACGGGTATAAATACCGAATGTACACAGCATTGAGTAACTTGATATCACTGCTATTCTCGTTGGAGTATTTTTATTTTCATGGGACAGGGACGAGGGCAATGGTAATTTTAATTAGCACCTCCCCCCTCGACACGGGATACGAAAGGGTGATTATTGAAATCGAAGTCGGTTCCTCTTTTTCGTGAATGAACTTCTCACATTTCGATGATAGGCTCGCGAGACAGACTGGCTCATTTGGTCACGAGAGACAGGCAATTCTCAGTAACCTTAAATAGGTATTGGAAGAGAATAATTATTTCTCTCTATGGGCACTGCTTTTGCAATATTATTTTTAAAATGAGTATTATTGCATGGTTAATCGAATTAATTACTAAATTAGTTGTGCAGAAGCATAATTAAGATGATAATAGGCCTAATTGAACTTTCTTTATAAATAAACACCTAATATGCATAATATGTAATGAGATATTTTGAAAGTACGAGTAGAACATAACTATAGCGTGTTTTCAGAAAATTAACATTAATCTTGTTGCAAACAAACGATGACATTGGATTTCAATGTCGTGTACGGGTTGTGCTAGATGTGCCGTGAAAAATTATTTATTTATCTTTCAGGGCAGTGATATTTACGATATTACGTACGACTATTGTTTTATCAAATAATAATTCCATGTGGCTCCGATAGATCTTTTTTTACGTAGAATTTTCACTCACAAAATAAATTCAGGGTAAAATTGCGTATTAATATTTAGAATGACAAAGGTATAAATTAATGACCAATATTGGAATGACTTCAAAAGTTCTAATTATCTCGATTCGATCTTACGATTTCTCATACAAGTAAAGTGGATTCCCAATACTGAACAAAACGGTTTTCACTATCTAAATCGCAAAATTAAAACACTGAAAAAGTTTAAAAAATAGATAAAATTAGAAACATAAACAGTGATATGGCATATACCACAATTTTCACTTGCGTATTAAAAATTAGTGACTGGTTATTATATGAGAATTAATGTAAACAAACCAAAGGCTAAAAAAGTGTCTTCCGTGGAAGGGACGGGCTTGTTGCAGATACGCCTTAAGAAAAGATAGTGAAAACTTTGAAATGGAACGTGATTTTGCACGGTGCGGAAACTTGGTCATTGAAGCAAGATGATAGACTAAGATTGAAGACTTTTCAGAATTTTTTGTGGAGAACGATGGAAAAGGCAAAATGGCCGAGGAATAAACACAAATGAAGAACTATAAGGCATAGTGAGAGGGAAGATATACAGGGTGCGTTCCGAAAGTAATGAAATTACTTTCTTTCAAGTAATTTATTGAACAGGTTTCACAAACACTTGAAATTCTTCAAAACACTGTCCTTGGGCTTCTGCACATTTTTTCCAGCGACTCCGCCATGACCGGTACGCGCCCTGGAAGGCGTCTTCGGGGACCTCTCGCAAGGTCTTCCTCACGGCTGATTGGATCTCTTCTATGGACGAAAAACGGGTTCCTTTCAGGGATGCTTAATCCGAGGGAACAAAAAGAAGTCTGCTGGGGCGACGTCATGCCTATAGAGGGGGATGGAGCAGCGTTGGCACCTGGTGTTTGGCCAGCAACGCGCAAACTCGTGTAGCGCGTTGTAGCAAACACCTTAGGCGCGAGCTTGGTGCACACTTTCCTCATCGATAAATCTTCCGTAACAATGCAAAATACAAACGTAGACGAAAAGTTCAGTTCATTGGCAACCCTCAAGATACTCTAATCGACGGTCAGACTCCAACAGTTGTCGAATACCAGCCAGATTGTTGTCGGTTTTGCTTGTTGACGGCCGCCCAGAGCGTTGTTCGTCGTGAACCTCTTCCCGGCTCTCCTTAAAGGCCCCTTTAACATCCTCGAAACTTGTGAATGGGACAGAGCAGAGTCCCCGTAAGCCTTGCGAATCATTTAGTCTCCTAAAGAGATATTTTCAGTTTAGCACAAAACGTAATGGTCGCGTAACTTCGTTCTCTAGCATTTTTTGGTATTTTTTTATTATATTAATTCCTGCAGAACCAGTAGATAGATCCCCATGCAGTTATTTCATATCTTCAAACGCTTTCAACCTGTGCAAAATACACTATCTCGATCATATTCGAACTGACTAAACTAGTATTGTATTGGACTTGACAAAGGATAAAAGTTAATATTTTATTTATCTTAAAAATATCTTCACCTAAGGTAAAATTTTAACCAATGATAATCCCCAAGTAATTTAATTTTTTGCTTTGTTCTAGAACGGGGCAATTACAGTTAATTTTAATCACTCTCTCATTCCATGCTTTACAACTCATAGTTCGATGTGCGATATGAATATTGCGCCAATGATAGTGTAGACTTCTTAGGTTTTTCCCAGGTAGGGGGATGGGAATGATAGAGGGCGGGGCGGATGAGGGGTAGGAAGGATAAGGAGAGGAACAGAGGAGGATAGAGAGGCGACTGGGAGACACGAATTGGTGCGGGGGTGGGGGGGAGAGAGACTGAGGATATCGGTCGAAATGGGACGTCACGCAAATATCGATTGGGGCGTGAATTATGGCGGCGATAACTCAAAGACTCTTCAGTGGCACATGCCCCCAAACATTTCGCGGCGTCGATATGGGTGGTAAAAAGGGGTGGGGGAGGATGTTTGGGACGAAGGGGTTGAAAGGGGTGGTGAGGCGGATGGGACCCATTCATTCCGTTATTACTTTCCCCATCCCACCATGATTTCTTTTTTTTATATAGTTTTTTTTTATCAAGGCGAGTTCGAAGAGTTCCCACCCCACGTCTCCCTATATAACCCGCCAACCACGCTGCCTCCCCACACCAATAGGGGGGCCGACCGCGAAATCAGGCTTCGATCACCTTCAGCCGCGAGGATGACAGTCGCCGGCCAACACCCGCACGCCCCCCCCCCTTCCCCCCGGAACAAGGGGATTGATGGGGTAGGGGACGCATATTATTAATTCCCCTCGCGTTACTAGGTCGACTTTTATACTCGCATACAATTCCCATCACTTCTTCTTTACCATCGTGACGGCGGTGTTGAGGAAATGAACTGGAGAGCGAAATCTCCGGCCCTTTCTCCCCCGTCTGTTTCCAGGGCACCTGCGTCTTCATCTTACCTTGCAAGCCGCCCTAAATGGGGCGTGGCACAGGTGATGCGTCACGTGGTATTAGAGAAATCCTATACTATAGAGCGAGAGCATTTTTTCCTAATTTCGTCTTGAAAAAAAACGTGCCTGATTATTTGCACAAATTGGGGTGAAGCTACCGTTTATGGTTTCGAGAAATCAGTGAATCTGCTTTTCGAACCGGGACACACATATTCATAGATTGGGGGTTTTAGAATGAACAAAAAGAATCGTTTCGTATTGCTTTTGCTCGATAAATAGTTTGATGAATGTCCTAGTTGATTTACTGTATAGTGATTTTGTGTGTTTTACGTTTAGGAATAATTTAATGGTTTAGAATTTTCTTTCAAATATCTTACTCTAATGAAAACCCAAATGAAACTGATTGATCGCCTTGCGTTTCAATATGTAATTTTAAATGATCTCTGATTCTTCTGAGATCATTTTGACTTATTATTACGCTATTTTGGTGTAACACTGTAATATACTCAGTTTTTTTCTGCTTTTCTGTTTATATATGGACAGTATATGCATTTTTCATTAAATCTCCCTCTACCTAGGCTTAAATCTCCAGTCACATTGTGGTCACCATTTTTTTGTATAGGTTTTTGGAAGCTCAGATTTTCATACGTACCTGATATTTCCTTTGTGTTGATCTTGAGTGTTGTGAGAGTATAATGATTCCAAACATAATTTCCTTTCGTCGAGTAATTTATATTTTTTCCTCGTTGTGAGATGGTTTATTATTTTAAATTCAGGACTAATTATTATAAGTGTTTGAACTCAATTGAATTGTATTATATATAAATTCAATTCGTGCATTTGAAACTTCGTGCTTCCTATGGCTCCAAATCCAGTCTGTCTAAGAATGATGCGACACAATATTCTCCTGCTCTTTTATTAGGATCAATCTCAAAATGAGGAAAGTTTTTCTCTCTACCGTTTTTCATTCCACAAATAGGTCCTTCTGGAAGGGGATGATGTCGATAAGATATTGGAACAAGGCACGTTTTCTATTTTAAGACTGTTAGAAGTTTTCTCGGATACCGTTTCAAAAGTACATTTAATAAATGCGGTTGTAATCAGTAATACTTATCCCTACGTTTTGCAAATACATCAGTTCCTCCGGTGTAAAAAATTACCTTCAGCATTCAATTTTTCCATCGTATTTTCTTTGAATCTTTAATTAACATCCCTGTAATTATCACCCGTCCCGTCCTTTTCTGAGAAAAGCTTTTTTGCCTGAAGCAAATTTTCTTTTGAGGAGGAACCGTAATTTACTTTAAGCAAGCCCGATTAACTAAACTAAATTTAACGTTAAACTTTGAAGAATTTTTCAGCTATCGAATACTGTAACCATATTGTTGGGTCACCGAAATTTCAACGAAGATATTTATGTTTGAATAAGACCTAATTTCAATTTTGTTTACATTAATGAAATGGGTGGACAAACTCCCTTCGCATAATCATTATTAAATTTTCCTCAAGGGTGACTCGATAAATTTTGTTGAAAAACAAATTTTAATGGCATTAACGTTTTAATTGTTGATGGTGTGTTAAAGCATACTGTATATATATATATATATATATATATATATATATATATATATATATATATATATATATATATATATATATATATATATTTCACATTCTTTCACTTTCACTCATTTTTCAACGTAATTACTCTGATAATGAAATCTAATTAACAACATTTTGCGTCTTCATTGTCTTGTTCCGCCACCTGTGATAAATATTGTATCATCATCAACAGATAAACTTCTCGTTATAGATATTCCATTATAATATTTCGAAAGGGACGGTTAAATAGTATTATAATAAGCATATTTTTTTGGTTCAAAACAAGTATAGCGCTCATATAAGGCGCGTCTTAATAGCAACAGGAAATTATATATCTGGCGACTAAAAGTACCTATAACCATGTATCAAATTAAGTGGGTTTGAGGCAGATATGAAGGGCAGTTATCATACAAGTAATCATTGGTAGAGGAACTTAACTTCTCTAGAAGTGCACCCTATACTTAAAAAAATGCTCTGTCTTGATAAATTGTATGTCAAACTGCAGATTTTCATAAATTCTAGACTCTCTCTCACTTGGACTCAATTTTGTGATACTTTTTCTCACATTGGTGAGGTTCAGATGGTTTGAATTTATTAATATATTAATATTAAATTAAGTTTGAGGGAGTGCCTTAAAGTTTTAAATATTACTAAAAAATAATCTAAATAAATACTTAAATTTTATTTGTGTATTTTATTCTTAATAATTTTCTACACAGCCATCATACTGAGTTATACATTTCTCCCACTTTTTCTTGACCTTTCGAAGGCCATAATTGTAGAACTCAGCAAATTGCGTCGAAAACCATTGCTCCACCTCTAAAATGAGGTCCTTCGCGTTGGCAAATTTCCAATGCCACAATAGTTTATTTTACTTCTGGGAATGCGGGAAAGTTGTTTGGGGCGAGATCGGGAGAATAGGGTGGATGCGGCAAAATTTCAAAATCCCATCGTTTTGATTCCTCAACCGCACCTCGAGATAAGTGAGCAGGTGCACTGTCGGCAAGAAGACGGTTACCTTTGTTGATCATACCGCACCGTTTCCTTTTCGAAGCGTCACACAATTTGTTCAGCGGCGTGCAGTAATGGGCACTAGTGGTGGTCTGACCCTTCTTCATGCAGTCTGTGAAGATGACTTCACGACAGTCCCAAAAAACATACAGCATGACCTTCTCTGCAGTCTTCACCACCTTGACCTTCTTGGGTTGAAGTAAATCGCTCTTCATCCACTCCTTGATTATCTCTTTGGTTTCTGAAAAATATTCATAGATCCTAGAATTATCCATTGTTACCAGGCGACCAAAAAAATCTTCTTTGTCGTGCTTCAAAGGATTCAACATCCCCATCGACAGGTCTCACCGTGTTTGCTTCTGAATAGGGATCGGTAGTTGTGGAACCGAGCGTGCTGACATCTTTGACGTGTGCAGTTCTTCGTCAATGATTTTCCACTCACTACCGTAACTAAGATCAGCCTCAATAATGATCATTTGGTTGGTTGCTCATCTATCTAATAGAACCGAGTTCTCCGAGTTATTTATTGTGGCAGCATTGTCTGTGACTGATTGTCTTCAACTTCTTGAACCATCTGTAAGAGATTATGGTCATGTTTGTTCGCAGGTTTCCGCGGCGATGAGTAGGTGATTTCCACATTTTTCGGGCTGCGTCCGCGTATGTCGTTTAAATGCACAACAGTTTGCACCAGACCACGACCGAAGGCTTACGTCACCATCCCCTTCATCGCAGGGACTTCGGAAAGAATCGCGAGGGCTTTAAGGAAGCATGATGTGGTGACCAGATTCAACTGCGTCACCAAGATAGCTGACACCCTACCCGGACCCAAGGATGAAATTTCACCGTTAATATCAGAAGGCGTGTACCAAGTGCCATGCTCCTGTGGCAAATGGTACATCGGTGAAACATGCAGAGCGCTGAAAACACGCATGAGTGAACACCAGAGGGCAACCAAGGCCAAACAGTTTAGAGCATCGGCCATCGCTGAGCACGCCTGGAGTGAACCCGGACACTCTATTATGTTCGACGACGCTAAAATAATAGCGAAAGAAGAAAAATACTTCCAGAGAATAATCAGAGGCCACTGAAATCGTTAAAAGGCCAGAAAATTTTAACAGAGAGGATGGATATCCACTCCACAGTGCATGGAAAAGAATTATTCCGCGCAAATATGAGGACGTTCCCTGATTGGCCAAGAAATTTCCCGGTATTGGCGCCGGATTTTCCCTATACTAGTATAAGACGGGACAACAAGCTTCTTTTCATGCTTGACCTGAGGACGCCAGCAGGATAGCTGGCGAAACTGTTGTGCATTTAAACGACATACGTGGACGCAGCCCGAAAAATGTGGAAATCACCGATATGTGGTCAGTTTGGAAATTCATTTTCCACGTTGCAACTGTATCATATGCTGGGCCATCATTTCCATAAACGACCATCGTTTCATCATTTGATTTGCCTTGAACACTAACCTTTCAAATGAAGCAACTTGACCACAGAGCCTCATATCCCATACTGCGAGTTACTTCAGTCCTTAAAGAAAAGAAATCAACATTCATAGCTATTGTGCATAAGAATGAATTAATATGCCGAATAAATTTAAACCGGGTATCTAGATCATTTATTAGTAATAATTACTTTAATATAATTCTCATACGTAAGTTAAATTTTACTGATGTAGCAATGAACAATGTATTCGACACTAATACTCTTTAATGAGAGGTAACGAAAGTACGAGAATTTTGCACAAATAAAGTTATGAGACATTACGCCAAATAGGACTTTTAAAGTATTTAATAAGCATAGAATGCAATTTTAAACGTAAATATATTCAGATATGTCTATATTAGTGTTGTTTTTAATTCAATACCTCAGAGCATAATTTCCTTCTGAACTTCCTTGATGTTTTGCACATTTTCTGAGCCAGTGAAGTCTTCTGACACGCTATAGTGTCTCTTTACACATTTTTAATATTCACATCAACCTTCCTTATTTTTGAGATTGTCAGTGCCTTCATTTTCAAGTAGGTTTATCTGTGAATAAGTTTCCAAGTTTCTTGCATTTATGCTCTGAATGCATTAAGAATTCTTAGAACTTCCAGTGAGAAAACATCTTCTGGATATAACAAATCCTTATTAAATTTTATGCCTTATTCAAGGCGCAAGTGAAAGGAGGGACGGGGAGCAATGACTCCAGTTCCCTACCCCATTTAATAGTTAAAAGAATAAAATTGCCTCACTCCTTCAGCGAACCACTCTTCCAAGCCACATCCAAGGATGGCTTTAAGTGGGAGTTTGAAAAAAAAGTCCAGGAAAAAGAGATTGGGGGACGTCTCTCATTCCGAAGGATACGGCGGAGTTAAGCAGTGCGTAGGCGTAATTTGATATGACGATCGAGGGGTAAGAATGAGCGAATGGGAAGAAGGAGTGACAGGAAGAAGATAGAAAGTGGATATCTATCCAACTATTCTCTGAAATAATAAAAAGCACTTATGGCAGACAGGCATGAAGGCAGCATATCGGATTAGAATGGGTAATAACTCTTAAAATAAGTAATGATCGCATGCAAAAATCGTCTTTTTCTCTCATACTCCTTTTTTAATATAACAGAGGGGATTGGGATGGTGCGGTGGCTAACCTACTGGTTTCCCACTCTGAGGGTCCAGGTTCGAATCCCGGCGACGACATATTTTTCAGTGATGTCCCGATCCTTACTTGAGTTGCTTGAAGACACTTTGAGGGAGTACGCCGTCCGTCGGATGGGACGTTAAGGTGCAGACCTCTTGGCGCCTTATGTTAAGAGCAGGCTGATTAAGACACCGGGTTTCTCTTCACCCTTCTTCTTTCCCTATCCATCCCTAATGGCGCATATGACCTGAGCTGTCAGTCGCCTCCCATAAAAACTACTTCCTTAATATAATAGAATTTGAGCATGTAATCGTGACTATCACAACATAACCAATACTAGAACACTCAACGCACATCAATGTGGCGACGAAAATTCATGGTAAACGATATTTATTCAGGAAGCATACGAAATGCGTTCAAAGGTCTCTTTATCTTTTTACAACACCACAAAGTTGAAACTAATGTTACCACCCCTTGTAATTTCCTTGTAGACTCGCGCATTTGTCCCAATATTAACGCCGTCATTCCAAAGCCACCAAGAATTCTTTTTTGCTAGAGTTACTTTTGCCCACTGGAAAAATCATCTGGCCAGTGATTTCTTGGTTCCAATTTTCAAACGACGTTTGACAATCTTTGAACTGTCGAAAGTACAAATGGACATATTTCACATCCATGGCACAGTTTATCGCATATCTCATTCAATTGATGATGAATTTTTTATGGATGTTAAACCATGCAATTGGGGAAAAGGGACTATTACACTCTGTTCTTATACTCTATTAGCCATTTTAAGAATTGAAAACGCTTCTCACCATGTCGGAAACTATGCATAACCTGTGTATTATATAATACAGCGGCCATCTATGTTTAATATTTGTGATGAACGCCAGAAATTTTTACGCCCAACCAAATCTTTCTATCTCCTCTCAATCCCTGTGAAAAATTGGAGTACCTTAGAGCATGAACTCACCTATCATTATCTAGTATACTCTAATTTTGAAAAAGTAAGGTAACATTATTTTAAAGAATTAGCATAAGTAGTTCAATATATTAATTTTCACAAAGTCGGATAGAAAAACAAAAAGGAATGTAGCTCATTAGTAGTTTTAGTAGATTCTAATTTTGTGGGAATAAGAAATATTTCGAAATGATAGAATTTTTATTTTTCCAGAGGGATTTATTTTTTTTAATACATCAGTGAAGCAAAAAAGTCTGGTCATTTTTTATAGTTATTACTGTAGACAGACATATAACTCATTCGTTGAATCAGTGCACACTGGATTCTGTTGCACAAATATTCGAATCCACTCTTTGTGGATAATTCGGATTCTAAAATTCGATTCCGTTCACAAAAAAACCACGGCATCGGTTGATGACTGCAAGTTCTGATACATGGGAAATCCAATGAGAAATTTCCCATGTTTTTTTTTATTATGGTTTCATGGAAGGGCACGACACGAGCGGAATGTGATTAAGAGTAGGGACGATACTAGATGGGCCGGGGTAAGGGCAGACAGGGATTGGTGAAAGGGAAGCAAATTGATGTCGTCTTTCATGTCCAGGAGGCGACGTTCGGAATAGAAATGGGAATGACCACCTTTATTTAACCTCCCCAGCGGGAGCCTTATGAAATGTCGAGGTCAGCGACGGAACGAATAACCTCACATTGTACCCCGGACTGCTTAAAAAAAAAGTGATGAACATCAGTATTTTCCTAGGATTGGTCATTCGATCGGAATGAAAAATTTATCAGAAACCGTGGAAAACCCTCATAACCTTGTAGCATGAGCTCAGTCAGACGACATTTTCGTATGAATTAACGCCTTCCGAATGACGAAATCTCAGGGAAATTCTGTCGTAATTTGGCATTATTTTTTTTGTGTTTTAAAGAATGAACATAAAAACAATTCAAGTCCGAAGGCATCATTATTTTTTTCTATTCATTCCCTTCTGTTTGCGAAAGCATAAATTTTTACATCGCGGAATATTAGACATAAACCTCTAGCATAAAATTTTGGATTCATTCAATTTATTTGAGAGTGATCTGGAAGGTTTCCAGATCGCTGAAAGCTATTTAAACGTTAAATGGTTAAATTATTCTTTTTAGATTATAAGATTTGAGTGATAATGTTACTTTAATTCTCCTTCATAAACAAGTAAAATTAAAAGGTGACCCACTTTGTTGGGTCACCTGTCGCAAAAATAGTTTGAATTATTTTTTCCCGGATAGACGGACGGACGGGCGGTGGTTTCTTTGGCTGTGCTCGATGGTGGGTAGTCTTAGGAAAGACTGGAGACCGAAGACAGTTAGCTTCCAGCCTTTGCGGAGTGCGGATCGTTCGTTAGCGAAACCTCTAAAATGTGACCTCGTTACGCTCCGTCACGAACCGTTTATTGGAACAGCGCTACGCCATCTAATGTTGCGTGAAACTGGGAAAACCCGAGAAAGAGACTCATGATATGCTCAAGGCAGCTTATGGTCATAACGCCATGAGTAGATCTGGTGTTTTTGAGTGGCAAAAGTTGTTTCGGGAAGGTAGAGAGGATGTTGAAGACGCCGAACGTTCAGGATGCTCTTCGACTTCAAAAAGTCACGAAAATCTCGCAGAGGTTTTATTGGACAGCGATCACAGATTAAGTGTTCGCATGGTTTTTTTATGAACTTGGCATCCCTATAAGTGATGGGCATCAACTTGTGACCGAATACATGGGCATGAGAAAGGTGTGTGTGTGAATTTGTCAAGAATCAGGTTTCGACACTCATGTATTGTCTTCAAGAGTAGAAGAATCTTTAAGTCCTGGGAATATCCTGATTCACTGAGAGATGACAAAGAGTGTACCTACAGATAGTGGTGCTAAATCCTCATTTAGTCGGAATAACAAGGTTTATTTTTTTTTATTCTCTTCCTCGTGAAGGTTTCCCAGGATTTTGTTGACCTCTTCAATGTCGCTTTTTGGTGTTCCCTAGAATTAATTTCATATTTTCGCATTAGACAATGGCTGAAATAATAAGTCTTTCCTCCATTTTAATGTCGGTAATGTAGGCATTTTGTATTTTTGTTACAATGATACTTTTTTGTATTTTTGGCCGTCCCGAACGCTCATCATCAGCCAAACTGGTAAAGCCACGTTTAAGTTCAGCTGCCCAAAATTTCGCGGTCGTCGTCTCAATTTATCCGTAATACGTGCTGGCTCTAACTGGTTTCAATTAATGTTATTGGTCTTTTTACGTGAGTGAGCAGTGATGTGAACGCGTGCGATTTTGCAGATTCCTTATAAAAATGCGATTTCATAAGGCCAGGAATAATGAACACTGAATTCGAAAGAAATAGCTGTGGCACTTTTGCAGTTAACTCTTGAAGAAATAATTCACAAACCTTTTACAACTCAGTATGAGTTTATCGAAAAAAATATGCACTTTTAAAGTTAACTTTATAAGAATTAATCCGATACTTTCAATTTTACTGCGGCTATTTACGATGTACCAAGCATCAGCTCAGCTGCCGACATAAATCGTAATATAAATTTGGAAATTTTGGAATCTCTAGAGAAAGAATACGCTCAATCGTTATATGCCACTCCTCATTGAAAGGAAGGAATTCAAATCTTGATTCTGAGTCAAACATTTTCTGTCATCTTTGTTTGTGGAATACCTTGTTTTCACAAAACTAATTTATCAATGACAAAAAAAATTAGAAAAGTATGTCTAAATCGGTACTAGTGTATTTTATTTTGAGTATTTTTAACCCTATTTATAAAAAAATTAGAAACCTTTTGACATTTCACTTTAGAAATTCGCGAAATTTATTCGGCGGTGGAAGAAAATTGCTACAACTTCTGAAAGAGACCTGGAAACTAGGCATAATCTCCTAAATAGGGAGTTTTAAAAGGCATCTGTATTATGCATACACCGTGAGAGAAATTTTTCATCATCTCAAATTCGACGGTAACGTAAAGTATTGAAATGTAAATCGATCCAGCGGATAAGGTGGTTTTTTCTTGATTGAACGACAGGATATTTATTTTAACATCGTTAAATATTCGAGTAAATTTGGCATATTCTGGGGGAATGGTTTTACTTCCTAATTGCTTTCCTTTTTACGGTGGCATATGAATCACAGATTGGGGAAATTTTAGTCGTCAATTCTACCCTACTGCGTAGAAAAAAATCATGACTCATTTAATTTGATTGAAAAGCTATGCAAAAATTTTTAATTTCCAAACTAAAATTTAAAAAGCTGACTTTAAGTTTAGCGTAATTATTCATTTGTCCGTGCTATAACTGTGTGCAAACCACGCTTAGTTTGTCTAGCAAAAAAAAGTAATGTAATAAGTCGAAATGTGAGCTCATCTTACCGAGGTACTGCTTCATGACGCTACCCCATAAATCTTCTCTTCGCATATGAGCAAAGGCAGTGAAAATGAAGGAAGCATTTTGATAATTAGAAATGAAAGAAATCGCCTTCCCGTATTGAACGAGCAAGAAGGTAATGGAAAATTCGGAGGGGGGGGGGGGGATGGGCCTGGATGAAAGAGAAGGAAGTTTAATTTCCGAGAAGGGAGGGGAAATATGCAGAACGCAAGGAAGCAATCGAGAATTTTCCGTCGGCAGTCGTCGTGCCCTTGTCCGGGCGACCTAGCGTGAATCAAGGCCGCTAATGCATGCTAAAGCTGTGTGAGTACCCAACGGAGAAGCAACGAGAAAAAAAAATCCTTGACTTGAATCCGTAGGATAGCATCGCGCATGAACTCTGCTCACGGGAGCCCGCACCATTCGGCCATCTTCATTAGCTCCGTGCACGCGGGTGCAAAGGTCGAACTGGGATGTAAATTGCAGGAGATAAATGGACGCGGGCACTCGGATTCTTGCATAATTGATGGCAAGTGCGACCCACCGGCTGATTAAATGGCACGCAAAATATAAGATTTTTGTGATTAATCAAGTTCATTTTAGAGATTACTGGGTCGAACTTTGCAGAAGCTGCTGTGTAGAGAGATACATTATTTCATGAAGATCCACAAATTATCATTTTTGTTGATGGTAATCACACACACACGTCTTGGAGACAGTGAAACAAAATTATGCGAAATTTACATTCCAATTAAACAAATACAATTGTGTTCCCTTGCACATTGGTGACTCTCAGTGATGCATAACTTAAATAAGAGGTCATTTATAGATTCAATTAATCGACTGCTTAAATAATAGTTTGTAAGCTAACGATTATGCATTGTTTTGTAACAACGTAATTTTGACACGTTTTGATGAGATTCTGAAAATAATTAGTTGGCTTACGAAAAAACGGAGCAAAGATAAGTAATCTTAAAAGAATATGGACGACTTAGATACGAGTATGCTTGCAGAGAAGGTAGAGAGACCTTAACAAGGATACTATTCAAAATTATGAAACATAATAGGGAGAGTATCAAATGAAGGACTTAAATGATTGAAGCGAGAAGTCAAGAGAGTAGCCTGCGGAAGAAAACTGAGAGGAGAAGTCAGAAAGTATTTGGTCAAATACTGAGGCACGATAGTTTATTGAAGATCATAATTGAAGTAAATAAAAAGGGGAAGAATTACAGAGGAAGGGCAAAGACTGACAATATGGGAATGAAAAAATTGCCTGGGAACAGGATATTAAGATTGGAGAGCTACTACGAAACAATCCATGAATTAATGACTCGTGGTAATGTAGAGTAGATTCTGCCCGAAGGTAAATCTTAATTCAGAGATTTACTGCCAATTATACCAATTTTAAATCCATGCCTAGACAAAATTTTAACCGTTATCTTCCCAGACCTTAGACTGCCAGGCTAGCCTGACAAGTGATACAGGAATATGATTATTTTTTCGTTTTTAAATGAGCCTGGTTGAATGTAATTGCACGAGAATTGAAATGAAACTGCTGTTGCCGTTTAATGATATTTTGCATATATATGTATATGATTATTCCGTCATAGAGCTCAATTAATTTTTATGATCATTTTAATGGGGAAATATTCATATAATTCCTCTCTAAAGTGAAGTCACTTTTTCAATTTAAGGTGGCTTTAGGTTTTACTTGACTCGTGATTGTGATTCTGGGAGCTTAGAATTATTAATATAGTTTTCAGTGAATGCGCGGATTCGTACGTTGAGTTTACCCTAAGGATATAATGTGGAGAACTCCGCAGTCGGCGCTCCTTCTGGCCAGAGTTCCCGGCGTGATTCAAACCCGAGTTTGACGAGCATTCACGAGTGCATTAATAGTATTTCGTACGGTCTCCATTGACTATTTAAGCATCATCACGAAAACCTTCCCCTTTATTTGCCCTTTATCACGTTCCCATCTTCCTTCTTTCTTAATTTAAAAAAAAATTCAGTCTACCTTCGTGCTGTCTCGAAAGTTTCGTTACTCTCTTCCTTCATCGATGCCCATTCATACTCGATGTTCTCCCTTATTTTTTCCTTCCTTTTTTTCTTTAGTATTTCCTTTATCTGTATTACTAACCAGGAAATTTATTTTAATTAATTTTTCCCCAAATTTATATGTTTGTATCAGTTATCATTTTGTTTCATCCTTCTAATTTTCACCTAGTGATTTATTTTTAATTATTATATAATTATTTTTTTTTATTTAGTACATTATAACATTAGCATTATCTATCTGTAGATTTTTGCAGGTTTTTCACATTCTCCTTCGTGTCTGGGTGTTTTCCCGCAGTGGGTTTTTTCGCCGATGATTAAAAGCCTTATTCCTTACGTTTTTCCCACGATTTTGTGCATCTTTCTACACTCTTTGTGCTCATTAATATTCATTGTCGATCGATTGTAATAAAAAAGTTCTTTTTTCTATTATTTAGCCCTAAAATGTAATTATATTTTCATGGAATGTATTTGACGATAGGTTAGATGGAAGAAGTGACTTCCACTGTCTCAATCTCTCCAGAATAAAACCGAATTATTATTTTTATGCATCTTTCCACATTCCGTAATTCATTTTCATTGCCTTTTTTGGGTTCACCTTATAGCTATAGCGTATATTTGTCTACTCTGTTTAAAATACCATCTTTTTTCTCCCTCTTCGTCTATCTTCATTGTAATCACCCTCCGCCTCACCCACACCTTTCCAAATCCTATAATCTACGCTCATCCTCTCGTCTCAAATACCACGTCTTACATTCTATATGACCCTAGTGCCACTCCTTATGAAAATATTTACAAATATTTCCTTCATATTTTTTACTGAGTATAACATTAATCAAATTTCGCCATGTAAAAAACACGGTTGATGGTGATCGCAACTTATTTATCGAAATCTTCAAAACTTGAAATATCCTTTTCTAGACGCTGTCTACTGATCATCAAAAGTATTTCAATCCGAAAATCGTTTGTCTATTTACCTCGAATTCTCATCTTCCAATTCGAAGTCTTAAAATGTAATATGAATGCGAAAAATTCCACAGTTAGTTTTAATTTTCATAGTTAAAAATTGTCCTCAACCTAGAAATTTTGGCGACTTAAAAGAAACAAGATGTGACGAAATACCGTACATAAAATGCCTCAGGCATTCGTTGTCGTCCACAGTCCACGAGGTTAAAGCCAGCTTTTAAACACTCAGGCTGTTGATACCGATGACAAATTCCAAATAAGAGGACGCTACGATAGCTTGACTGGCATAGGCACTCGGCCGGACATTAAGGGAACCGGGTTCGAATCCCGGTCAAGGCGAATGATTTTTTACTCTCTGAAATTGTTGCATTGAAATGCATATTAAGGGATGACTCCATGAAAAGTCACTGTTGCGGAATCTCCCTCAGTTTCTTTGAAATGTTATTGTAGTTTCCACAAAAACTCAATGGTGATAAACGACATTAGGCGTTTCTTTGTAGCATAATCATGAACGCAAATCTTCGAAATACAATTATTATCATAATATGAAGCTTCATAAGCGATAAATTCCTTCAAAAATAGGTTTTATAAGTTCCGAAACATTTTAATCGAAGGTCCTGTACGATTCAAATACGCGGAGTGGCAAGTTGACTTGTGGATTTGAGAAACGGCTTCACAGATATATCTTCCTTCTAGCATCCCATCACATCTTTTCTAAACCTATACGAGTTTATTTTCTTGATCTTCCTCTTGCCCCCTTTCGTTTTCTTATATTTCCAGCATATTCATTATGTTTCATCAATCCAAAGTATCCATGATGTGATTAAAATACGGATGAACCCAAAGCGTCAAATTTTGTAGAGTAATTCAATCGCACACCTAACTTGCGTGAAAGCAAGATTTTTCCATGAGTATGTCTGGATCCAGGAGGAAAACTTAAGAGCGGATCCTAGAGTTCTGCATGCAGTTTTTACGACCTTATTGACGGTTGACATTTGAATCCCGAGGGCACGAACGTGACCATACCCCGGCGGCCTAAACTTAAAACTTAACAGTGCCTCTGATTCCTTTTCACCCCAGAGTTTAGTTCCCCCAGGCAGTGGAATTAACGAAGAAAATTTCAGATTTCACCTCCAGGCTCAGGATCTGTGAATTTAACTCCAGCCAGAAAGTACTGAATTATCTTTTCCCACACGGAAACGGCAGTACCTTATGAACTCCCTTCATGAACAACGGTTTTTCACAAACATGAAAATAAGGAGAAGACAGCAGAAAAATGATCAGGAAAATATCTATCATTATTATTTCTTTAAAAAATCCTTTGCATTATGAGTAAGGGTAAGAGGTAAACATAGGAGAAAGAGAGAAAGAGAGAGAGAGGTAGAAGAGATGGACGAGATGGCGAGGGGGTGGGATGGGTAGGTGGGTGGGAAAGGAGGAGGCAAAAGAAAGGGAGCCGGATGAAGAAGAAACGGAACGAATAATAGTCATTTGGAATGGAGGAAGGCGGGACGTGTTTATTTCAGGCCCTGTGTTTCTTAAATTGGAGCGGAATGGCTTTGGGGGGATGGGGGTGGAGAAGGAGAAAGGGTTGGGAATGTAATCTGCAACACAAGGCCGCCTTGAAAGAGTTGTGGGGGTGCGTGTGTCCCTGAAAGTGAGGAGAGGGTACGCCTGCGAGAGGGGTGTTCAGAGGAAGTGGGGGGTGGAGGGAGGACGTTTGAAAATCTCGAGGAAGAGGAGACGGAGGGGGAGGAGAAAGTAGTGAGAGTGAGGAGGAAATAAGGATCTGGGAGAGAGAGGGAGGAGAGGGATGGTTTGCGAAGGAAGCCCGGCTCGGAAGTCGGCAGGCGCACATAAATAGGAAGGATAATGCGAAACGCTCGGGATAAAGCAGAGAGATACAGCGGCGGGGGATCGAGGGTAGGATGGAGAAGAGGGATGGATGAAGGGAAGAAAATCCAGTCGCCTGAAGATATGGGAGGGGGAAGGAGAGAGAGGAGGGACTAGGGCATTAAATGACGTCTCGGGAGGGAAAAGGCGAGAAGAGGGATGAAGGGAGGGACGAGTCGAAGGACAGAGTAGACTTCGGATTCCCGCGGTGCGAAGTAGGGAACATAATGGTGCAGGTTTGTCGAATTCGCTCCCGAGTAATTTGCTTTTATCGCCTCTCCTCGGAGCACGGTTATGAGTGGCAAGCACCGTGGGGGATAACCGCCGGGGAATAAGACGCGCCGAGACGATACGTATATATGTGTATCAATGTGACGATGCATCGATACTATGTCGATATCAAACTCATATCGTCGAACAGTTCACATTTATATTTGAATAATTATTTTCGACACGGAAATATCGACGAAATTATCGAGGTTACAGTATACCTATGTTCACGATGTTATCGAAATGCACGATATGGTTGATGTTGCCTGATTCCCTTCACACGATATATATTTATAGATTCACTCGAAAATTATCGCTATGTCTGTCGCTCTCGTTTTCATCCAAACATTTATTTTTTGTAGTTATTAGGGGAGGCGACCGGCAGCTGAGGTCATGAGGTTCCTTTTTTTTTATATTTTATAATGAATGTCTAAACATATTGGAAAATTTTTGATAAATCGTTCGGAATACGATGTGACCGAGTAGACCTACCTAACTCGACACTTGATATTTATCAATATTTTCGTGAATTATTTCCATATAAATGTATTTATATATGTGTGTGTGTGTATATAAACACACACACACATATATATACATACACACACATGTATATATATATATATTTATTTATTTATACATGCATGTATCTATATGTGCAATATATATATATATATATATATATATATATATATATATATATATATATATATATGCATATATGTAAACAAAAATATATTTATCATAAGTCTACGGCTGATATTGAAGTCATGAGGACGATATAAGTAAATAAACATATTGTTAATATTTTGCGAGATACTGACATATCTCGACGTATCGTTGTCAAATTAAAAAAGTATATTATATCGAAGATCGAATAAGATATGGGCGATGGATCTGGATACTCTTCATATTATGTTTTATGTCAATAAAGCCGAAAATCGTGGCCATGTGAATTCATTGTCGTCACTTAGTTATATATCGAAGATCGATATTTTATATGGACATCGAGCATAGCTGGAAAGCGCACTTAAAAATTGCGCCATCTAAACTGTGCTCAGTGTGTGTGGGTGTTTATGTGAAGGCACTAATTTTACTCCTGCTAATTAGATTACCGGGAGATGCGAAGCGGACCCGAGCAATAAACCACTATCCTCCGGAGTGAATACTCGGTGGTCATAATTGAATTATCGCTCGTCTCTAGCCCTGAGCGGTCATTGCGCCAATTTCTCCACGTGTGCGCATGCCGTCAAGTCTCTTTTTCGTTTATTATTTGAATCCACGTCACTTTTAGGATTCATATTTACTTCATATTTAAGACGTTCTTCTTTGGCATTGGTTAAATCATCTTCCCGATGTATAATCTTATGATTAATGCGAAAGGAACACGTTTCAAATTTTCACGTCTGTACGTGAGGCATTACTCTAGTTAAATAGATAAAATTTTTTTGCACGCAATAATCTATACGCTAAGCTGTAAATTACATGAAATAAAACTTTTTGTGCTATAATAATGGCGAATTAAAAATTAACATCGTTGTTTATTGAAAAGTTATCGTGCATATACAGACCTAACTTGCACGTCGTTTAAAAATAGCGCATTTAATATTTTTTTCAGGAAATGTATTCCCTGCTTTCACTAATTTCTCCCCTACTGCCCTTTCGTAATGAATTCGCCTTCCTCACATCAATACATTCTTCCATTCATGCTCTTCTGTTCCCGAGACTTTTTAAGGTTTCCCAACTTTTCTTTGACAGCATCCACACTTGTTGTTTTACTTTTGTGTAAACCTTCAACTTTCAAATGCGTGTGTCATACATATTTCTGTTGACTCGACTTTAATCCTTTCTATTAATATTTTAAAACACTTCTTTCACACCTGTATAGTAAATGTTTTATTCAATCCAACATTATTTAATAACCCAATCATTTCTCACTCCTAAAATAAGAATTGGACATCCCACCTGGATATATGTACACACTCTCAAATAATTGGAAAGAAATTTGGATGATTAGATTTTAGTTTGAATTTAAAAAAAAACTACTGAACCATGTAGGTAGGTTTTGTTTATATTATTAGGTTTTTATGATTTATAAATTATAATTAGGGATAAAAATAGATATAATCGCAACCGCGAAGAGGATAATTAGCATCGATAGTCAATATATTTTGTCAATATCATGAATGTACCTTAAATATACCCATTTTTATAACATTGTTTCAACATGGTTTAATATTGTCCGGTTACTGAATATTTTTCACTCTAATCAAATAATTAAAAAGAATTATGGATGGTTAGATTTTAATTTAAATTTTTTTAAGCTAATTAATTATATAGGTAGTTTTTTATAGATCATTAGGTTTTAATGATTTATTTTCCCAGAAGCGCATGACTAAATATTTTTCGAGTTTAATTTTGGATTCCACTTCTTGAAACAAGGAGTAAAATTGTTGAAAGAATGCTGGAAAGAGTCTTATGATACGAGTAGTAAGATGTATTACCGTCTAATACAGTACCGTGCATGTGAACCTAATTGCTTTGCTGCGAAGAAATCGGGCTTCTTTTGTTATTTCTGACAAACGCGAGATGTAGCCCGTGGGATTGTTTTTTTAACTCGATAAAACGATGATTTGCGGGATTAGGAAAAAAAAATGTACTGGATCGCGCGTGCTAGATGACTTCCAACTTCATGTAAACGATCGTGGTGACGGAACCGAGAATCCTGAAATTAGGTGGGGCCATATTCAGACTATTTTTACCCCTCCTCCCTTTGTAAGGATTCGTAAGATACAAACTCTCTCCCCCAGGCTACGTAACTATCAGTACGATCATTAATACCTCAAACAGGCAACTTTTACCAAATAAAGAAACGCATGTATGTTTGAAGAAAGATCTTTTCCTTGAGGCTATTTCCTGGTTATCTCAATTGCACATATTTTTTATCACAAAAGGTTCTGTACAATAATATGACTGGTTATTTAGTTCTGATAGAATCAGAATACATGCAGTGAAATGAATCATACTTATTGAAATAATTTATAACAATTATTAAATGCTTCTAAACCATTATTAATAATGAGACAGTTCAATTACTGAGCATAAAAAATATTATGATCTATAGTTAACAAGGTTATTTAAAATTCCTCGATCCTAACCATTGACTAAATTGTTCTAATAATAAACTTTAGGTAAGATTTTTGTATGCAACATTTCACAAAATAGTATTTCCTTAAATATTAGTAACAATGATTATAAAAAATTGTTCAAATAAGTTATATAAAGATAACAGTTGACACAAGTACTAAGAAACCCATTTGCAAAATATTTTTAAACGCAAAAGAGCGAGCTGCTATTAACATTGAGTGTAATAATCTAAGATAAGATAAAATAATGGCAACATACCACTCTGCTACAAATGAAAAAAGAAAAACACTTATTTCCCCCAACTCGATCGCCTGTAGTTCTGATCACTTATTCTTGTTCAGAATGACTTCTTGAATTAATTCGTTCTTCACTTGATCCCTCCAATCTGACTGACATGATCTCTCCTACCGCAGTGCGATATGGTTTTGCAATACATTTTCAACGTCAATGTCAAAGAGACTTACTTCCGATCTATAATTGAAAGACAGCCGAGAACCAGGATAACCGAACTCAAGAGAGAATATTAGAAATGACGAGAAGCGCCAGCGTACGTCCGACACTCGAAACTTGAGCACAATACCCTTAGAGTACGAAATAATTGAATTTGAATTACTCATAGTGGGTGCCGATGGGATAATTCGTTAGAAGCTTTCGAGTGCGAACGATTCGATTACATGGATGTGTGGGTGCCTTTACACGTCAGAGGAGTCGAGTAGATTCCGGATGCGACTGAACTAAATCGAATCGAGGAAGAGTCGATGCAGTTCACGGGCGAGGGCGGGGGGTGGCGAGAAGATAAAAAAAATGAAGTGGATGTTGGAATGGCTCTGAAAATTCACGAGTTGCGAAAGGTTTTTGACAGTGTTCGGCGCAACACACGGGAGTGGATTAAGGGAACCATAGGAAGAGACAGGAAGGGATGATAGGGGAGGGGGACGAATTTAATTAATGGCGTGACGAGGGCATAGGAAATAAGGGATGTTGGGATGGAAGTGCTGCGCAAGAGTGAAGGGGTTAAAGGTTGTGTGAGGACGGATTGGACCTTGAACATCGATGCATCGGGATGCTTGGTATTTTTTATGAGATATACTGAAAGAAAAGAATTGTCGACGCATACTTCGGATGAGAAATGTAAGGGAATACGGCAACGCGACAAAATTGAAAGCTTTGTATGAGTTACGAGGACATTAGAGCTTATGGAACTCTCACCTCAAAACACTTCTGCCTCAACTCTCACCTCTCTCTCTCTCTCTCTCTCTCTCTCTATATATATACTATATATATATACATATATATATATTGTATATATATATTGTATATATATATATTGTATATATATATATACAATATATACATATATACAATATATATATATATATACAAACAACACACACATACAGATGTATATATATATATATATATATATATATATATATATATATATATATATATAAATATATACATCTGTATGTGTGTGTTGTTAAGATAAAACCTTTATGGCAGTCACTAACTACTAGACCACCTTACTGATATATTTATGTATATATATATATATATATATATATATATATATATATATATATATATATATATATATATATATATATATATACTACCTTGATCAAAAATTTCCCGGAATTTATTCAGAAAATTAAAAATACAAGTTTATTCATCTAAATCTACTATATATTGTCCCCTTCAAAGTAATCCCCATCGACTGCAACACACTTATGCCAGCGCTTGATCCAATCCTCGAAACATTTTTTATATTCGGTTTTCGGTATGTCCATCAGTGCTTCCTGCGATTTTTCCATTACTTCCTCTCGGCTGCTAAAACGCGTTCCCCGTAATGGTTTTTTAACTCGATTGAACAGAAAGAAGTCACAGGGAGCCAAATCAGGTGAATTCGGTGGCTATTGGATGGTATTTGTTGCATTTTTCGTCAAAAAATTACACGAGTTAATTACACGGTGCAAAATCCACGAGTTTTCTGCCCACATTTCTGGTCTCTTTCGGCGAATTGCTTCACGCAAACGTCTCATAACGCCCAAATAATACTCTTTGTTTACTGTCTGGCCTTCTGGCAAAAATTCATGATGCACTACACCGTTGTAATCCATGAAAACCGTCAGCATTGCCTTCTTTTTTGACTGAAAACGACGTGGTTTTTTTGGTCTCGGCTCATTTGGTGAACGCCATTCACTTGCCTGATGTCTGGATTGCGTGTCGTACTCATAAACCCACGTCTCGTCTCCAGTAATGATCCTTTTGATGAATGTGGGATCGGATTCAGCCTCGCAAATCATGTCTTTTGCGACGTCAACACGGTCTCTTTTTTGCATGAAATTGAGGTCTTTGCTGCTACACGACGGAAACCCAAATCATTAACCACAATGTCTTGGGCGGATCCATAGGCAATGTTCAAGTCCTCCGCTATTTCTCTGATGGTTAATTTGCGGTTATTGACCAACATTTCTTTTACTTTATCAATTTGTTCACCGACTTTCGATGTCGATGGTCTGCCACTGCGTTCATAATCTTCGATTGACTCACGACCACTTCTGAACCGCTCGTGTTACTGGTAAACGACCGTTTTTTTTAGAGAATCGTTGCCGAAACACTTTTCCAACATTTCCAACGTCCGTGCGCCACTAAATCCGTTTTTTACGCAAAATTTAATTCAAGTTCGTTGTTGCAAATTTAAATCCATTTCTGCAATTGTAAAAAATCGCCAACACACACAGAGATAGATGTACTCTTGGCTACGTAACTTTTGCAAATGTCAAGTTATGACACTAAGATTTAAAGGGAATATCAACAACAGATGTACCAATTTAACAAAAAAAAACAGAACTCAAATCGGAACGATGGGAGCGCCACACGGTGGTTATTCCGGGAACTTTTTGATCAAGATAGTATATATATACCGTTCACGGACGTTTTTGATGGATACAGTGTGAAGACCCCCTCTCCTAAGAAAACGTAACCCGACGACCGAAACTACAATATACCCGTCTTCAATTCTGTATCATACTTCCTTCATCCCTTCGTTATGTCTTACTTGCCTGCCCTATTCCTGCCCCATCTTCGTTTTCCTAACTTCCTCACCTCCATCACAGTTTTCCACACCCCGTTGCCAATCAGAAAGTTCTACATCCATCTTTCCTGCCGCCTATGCATTTATCCCAACAATCCTTTCTCCTATCCCACCTTGACTAGTGCTTCCTCATTTGTTTTGTTTTCATTTCTGTCCAGTTCATCTTTTCCGCGTCAAAGTTTCAAAAGTCTCCAACCTATGCCCATCATCTTTTTAAACGACCGAGTTTCCGAGTCATACAAAACTACGTTTCAAAGCTAAGTTTCTACGAATTACATTAGATACATGATATTCATAAGACTATTATTTTTTTACACCATAACGTAAGAGTGATATGAATTATAAATGTCTTCAATCCTACGATCTGGATAATTCTGAGGAATTAACGACTCTAATTTGAATTTAAAAAAACCGCGGTTTCGTTTGAAAAACAAAACCGCAGTCTTCAACCCAAAGCCATTTGTGTACTAATGAAGGCAGAGGTCAAAATGTGTCAACTTGAATTGCATTCCACATATTTGTCACCAGCGAGCATATCCTTACATTGCAGTTTTTTATGCACAAATTATTTTATACCGTCAGTGTTTTAATCCGTAGATTGGTTGACTTCAGGCCTCAGTTTTTCCTTTTCTCATTCTATTTTTCCCCTATACTTCCACATGTGGTCATACCTTTTGTTATGTTATTAACAAATCCATTTTGCCTCGAGGTGCACCCAATCCATTTGGTTCCTTTATTCTATTCGGTGCTCGGTATTTCTTTCTTTTCATTTTTTCTTCTGTATAGTAATTCATTCAATCACTATACCTGAAAATTTTGGGCTTCGTACGGCACCGAACCATGATCGTTGAAGCAAATTGATGAGCGTATAGTGGAGGCCATTGATATTTGTGTTTAAGAAGATGAGTGGGAAAGGTAAAATGGGTAGAAGAACGAACTAATATGTACTAGACATATTCGGGGAGGATGTGTTTGTGCCGCCTGACATATAAGGGTCCGAGCGGAGTTGAGAAAGGGAAAATTAGGGGTTGGGAAGGGATATGGGCGGAAATGGAGCTGGGAGGAATGGATAAATTATGAAATTCATAAATTTATTTAAAATAAAAATGGAAGTGGTGGATTTCCTTTCCGCTGGTTCAGCATGGAGGGAGATGGAAAAGTCAAAGGAAACGGTCGGAAAGGGGAGGGGGGTGTGAGCGGGAGTTGTGGGTAAGGGTTCGATGAGAGATACCGCCGGGGGAAGAGAGTTGCCGACGGGAAAGGACAGGTGAAAAAAAATAATGGATCCATTTCTCTCCTTTGGGCCTCATTGCCTCTCCCCCACCCACCCCAAAACCACCCCCTCCCCGATGGAGCCATGGAGCGAACAGCGCCCTGAAGGCAATTGCATTACGAGGGGCCGTGGTGGCCGTCGAAGCGACTAAAAAAGGTCGTGGACCCCACCTCCCTCCCCAATCCCAGAAGACGTGGTAGCCCGGTGGGCAGTGCGTCCGGCTACCGACCACGTTCAATTGCTAGGCGATGCTTTCGGAGTCCCATAAATAAGTAATCCGCACAGTGAGTTGGGTTTGGCAAAGAAGCTTTCAGAAGTGAGACGGGGTTGATGACAGTAACGTTAAGAAAGGAAGTTATAGAAAGTACTGGTAACAAGTTACGATAAGCTATGGAACGCTGTTGTTTACAGCTCGATAACTTGGCCGTTGAAGCACAGTGATATTTGTAGAGGCACGCTGATGTGTGTTTGGAGGTTTTTGAGGTGTGAGTGTGTAGACGGATGGAAAAGGTGAAATTGAGGAATAAGAAAACAAACTAGGAAGTGATAGGCATGATGGGGAAGGAGAGAGAGGGAGTGTTGTTGTGAGAAATACAAAGGAGGCAGGAAAGATGAATACAGAGCCTAGCGGTGGAATGTTGTGTTGAATGTTGAAGACTGTGATTTGGTCTGGATGACGTTTGGCAAACGAGGGAGTAGGAGAAATAGGACGAGCATGTTGGACGGGATGATGGGAGGAAGCAAGCATTTGGAATTGAATAAAAGTGTATTGAAGTGTGGAGTGTCAGGTTTTGTCTAATTGGGCGACTACAAAGGAATATCGTTGTGTGCACTGTGCCCATACAAAAAACTCCTACCTTTAAAACGGTAGACTTCCAAATAATGCAGTGTTTTTCAGGTTGCTCTAGCATCTATTCACAAGAGGGACTTTTAAGCCCAATGCGTAGAACATTGGTTTACCAGAGGGTCCTGGTTCAACTCTGGGTAAGGCCTGTGGGCACTCTAAACTTCACCCGTGATGAGCGATTCGCCGACTTGTGGGAGAAAGAGTGATTGCCATGTAAGATGGTGTGCTATCTCCCTCTTCCCATTTGTTACCAAAGGCTATCCCTGACGCAGAGGAAGCTAACGTTAAAGCCACATTACGTCGGTAAGCAAGATTACAGGGATGAAAAAGCCTTATTTATCAACACAAAGGTCGGTTTGATAGGTTAGGGTAGAGCGCACCAAATACTTAGCCCAACGGCGTGTGGAGGCCACAAATCAAACGGGAGGCCAGTTCTTTATTCCCTTTGCCGAGTGTGGTTTTCGAGGAAGACCAGAAAAACCACACAGCTTAGGTAAGAGTATGAAGCAGGGGCTATGCCGACACGTCAACCGGAAGCAATCGCGGGTCCTCCGGTCAGTAGCCCGACGCTCTACCCACTGGAGTGCCACGCCCATCTACATCTACTTGTACATAATACCACGCAAGCCCCAAGGGCGTGTTGCGGGGAGTGTTAGGTCACCACCCGTAAAAGAGAACGTAACCACAAGCAAAATCAACACATCCATGCAAATCTACATTCCCAGTGGCGTATACATTCATGCAAAAATCTTTTCAACTTACACACATGCAAATATATATTTTATTAACTAATAAACAAATGCACCTTAGAATCTAGCAAAAATTCATCCAATAACCTGTAAACTAGAATTTGAAAAGCAAGAAGGTGAAAGAGATAGAAAGAAAGTTAGAGAGGCCATAGAGATATGTTAAGAAAAATTGATTGAAGAGCTAATCGATATAGGGAGTAATTTCCCCCTCGCACAAATCGAAGTCACGACAGCAGAAGACATACTGAATATTTTAATACACACAATAATCCTCTAATTGCTCTAGTGGCTGGTGGTGACCTAACACCCACTGCCTCACACCTTCGTGGTGGATTACACGGTAAGATGACGGATAATGATTTGTAATCAAGGCTTTTTTTGGATGCCATACACTCCATAGAACTTCTCAAGCTCAACCCTCGTCCATCAAAGCAAACCATCCGGTTGATGATACCCGTTGATGGATGAATATCCGACCCTAATTCGAAGAGAGCGTTGCTGAGGCTGTGATTTCGGTCCGAACGCCGCAATCAGGGAGTAATTGCGTCTCCAAGTGCCCCTGTGCTGAGATAAAGAACCCGTTCCTGATTCAAGAGAAAACCCTTGTCGATATCTTTACGTAATCAAAAGTTCAATCATCCGATTGGTTTGCTCTCTTCCCCCCTTCCCCCCTTTAACCCTCCTCTCATCTCTCCTTCCCTACCCTTGAATCATTTTCTCCATCCTTCCATGATTCATCTCCCACACGACCTTCATAATTTATCACGTTCATCCCATTATTGGATTCCCTCCGCTCTTTGGAAGGTTAACCTTCCAATGTCCTTCATAACGAAGTATGAGCCTTGCCATCGCATTTATTAATGATTCCGAATGAAAAGCCATATCCGTCCCTACGTACCTTGTTCGTCTTTCTTCCTCACTCTTTCGTTTTTTTTGGATCGTATTAATTGGCAGTGTTGCCGTTATGGATTTTCGCATCATTCTTCAATATCCGACCTTTTGCTTCGCTCTCCCGTCACTTCAACCTTGAACACTGTAGTTGCGTGAACAATAGCTGGAATCTCTCAAATGGTTCGAGAACTTATTAATAGTTTGCTGGAAAGAGGGAAGAGATTTAAGTTAATATTGACCACTTCGAAGGTAGGGAAGAAGTAATTCAGAATTGGATATGTCGGATGAACATAATACACAAAAAAGAAAAAATTAAACCGATCGGAAAAAGAACTATTTCTTGTGATTTATATGTCTTTGTTAGCAAATATCCAATTAGAAATATATCGATGAAAGGTATAAGTTGGAACGGTTAATAGGCACATCTATTCATAGGTATTATGTACTTAGATTTACACTGGGACGAAGCCGCAAACAAAACCTTCAATTTCTAGACGGAAGAAAGTGTATGAATAGAGCAGGTACTACGTTTTTCCACATTAGTCTACCGACTTTCGCTTGTTTCTCGTCACTGTAGAACCTACGTAAGATACTTACCCGAGGAACTTACCTCTGGAACTTAATTAATGGTTGAATAATGCAAAACCGGTCACAGGAGTTTATCTCAACAATAAAATATTGTATCATGATCCGTCTTCCTTTTTTTCCATTCACATTTCCTGTTATTCTTCCTCAGATTTTTAGAAATTTTAACTCTATTGTTTCTTTATCGTTTCAACTTCCTCTCACCTCTTTGAGGCGACGTTGTGAAGAGAAACTGAGCTACCTTGATACACTAAGAAAAAGAGCAAACGGGACAGATTGTTCTTTTTAATCGCAACGGGTTCATTTTGATTAAAATACTCTAAAAACATGTACGCCTGCTTGTTTATTGTTTCATAAATTTGAAAGGAAGAATGCTATGAAGGAAATAAAGCCGGTAAATTAAATTTTTGATTACAAAGTAGGGTATGACGAGGTATTTTTGAATATGTATTATTGAATAATTCGAAATAGGGAAGAAATACGACTTTTCATCGTGATTTTTTTCTGATTGAAGCGTTGGTTTAATAAATAATTAATGCGCTTCATTAAAATTAATAAGAAAAACAATTTTGTAACCAATTTTAGATTTTAGAATAATGTAGTGAATCCCTCCAGTTTCTAATAAGATTGTTTGGTGCGATCGAACTAGTCATGATAAGAGCTTTTAAACAGATGAATAGCCCTTGGGAATTATGTATGTGCACTTAAATAATGTGACTAACAGAAGGTGGCTCATTCGTTTTTGGTCGAAGTTTGACTAAATATTTCTTTTTTCCCTGGCATCGTCAAATTTAATTTTTTCGCATAATTTTTTATTGTGCTTGGAGAACATTAAAAAGAAATAATTAATTACCTGATGCTATGACTTCTTAATGTTCTATCCTATGGGACTCCTGGACAATGTTGTCTGCTAATGAAATTCGCGGTCTGACCTTTTCCGTCGGTGACAGAAGTGAACTCGCGTGACTGGTGACTATGCATTTCATTTGCTCTAACTTGCAGAAATAATCCGTGAAAAAGTCCCTCGTGCTCAGTTTTTTCATGACCGCGTGTAATGTCTACTCTGATCCTATAGAAATTTAAAATAAATAGATTTGTACAACTTCCGAGTACCTAATCAAATGAATAGTGAGTAAATACTAGGATAAAAATATTAAGGAGATTTACTGCCCTCGGTTGGTTTAGATTCCACTTTGGATATACGTCTAGTATTAGCGCAGAAAATTTAATTTTTGAATTAGCCAGGATGAAGAGAATAATTTCCCGTTTCGTGAGTAATCTTAAAATAATTAACCGTATACCAATATTTCATACTCCCTGAAAATTGACGGTAAGTTAGAAAAAATACAAAGAAAAACTGGCCAATAAAGTAATATATTTCAACACAAAAAACACTAAGAACGATACATTATCGATTTAACGTCAATCCTATTCGGTTTGAAAAATTTCTGTACACGCCATTTTTATAGTAAACAAATGCATAGATACAGTGTTAACTGATCAAAACAAAACAATGTTAACATCAGATATATAACCCTGCCGAACGTTCAATAAATTCTTCTGCCTATGGAAAATGTTTCATTCTGTTTTACGCATCAGATATGCAAACAGATGAACATAATAAGAATATTTAGTTCTTCAATAAAGAATAAAAACACTCAAGTTCCAAGGGCTTGAATCAAACGAAAATTAAAGTTCACAAGTAAGTGAGGAATCGTTCGTGCCCAAATCAATATGTTTCTATATAAAGCAAAAATTTGACCATAATTGGGTCTAATGTCCACCTTAGAATAAAATATTGTGGGTTTACTCATTTTCCGGCCATTTTTGAGCAAATATCAGACTATGTGCAAAAGATCTTTTTTTTTCCTCACTCGAATGCATATAAAAAATATATATACGCAGTAATAAACCCGAAGGTCGGTTTAGTAGATGATGATAGAGTTCAATCAATACTAAGCCCGACGGCTTGTGAAATTCACACATCAGGGTGGAAGGGCCAGTTCCTTTCCCCTTGCCAGTTATGGTTTCCCAAATCACATAGCTTGGGTTGAGCTGGATATATATATATATATATATATATATATATATATATATATATATATATATACATATATATACACATATACATTCAAACACGATATCCCGCCAAACGGCGAAAAAATGCTCATTCACATGGAAATAGATGTAAGGAAAAGGGATAGGAACATATATAAAGGACCAACACAGTGTGTACATACATAGACACGCTTATATACGTATGTAGAATTATGTGTGTGCGTGTTTGCTCGCAGATGACAAATAAAAAAAACCAAAACATCCTTTCGAAGGCAAAATATTATTGAGTTGTATCGCCCGCGGCGGAGAGATTTGTCCTCAGTCTAGGTCGGAAAACCACTCTTTCGACTGCGGGACGACGTGTGAGTTGGAAGGGTTATGGGACATTAGGGTCCCTGCTGGGTATCGAAGGGCGATTCCGGCCGGCGGGGGGTGGAGCATGCGCACTGACCGCTATCCCATTCGGTGCTCGCAAGGAAGGCCGATGAAAGAGGAGAGGAGCAGGGGGAGAGGAAAAGGCAAGTTCTCCTAGTGGGAGAGGGGTTGAAGGAAGAGGCGGGAGACGGTGAATACGAAGACGAGAAAGGAGGAAAGGAAAGAGAGAGGAAAGTACATAATAAGTTGGGGACGGGAAGAGGAGAAAGCCGAGAATGTGACTAAAAACACGTGGGGGGCGGAAGGGTCTGTAAGGGATGGATGACGGGAAACGAAAAAAATGAGAAATATACTCGTAAGGAGGAGAGCTGAAAGTGGGTGGGTAGAGTTGGCTAGGGTGAAAGGGGAGCTCGGGAAAAATTTAATAAGGAAACAAAAGGAAATGGGGCGAAAAATGCCGGGAGATGACATTGAGAGCTTGATGCCTGGGAGCGCCGGGTGGAGAGAGAGAGAGATGGGGGTGGAGAATTTTTGCGCGAGGCGATGTCGGGGGGAATGGAGGGAGGTTGGAATGGTACGAGATGGCGGGATGAAGCTACGGCCCGGGACGGGAGGCGATGGCTGCAAGAGAGAAGGCGATGGGGGTTAGAGGGTGTGGTCAGGGTAACTTCGGCGGAAGGGAGCGTTTTCAGGGAAGTCTGGCGGAGGGAGGAAAGGCCGTCGACTGGTAGGGGCGGGAGTGGAGGAGAGGGGCGAATATCGAAAGATGTAAGGGAGACGGGTTTTACGGGGAGAGACGGTTTGAGTAGGTTAGGGGGAGGGGGGGGGAGGAGGGAACTTCGAGGGTGAGATAGCCGGGTCAAATTGGACGTAATTGGGTTCGAATAGGGCTAAATAAATGAAAAAAATGTCAAATTGATCGCGGAACTGCGGAGGGATGGGTGGTTTTTTTTTAGGGGGGAATGAGTTCTTTTTTTTACTTGAAGTAGTCTGCGAGAATTTTTGTCCGAAGAGAGAAAAACCCTCTCGTGGATCAATTTGTCTCCCTTAAGGGTACGCTATTCCCTGGCGCCATAATGGAAAAAGGGCACTTTTACCACACCCCTCTCTTCTTTTTAACTATACGAGAATGGTCGGGAATCGTAATTAATACTGGCATATGAGTACAACCTGACTTCCCATGGAGCAACTAACTATAACTGGGTGAAGATTTGATCCTCGTGGTCGGAATCCCGTCAAGCTTGTAGATTTTACCGTCAAATGGGTAGTGTTATGAATATTCGTCGGTGAAGTTACGAAAGGAATACTCATTTGACTATAAAACTCACGTGATACCGACTTTCGACCGATCCATCCGTCTTATGACAATTTTCAAATTCACGTAATCGTTTTCCCCTGGTTGATCTTTAATCTTTTAGGATGGGATGTTATGTTTGCATTTTTTTCTTTGTCTGAATAATATTGATCGTCTTTAGCCTTAATCCAGAAAATTAATTATCAGAGCAGCGTATTAGTGGCATCTTGCTACTTTTAAATATATTCCACTGAGATATTAAAAAGTATCAAAAATTGTCTGTTTTGCGCGGCTACGTCCCATAATGTGCATTATCTAAGTCTAATTTCCTATCCTACCACAGCTATCTACCCGAAGTTTATTTTCATAGATGAGGTTAGAGCTCACCCAGTACGAAGAGGTCAGTAGCCAAGTACTTTGCCCACTGGACTGCCGTGACCCTTTGACCCTTTTTCTCTCCATGCTCCTTAGCTAGAGCTCTAAAACACCTTGTTCGCGGCTATCATATTCCATGAATTTCACTCTGCAATCTTTCTTGCTTTAAATTATCTGGAAAATGGAAACGTCACTGCTATGTTTATAAGATAGGGAAAGCAGTTTCTTGAAGTGTTTTACAGAGACAGTGCAATTAGTATAGGATGGATACTGACTGTAAGAAAGCGCAAGCAATGAGATACCTAAGAAGTAAGAATGAACTGTTTTTTGAACTGGATGAGAGGAAAATAGTTCTCGGAGCGGTGGTATTCAGAGACACTCATGAACTTGAGGTGTATATGACAGAAAAAAAGGCGCAAGTTTTGGAATGTTGTAAGAATAGTATTTCTGTTTAGCAAAGGAAGCATTGGTAGGGTAAGAATTCATGACAGGGACACTAAGGCAGGACATAGGATAAAATATCTGTGTAGATTATTATATGCGGCCTTATAAAAACCACAAAAGGCCTACCCTCATAGCGCTGATGTGGTTCTGCATCCTGCTATTGAGGAAAGAGACAGGGCGTATTATGAAGGCTATTAGAGCGTTGGTTAGTAGAAAAATGTCTACACAGAGCAAGATCAATGAAATTGTTATGAAGGGCAAAGAGAAAAATGCTAAGTGAAATTCAAAAAGACAGAATAGACAGATTGAAGAGGTGTTGGGGTGCTTAATGTTATCCAAGTGAGGAAGACTGTTACCTTAAAAAGAAGGCAGAATTCGAGGAGGAGGAAAAGTTTAATGGACTATACTATAAAAGTAGGTAGGAGATAAGAAAAATAGCAGAAGGAAATAATGTGTGAAATAAAAGAGGAAGTCAAGAAAGCTAGAGCCAAAATAAAACCTTCGCATTTGCGCATTTTTAATCTCTTTTTTTATTGCTGCAAATGATTTTCACTTATACCATTTCCATTATATGCAGTCTCCATGGCGAGGTATTTCAGGGTTTCTAGGCTTCTGGGTGTCACTGCTGGATGTTTGCCAGACCTAACCGTGGGGAGTGTGTTTACTAACATCCTGGTCCGCATATTACGACTTGAGCGACTTCAATCCTTCACCGTGCTGAACTTTCAGTCGTCGATGAATTTCGAAAAGTTTCACCATTTGACTACTCAAACTAATGATGGGACAGATTGCCTGTATGATGAATGTTACAAATAGAGCCGCCATGTTGGACACTAGTTTTGTGCCATATTGTTGCGCTCTGTTGTCGTGCTGCCAACTGTGGACTGCTTTTCAAACCATAGCTAATAATTTCACGTATCAACAGAATAGTGCCAATCTGTTTCGAAATTTTGGCGTGCTTTTCCAAGTTTTTAATTGATTCACCCCGGTAGTTACCAAACAACACCTACCATCATAGTATGTCAGTTATGTCAGTCGATGAAATTATACGAATCATGCTAATCTTTTGGCCGCAAATCTTTAAAGTGGCCAAAGTAAGTAAGTTTTAAATATATATATATATATATATATATATATATATATATATATATATATATATATATATATATATATATATATATATATATATCACTTGAAGAAGGCCTTTGAGAGAGCCGAAGGCTCGAACAATTTACCGTTAAGTGTCCTTTTAAATGTTGCTATTCTATTTGTGTTCTATTGTGCCGTCCCATTATTGTGCCGCACTTGTGAGTTTTTCCGTACAATCGTTATAAATAAATATATATATATATATATATATTAATAATAAATAAAAGTCATCAATCAATTTACCAAGCGGGAAAAAATCTCCAAATGTCGTTTAATTTTTATCAAATGATGTTATCCGTAAAATCAAAAGGTTCATATTTCGACAATTGCTACTCTCTTGGGCAAAGGAATTAATCAGTCAAATGTGAGTCCTATCGCTTAAAGAGTCCTTACTTGACACAATTTTCATGAAGGTTACATATTAAATAGAGAAATTCGAAATTTATTCCATTTCCTTTTGGTGAAATTAATGGAATTTCAAATGTATTAAAATCCATCGCTTCGGCTTATTCCAAGGGCGTAGTCTATCGCACCTCAGCGTGAATTAAGATTTTTCGCCCTCTCTCCACGCAAGACTCCTCGCGTGAAATTTCATGGTGATGGAGAGGGTTATGGAGGAAATTTTTAGGACGTAACCGTAGTCTAAGGGTTTGAAAAAAAGCCTAACTACAGCTTTGGGCTAGATGACCCTCAGCGTGTAGTTTTGAAACGCGTTTGAAAGTTTTGTACCCTCTGTCTGTGACAGAGAGAGAGAAAACTTTTTAGAGCCCTTGAACTCCCTCCCATAAACATTTTATCCCGATTTATAAGCCTAAGTCATTATGGCAGGCATTTTTTTCGTGCACCATGGCCCTCGCACCCGACCTGTTTCCTTCCTCTCATTCCTCTTATTTTCCATAAAGCTCCATTCACACTCCAACAATTGCAGCACGTAAAACTCGGGCCTGCTTCCCTCCGATATTTTATCCGAGAGAGACTTGGTTCATTTCAGTTAAAAAGGCCGTCGCGAATGGCTTCGTTTATTATTTTTTTAATGGGCTTTCGTTACGACTACGATGCCCAATAAGGAGAAATGTCTCGTGGAGTTTAGTTAGTTTTTTAATTACAGTTTTCAGAATAATTATCTCATTCAATTTTGTGATTTAAAATCACGATTAAGGTTTATTTTCCTAATATTTTGGACATGTCATTTTTGCAGCAATAGTCGTATGTTTATTCAATTTTCTAACACCATATATATATATATATATATATATATATATATATATATATATATATATATATATATATATATATATATATATATATATATATATATATATACACTCGTATTTTTCGTCTTCAACATCCCACTGCCGGTCAATACCCCCTTCATCCACTTTTCCTGCCTCCATAGGATTTCTCCCAATAAACCCCTCTCTTCGCCCACCATTCCAAGTACTTCCTCATTTGTTTTCTTCTGGGTCCATTTCAGTTTCTCCATTCCATTCTTCCCCACACCCACATTTCATGGCGTAGGGAAGGCCTTGGTTTGGGAGAGGAAAGGGAGAGTAGAGGCTAGAGGGGAGCGGAGATAGGGAAGGAGGGAGAGGGAGGATACACATCCATTCCTCACCAAGAAGGCCTTTCTTCCCTACGCCACTTCCTCTCCAAACGGCCTACCCCTCACATCCCCAGCACCCAATTTCTCATTGATCTTTCTAATTTCCTTCTCACCCACAACTCCTTTTCTTTCAACAATAGCTATTACCTCCAAATAGGGCTTTGCCATGGGAAGTAGATTCAGCCCTTCATATGCAAACCTCCGCCTCGGTGTCCCGGAAGAGAATTTCCTTTCGAATTGTCCCCTGCAACCCCTCCTGTGGCTCCGATACATTGCTGACATCTTTCTACTCTGGCCACATAGTATAGATTCCCTCAATTCCTTCATCTCCCAACTCAATGATTCCTCATCTCTGTCTTTCACCTCGACCATTTCGTCTCCCAGATCACCGTCCTCGATGCCAGTATTTCCCTCAGCAATAACAAATTTCTGACCTCTGTCCACACTAAACCTACTAATATGCAGCAATATCTTCATTACAGCAGTTGCCACCCCTCCCATGCCAAGCGCTCCCTCCATTACTCCCTCTCTATCCGCGGTCACCGTATTTGCAACCATCCCGAATCCCTTAACAAATACCTCAACAACCTTCAACACTCCCTCCTCCAACGAGGATACCCAGATTCTCTCCTCCATAAAAAAATACTCAAACATTCCTACACCCCCAAGCCTACTTTAACCACAGACTCCCACCCTCTCTCAATCTGCACCACCTACTTCCTAAGCATTCAGTCCCTCAAATTCATCCTCAAAGACCTGTTCCCCATCCTCAAAAATCACAACACTTTCTTCAAACTTCTTCCCAAATGCCCCTCTGTCACCTTCAAACGGCCCGCCAGCCTAGCAGATATCCTCAAATCCCCCAAGCCGGTCTCAAAATCCCCTCACACCCCCAGAGCCATACCCACACCATATCATCGAGGAAGATGTAAAACCTACCCTATTTTCACTGCTCCACCCCACTCCATCCCACCTTTTAACTCTCTCCCGCCTTTCCCCCACTCCTCCTGCACTTCCAAGAATGTTGTTTATCTTCTGACCTGTAAACTCTGCCCGGCCTTTTACATAGGCCAATGTTCCACACCCCTGAACCTTAGGATTAACAACCACCGCGCCTTGTGCAAACCCGGTCAACCCCTCCCCGTCCGCGGGTCTCCCCATCCCTAAACATGCTTCCCATCATAAAACCCCCTTCAACCAGTGCTACAATGTTTCCGTCCTAGCGTCCCTTCCAACATCCGATAACCCAATAGAATTGAAAACTCTTGAAATGGCATTCATTTGGCTCTGTACGGCTTATCAGCATCCGGGCCTCAATGTCGTTCACTAATGAGAATGTTCGGAATTGTCACTTTGTGGAAGCGATTAAAATCGGAGAGGTGTATATTTTCTTCTTCCGCATGAGTTTTGGTGTGGGTGACCTTTGTTTTGACTTGCAGGGTCTTGATTACGACTTTGCAAGTTGAAACCTGGGTCTCGGATGTTGCAATAGTTATGGTAAGCAGTTTGTTTTCTTTTCCGATTATGTGTCAATTCCACCTCCTCCCTCTCACTCCTTCCCTATCTCCGCTCCCCTATTGCCTCTCCTCTCCCTTTCCTCTCTCCCAACCATTCCTCTCACCCCTCCTCCGACTCCGGTTCACCCTTCCCTTTCTCTCGCATCCCTTACCTCTCCTATTCCAGCAGTCAATACTTCTATTTCTTCCGATGAAGACGGAGTTGTATTCCGTCGAAATGATCAAGAAATAATGTGTGAGTGATATTTTTATGTTGTCTTATATTGTTTATTTCTGTTAAAGCTTGTTATTCAACACTTCCGTGTTACTTCGACGAAATCATATATATATATATATATATATATATATATATATATATATATATATATATATATATTCTTGTTCACATATAATTGAAGCTCTGTTTACATTTATGCACCAAAACATGTCATTCAATATCATGGGTTGAGATTTTTCTCAACTGTACTTTAATCTCTCGACAGTATCAACTCCAACATTCTCGTTGTGTGAATTTCTGCGATAAAAATTTTACTGCAGTCGCTCAGCTCCTTCTCTGCGCAAGTTTTCATTTCTCACTAGATGTTTTCCTTTCTTCTCCACCCTTCAGTTGGGGAACCAGTTTGGATTTGAAGACAATGATTTATTCACCTTTCAAAATCAGAATGTCTCACGCGGGGCTATTATTCACCTTTTTTAAAACTTCGGAAATGTGGAGCGGACGTTTTGGAAAATAATAAATTTGAACAGCTTTAGTAATAAAATGTATGATATTGATTGTCCTTAAAGAATATCCGTCTTGCTCCAAAAATTCGAGAAGCACAGTAAAATTGGTATCCAGCAGTAGATCCAGTGACCTGTTAGAGTACGCGTATATGTGGTTCGAATTGGTGCAAACTTCTTCTAGTGGACTGATTGTAATTATACAGGGCATATAACTTCCTTTTTTTAAGGGGTTCTGCTTTGTAAAAAAGGAAGTTATTTTGTCGCACCCTTTATTTATTCTCAGTAGTTGGTACCGAATTTATGTGCTGTTTACCAATAATGGCAAGACTGAATTTTGGCATTTCCTGACTTCGTCTATGACGACACTACCTAACACCCCAAACTATTTTAAACTGTTATTCTATTCCTCATATATTTCCCTCCTTTCATTTGTCCAATAAACCTAAGCTTTTCCTCCTCCTACCTAGCTTGCCTAACTTCCTCCAATTTGTCTTAGTCTCCAGCATTCCATCGCCAATAAAACGTTTTGAATTCTCTCTTCCTTCCTTCTTTTGACCTATCCCAGAAATCCCCGCCCCTCACCTCAACAACTCTTGGCACTTATTTATTGGCTTTCCTTTCTATTCATATCATCCTTTCCATTCTTCACATCCACAAGTCAATCTATACATATCATCTCGCCTCAACGGCCAAGTCTCCACGCCGTAAAATACTATGCATCAATGTTTTAAGGAACCTTTTATCAACATCCTAGCTCAACGTCCCTGTCATCATCTCCCAACAGCTTGCAATAGCTTCTTTTGCTCCCGTAATTCTTCTTCTGATGTACTTAATACTTCGACCATTTTCGTCCGAAACACGTTTGAGGTAAGTAAACCGTGACACCCTCTCTAATGTTTACCCGCCTACTAATCTAACGTTTAAATTGGCTTTCCTTCCTGAAAACTCATTATTTTGGGTTTTATGTAGATTGATTCTCATATCACACCTAACACAATGATTCTCTAAAACGCTCAGCAATGTTTCTAATCGATGGGTTGTATTCTTTAAAATATTTTAAAATGCCATATTTGGAATTACTTTCTTAGATTGTTGTTGTTCATTAAAATTCGTGTATTATTTTAAGAAGGAAAGCTTTTCTTCCCAGCTCATTTTCGCGGCCTTTTCTCGGAAATGTTCGGTATATACTAAAGTTCTTTCCCGTAACTTATTAAACCACATTCTTGTTAAATTAAAAAATTCCTTTGGAGCTATTTTGCTCCTTTTTCATGGATGCATCAGGAATCCTTTCATAACTTAATTATAGAGAAGAACCTTGAATCTCTTTTGGTATTTTTCTGATATACGGGGAAGTAACTCTTCCCTTAACGACAAGTTTCATCAGTTTATTCAATGAAAGTTACAGTTTTCAGGTCTCCCGTACAAATTTTAACATTACATAACTTGAGACAGTTCAGAAACAGATGTAGCGGAAATCTGTATCAGTCAAAGACGTTTTTTGGTCTGTCACTATTTATTTCAAATCTTAAGCATTAGTTTTTTTGGAAAATAATATTTTACAAAATTATTGAGTTTTTAATTTCAGATATCCCTAAAATGGGGAAAAATGTGTCGGAAAAATTATTTTTATCGAGTAATTTTGGAGATTTTCAGGTTTTATCACGAAAGACTTTTTGGTCATACTCAGAAACGGGACACATTTCGCTGACGGTTTAAAAAAAATAAATTAGTACACATAAAAATAGGCTTGTACCATTAATCTTGATTTTTATGGATAGAAGAAAGCGTTTTTTTATTTTACCAGTGATTTTTTTATTCGATGTTTGCGATACCATGACTCTGTAACTAAGGAATTATTGGCAAAGAGGGTGAAGTGAGATAAAATACAAAACGATTTCAAAATCTACTTGTATATGCCATGTTAACATATAATGTGTTTATACCATGACTTTTCCAACTCTCTGTACGTTTATACTCTACACACCGCCTACAATGTTCCTCCAAAAGCATTTGTGTAACTTTAAGTCTTTTTCCTCCATCGGAATGAAAAAAAAATCATGCATATAAGATTAGGTTGTGATATTCGTAATGCTAGCTTAGCATGAAGTAAAAACCGCTTTTGATTCCTTTGAACTTTTTTAGCTCAAACTTTTAAATATTGTCAATTAGAATGTTACTTTTATGAAATTGCTACTTTAGAGTTTGGTTTTTTAGAACAATGGGGATCCGATTCCAAAAAATCACTAAAAATACCGGGTGATTGCAATAAAAAAACGGAAGAAACAATATCTTAAGAACATTATCCTAAGAAAGCAGCAGTATTTCAATTATTAATTTTTCAGTTTTCCTTCATCTCCACGCCCAAATCGTCGTATTCTCCCTGAAACGGAATGATAAATGTGGAGAAAGCGATCCTTTTAGCAGGTCCTGCTAATTTTTTCTCTGGCTCTAGACACGGATCAGGTAGTTTTCCCTTCATCTCCACGCCCAAATCGTCGTAGTCTCCCTGAAACGGAATGACAAATATGGAGAAAGTGATCCTTTTAGCAGGTCCTGCTAATTTTTTCTCTGACTCCAGACACGGATCAGGTAGTTTCCCGATGAATGGGAGACATGTTTTGATCTTGCCGATATTTTTAAAATCCTTACTTAGCTTACATAACATCCTCTCCTTTACTACCATCTTCAACATCCCATTAAAAAACAAAATACCCTTTCTTTACCTTGTCTGCCTTCCAAGAATCCCCTCTATCCTCTCCTACCATGCCTAGTACTTCTTTGTTTGTTTTTCTTTCTGTCCTATTCATCTTTTCCATCCTTCTCCTCACCCACATGTCAAAAGCCTCCAATCTACGCCATGTTTCCTCTATGCACAAAATAAGCTACAAAAAAGAGTCTCTTTGTATCATCTTCACGTAATACCCCTTTCAATTTGCCAGTAGAAGCTTCTTTGAATGACGCAATTCTATATAAGCAATATATATATATATATATATATATATATATATATATATATATATACGCCCTACGGTCCAACGCTCTACCCCCTGGACTACCGCGACCCATATATATATATATTATATATATATATATATGGGTCGCGGTAGTCCAGGGGGTAGAGCGTTGGACTACGGACCGTAGGGCCCGGGTTTGATTCACGGGTAAGCCTCTCTGGGTAACTGCAGCTCCATACAAGCTTTGTGATTTTTCGGGTACCAGGTTTTCCTGAGAAAACATTACCGGCAAAGGAAACTTCACACGTCGTATAGGGCTTAGTACTTGGTGAACTCTACCATCACCTGCCAAACCGACTTTCGGGTTGACTACTGTGTTCATGGTTTTTTATATATATATACGCTACATAAGACTATTTTTCAAAATAATCCTAAATCCTTTTCCAAAGTAAATAACCGCACAAAGTTATGCAGTAGCATATCTGTTAGGTAGCACTTACATTATCTTATGCCTTTCCAAAAAAACACAGAAACGAAGCTGGAGTGCAATCATTTCTTTACCTTTATTTAATATTTAATTTCTTTCTTTGTAGTTTTTAAACATATTATCTCGCAGGAGTGTTAAGAGAATTTAAAAATTAATGCTCACAAATTATTGTCATAAGTAAATTGGTGTACTCCGATTCACCTCAATGCAATACATCCGAAAATGAAGAGAAATAATAATTATAAGAATCACAAATAAAAATATTTAATGCAATGAGGTAAACAAATTATACATGGTACCATTTGGTGAATTTCATACTCAAGTATATACCATGTAGCTTAGTAACCTCTTCTCTCTCTTGTGAACGTTTTTCAATGCTATCCATTAGTTTTTTCCTTCCTCGTTCCGCCTTTTTCATTTGTGTACTTTGTTCTTTCTGTAGTTGTCTTGGTTATGCATGGGTGGCTGGTGCCTTGACATCCCCTTCCATACACTCACTGCCATGTCGATTTGATTTCCATCGTCGCCAGTCATCCGTATTTGCGAAAAAAATCGTTCACTTCATCATATTCATCACATCATCGCAGTATTGAATGTTCAATACAGATTTTCTCCTTCGAGTTTTATTGGTTCACGGTTTTCTAAAATTAAAACTTCCCGCATCCGTTTTATTTTGCCGGAATGGAAAACTTTTATCAAGTCTTCTAAGATTTCCTCTTTACCGGAATATTTTTATCTTGGAAAAAATCGTTTTCGGTATTTCGATGTAAAAAGGGGTTTGAGATAGATACCCTGAAGGTTAATTGAACGTAACAGTCGTTTACAAAGTGATGCCCATTCTTGTGTGTGAGGTTGCAAGTAAGTTAAGTTCAGAACTGTTTAGGTTATTACTCTCTTTTAACTATTGAGACCATATTTACTTGATACTTAAGCTCTTAATATCTATACCTATCTCAACATTAAATAACCGTGTATTACGCGTATATTACATAAGTATTTTTTCATGGGGACATAATAAGTACGGATTATGGTGATCCTTTACTGGCGTATTTTTTTCTAGGAGCAAGGTGCGAGTGACCAAATTTCGGAACGTTATCTTTTAGGATTATAATTTTTGGAATTTGTGTCGCAAATGTAACATTTTATAACAATATTTGCTTTTATTCCACAAATTAACGAAGTGACATCTTACGACAATTAACTCACCACTTTTAAAGACAATAAAATAAAACGATTTAAACTTCTGTTTCCTTTTCTGATTATATTTCAGCAAGTAAGTTTTGCTATAACTTTCCGCACTTTAAATTTAACATATACGCGATATTGTCTGGATCAACTTTGTGGAATGAAATCAAAATCCTCTAACGCCTCCCAGATCCTATTAAAAACATTAAAAGACTAGTTTTTTTGTTGCCGGGAGAACGGTGTTGACTATAGCATTTAATTGGTCGTTTGAAAGTTTTTGATAAAATCTGTGAAATCTACGAAGTTTTCATTTCATTAAGCAAACAAATGTTTAACTTCATTGTTTGCCCAACCTTCTTTCACCCATTACTCCCTTTTTGTAGGTTTCCTTGTTACGAGTTCGGTAAATGAGGCGTAACAAAAGATTTCGGGAAATTGGGTGAAGGTCTTTCATAGGAAAGCCTGCATTCACCTCTCGAGCCTAAGCTGGGGAATGGCGTCCAACGCTCTTCTAAAATCTTTACGAGTTGAACACCTAAACAACGATGGGGGAAATAATTTGCAGTGGGGACAATGGCGGAGGCCCCAATGAAGGGGGGAGATGAAAGAATCTCCTGGATCGAGGAACGACATCAGGGAATGAGTTTTTATGCATTCTGCGTTTATGGTACACACCCACATGCAAACGCATATATTATCCACACACACGCACACGCGCACACGCACGCGCACACGCGCACGCGCACACACTCACACACACACACACACACACACACACAGATATATATAAACACACACACAGATATATATAAACACACACACAGATATATATAAACACAGATGTGGAATTTCCACACCCCGTGAGAGCTTCGCTGTTTTACGTCCTTCTTTATCCTAGTATGTCTTTATCTCATGTTATTCCTGGATCTATCTCGCTCGTCCATTTTTCCAATGTTCCACGTATCTGTTCCGTAGAGTTCCATGCTCCAAACGACTGTTTTTAGGAGCTGCGTCTTTGTTTGAGACTTTGAGTGCTCTTTGAACATAGTAGTTGCCCCTCTTTCATGGACGACATCTTAGCTTGAGGTATTCCTCTCTTGAATTCGGTCGAACTTTTTGCACCCCAATTTAAGCGGCTGCCCAGGTAGGTGAAGTATTTCAATTGATCTAGTTTCACACCTCCAATTTTGATGTCTGCTTTAATCTTCTCCCTTCCACACATAAGGATTTTAGTTTTATTATTGTATTATGCCTTCGAAGTACTTGGTCCTTTACATTCTTTGTAGCTTGAGGGTTTAGAAGTGAAGAGGTAATCTTCCATCATTATAGTCTTAAAATATGTAATATGAAAATCACTCAATTCCACGAAGTGGAGTCTGAAAATGTAAATTATATTAATACTTGTTTACTTGTGTGATTATTTCGGTCAGTGAGAGTCCTCAATGTGAGTATTTCCTCTCTTTCTCCTTGCTTTTACCTTGTAATTGGATTGGTTTTATCTGTTTCTTTCTTCTCCCTTGCCCTTTATTTATTCGGCTACTTGTTCGAGTGGTAGCTGTCTTTGATTACTACAAATACAATAATAACCCTTCGCTTTGACCCTGAGTCCCTTGATTATTCCTCATTTTTACGATATATAGTCAACTCCTGATACCTTGTTGGTCTCCAGGTCTTTCATAGTTCTGTCGAATTCGCTACTCACTGTGTCTCCTTTTCCGTTGCACTTTCTTCAATTCACACATGTGGCCGCGTTCTTCTTCTCCTATTACCATATCTCCATCCACGAACCACACATACAGGCTACAGCGCTTAAATCCGGACAAAGGAATCTTTTGTTTAAAAGCAAATGTATTTAAAAATACAAATGAAAATCCTTATACATACTAGTAGTGGTATCTGTCAAGAGAAGTAACATTAGTCAATGTAATTACCCCCTTCAGTGCAATGACCGCCTCCAATCTTGTTATCCTGAATCGATCTCACGCACTCTTTAAAACAGCGTTGTCCATATTCGCGAATGCTGCTATGATAGTGGTGCATAGAGATGCATTGTTTGGGTACCTCGTCTTATTGGTAACTCTTTCGTATACGCTCCAAACATAATAGTCGAGTAAATTCAAGTTCGGGCTATTTGAGGGCCAGAACTCCTTTGACCAGAGTATGTCAATGCTATCTGAGAGCCAGTGATGGAATGAATGACTCGTATGAACTGGTCCACCGTCCTGTTGAGAGACATATTGTCTCCCCGAGGCCACAGTTACCATCCACGGTTTCACGACATTCTTCAAAATTTGCAGATAGACTTCTTTTGAGATAGTTTGTCCCTTTTCAAAGGAATGTGGCGGCATGATATCACTCTCACTGGGCACAACACCTAGGACGTGAACATTAGCGGGAAATTTTGTTTTAGCAACAATCGGGACGCGTTCGGAGTCGTGGACAAGCCAAAGATCATTTCTCCGGTTGATCTTCGCGTCAATGGTGAAAAGATTACCATCAGAAAAGAATCTGATTTTCCCCGCAGCTTCAATTTTTAAAGAACACAATAGCAGGTTGCAGCGAGCAATCCGCCTTGTACTGGCAGCCTCAGACAGCATTTTTCGCACCTTAATTGTGTATGACTTGTATCGTAGGTATTTCTCTGCCATCCTACGTATTGTTCGCTCGCTAACATTCAATTCTGACGCCAATTTCCTTAGCTATCGCCCCGGGTCCTCTGAAATCAGCACCTGAGCCTTCTCGACGACTGCCGCAGTTAGCGACACGCGTTTTGTCGAATGAGGTTTCCCCGCCGGGTTAGCGAAACCTTCCTCAGACTTCTCCGAAGCATTATACTTAGTCACAATATCGTAAATAGTTGATATGGGGTACCCGAAGAATGGAACTATTTCACTGGGCAAACGCCCAGCGCGAACACCTTCGATAATAGCGGCTCTTCGATTGTACTCTGCACTTGTTGGTAACGTCTCGGCGATTTTGAGGTAATGACTGTTTATATATATATATATATATATATATATATATATATATATATATATATATATATATATATATATAATATTTAGTTGGTAGCTGTATCCATCCAAAAACCTACCTTAACCGGTAGATTACCTAATAATAATAATAATATATACAGTTATATAGAAATACACACACACACACATATATATATATATATATATATATATATATATATATATATATATATATATATATATATATATATATATATTCGACGGCGGCATGGAATTTCAAAATCGCCGGACCATCTGACTGATAAAGAATTGAAATTTTTCGGGGGAAAACATCAATTGTAAGGGTGGATTCCCACGGGGATATAAAAACAAACGTGTAATAAAAATGAAACTTCGATGAGACGCCGAGAAGAGATAGATAGAGAGAGAGAGAGAGAGAGAGAGAGAAAGTGATATGAGGCAATCTCCTTAAATTTGCATCCCTTCTTACGCCCAATTCATTGTCATCCCTCTGGGACGTCAATTTCATCCGACACGAATTTGGTTCAAAATTGCTTCCAGGAATAGTTCTGCCATTAGTGAGAATATATGGAGCTTTTGTCACGGCAGCTGATTTAGATTTATGTGACGTGTGCTTGTATTTCCAACGCCTCGATTGAAGTTTTTTATGGGCGTCCAAGTGTAGTAAACCCCTTACGCTAGATGAGACTGTTTCATGTCTGTTACATGGAATTCGATGAATATAATCCTGAATTTCCTGAAGTTGAAGTTTACTAACAAAATTGCTATCCATATATTTTAGTTTTATTAAATATTAAAAATGGCAGCAATTAATTTATAAGATTTAGGAGTTGAAAAGTGTCACAGTGCCTATATGTTGCTATGACTTGGGCAAAAAAGCAGTGAGGATGGTCGTGTAAATCTCTATAAGAGTCTCTATAAGAATGAATCAAAAAAATTTTGAACCAAGTCGTAAGGCAAATACCTACTCATTTTATTGTTAATTTTCAAGTACGTTTGGAATTATTTTACAAGTTAAAAGTGTTTTACGATGTGTTCAGCTGCAAGATATTTTTTCAAACTTTTTACATAGATATAAAGTCTGTTCTGGAGTCAAAAGACAGCAGATGCACAGAAAAATAACTGGGACGGTAGGTGATGTGGTTCAGGTTCAGGTGTGGGACCAAAACGGGAAGGAGACAAGGTTTACGTCTACAGTATATCCTAAAAGGCACCGTTAAGGGTTAATGGCAGGGGGTTATTCCATATCAGACTTGCAACATCCAAATTGCCGTGTTTAAATATTCAGTAGAAATTCTGAATGCAAAATATTTTCCTATAAAGGAAGTAATGTAGGCTAAATATACATACGTAAACTACGGTAACTGAGGGTAAAATACCTCTCGATGAATACAAGACTAGATATGATATTTTTATATTGCTATAAAGTAGGTGACAGCTGACGGTTGATACAAAAGAAGGCATATGGGCGTAGTTACTCTTATCGTAAGCTAAAGATAAGTTTACATTTGATCAGAGAAGTGCATATCGTTTTTTGTCGGTGGTGTTTGATTCGATTTATTCTAAAAATGGCAGAATGACTAGGTGGAAGAAACTATGAGAAGTAGTGGAGTGTTGAAGTCAGGGATAGATAATGAGGCAGGAGAAATATAGTAATTTCGGTAGAAGAAGGAAAATGATTGAGTATTTGTACGGCATGAAGTGTGCTAGAAAGTGGAATTAATGTCTTAGTTTGAATAAAGAAACGTTTTTGGCTAAAACAATTGTTTAACTTGGAATTTTGTGATCCAGGGTTCATGGATGAGGAGAAAAAGATTGAAAGGGTTCCAACTTTCAATAATGTTGCCCAATATGCGGGTGAACATTTGAAATTTATTTAAAATTTTAATTTTTAAGGAATAACCTAAGGAAAATAGGAATGTGAATTTCTTCTTGTTTATATAATTCTCATTTTTTGTCTGTTAATAGTTAATGGGACCTGACACTTGAAATACAAATGATTTACATATAAAGAATGTAATGGCGCTCTAATTAGGAGGTCTGTTGACTGTACGTACGTGGATAAAGGATACATGCATGTATACTATTATTTCAGCTCATACCTATCGAGATACCCTATGTAAAAAAATGGCAAAAAAAGGCGATGGAATTGAGTTTTCCTGTATCTCGCGACAATGTGTGTTTTATGTTTTGTGAAATATTATGTTCATTTTAGAAAAAAATTAGAAAACTCGTCTCCAGCTAAAGAGTGTAACTGCACTAGAAATGTCGACAATTGCAAGCGTTTTGCACTTCCCACAGATAAGCGAATATTGCGATTCGAAATATTTCATTTTCATAAGTTTTTTTTGAGTCGCCATCACTGTAAGATGGCAAATTTATCTCAGGGACATCTTTAATTCGTTGACTGAGAAAGTCAGGTTTTACACAACCTTTAAAAATCATTTCTCTTAATAATTTTCCCGGGGTCCTACAGGAAAATTTCAGCCTTCTCTTGGATCGTACTGTCCAAACCATCCGAATTATATTAGTTTTGTTTGACTGTTTCGTTCATCTTCGTCAATGAACCCTTTCGCTTCCTCTCTCACCCCTTGCAATCTCTATCCGCTATGTGTCTCCTTCCAACACTTCCCTCCTATCTCCCTTCCTCGTCAATTTCCACCTCACTTTTACATTCGTCATCGACACCTCATCGAATACTTAGTTCTTCCATCAAAACCACATGGACATTTTTGACCATGGTACAGTACTAAAATCATGAGACTTCATACGACATATATAATGGAGAGACGAAACTCATAAATTATGTTGTATTTGATTTTTACTTTTTAAAACTGAAACGATTACGAGAGGTTACATATATCGTAACCGAGACGTGGAATCAATTAGCAATCATTGACGTATTTTTGAGTGTTTCAAGAGACTACCGTTGGTGGAGCAGGTGTCCAACTAAAATAAAGTACTCTTTGCAAGCAGCCATTATCGTTTTATCGTTCTATTTTTTAGTGCTTCAAGGGACTGCCGTTGGTGGAGCAGTTTTCGAACTAAAGCGAAGTATTGTTTGCAAGCAGCCATTATCGTTTAATCGTTCTCTCGCCACGTGATCGTCTACCGAAGTGTTTGGTATATCTAGTATATCTGAACGCGAGTGTTGGTGTGTGGATAGATTACCCCAGAGATAAGGGCCAAATATTTTTTCATTTAAAGCTAAGTCAAACACTGGCTTTGAAAACACACACACGTGAAAAAAAAGCGTCGGAGCATGTGCGTCAAGCGGATATTCAGTAGTTAGGATTGAAACGAATGTTTCTTCTCAGACTCAGATCTAAACTTTTCATTCCAGTTTGCTCCCAAATTTTAGTTCCGAACTTCTGGCATTAGAATAAGCACGGAGAAAAACGCGTTCAAGGATCACTGGGGAAAGTGCCAGTCCCCAGTCCGATCCATCCGGTCATAAAATCCTCATATATCAGCCCGCTTGCTGCTCAAGTCTTTAACGTTTCAAAATTCTCGCTGTAGCGCATTTCTTTTGTCATTTTTCCAAAGTTTTACACCTATAAAACGAGCTCCCTTCTTCTCTTTGCTTCTGTAGAAATACATGCAATTTATCGCGTGTGGGAGAAAGTTTTATTTTCTTATTTCCGCGGCGTCCAAGTTCACTCGACCCCACTAACCAAACACACAGGAAGAAAATAAACTGCCATTAATGACAGCTCGTGAAAAAAAAGATCTATCCCAGAAGTTTTCTGGCCGGAACAACAATTCCCGGCAGATAATTCAACCCACGTTGTCCGAGGAAGAAAAAACATAGACCTCGTTGTGAAAACAAGTAGGAACACCAAAATGAGTAAAACCACAGAGGGCAACTCCCAGGAGCAGGAGTCTTGGGGAGGATAAGCTTAAAAACGCAAAAAAATAAAAATCATATACCAGAAGGGCGGCTGGGATATAAAAAAACTCGTATAAATCCGTTCATGTGTTCCGTGTGGCTACGGCACGAAATTTGATTTGTTTAATTTTTTATATTTCGTGCGCTGTGGGGTGAAACATTAAAAAGTCACCATATCCCACAAGCTGCTCCATGGATGTTTAGAAGTCGACCAGCCATGAAGAGACGAGATCTATAAGGTTGGATTAATGTTGCCATTGGGTCGTGTCTCCTCCTTATATTTAACTTGAGTCTGAGGTCACGACTTACGGGAGGAAATATGCGGACCCTTGGCCTCTAAGTAAGATTTGGTGCTTTCCCGGCGTATCTGCTTGATGAAGTTCTCTCGGGTCTTCCACCGGGTTAGGGGTCCCATGTTGGCCGACGTTTCGATGCCCGACTCGTGCATCATCATCCCTGAAGACGATGCACGAGTCGGGCATCGAAACGTCGGCCAACATGGGACCCCTAACCCGGTGGAAGACCCGAGAGAACTTCATCAACCTTGGCCTCTAAGTTTGATTTTTCTCTTTTCATATGACAACATAACCTGTAAATGGTGTGGAAAAAGAAATAATGTTTTGATTTTTTATTAGAAGTTTGGATCTTCAAATGAAATATATGCGATTGTTTAGATATTTTGGGTCCTTAAGTAAGAAATTATATTTTTTTAATTTTGGGTCCTTTATACATTTAGGTTGGCTGGACAGAAACCTTACAACCTTAAACATGAATCGCAAATATATATATATATATATATATATATATATATATATATATATATATAAATATAAATGTATATATATATATATATAAATATAAATGTATATATATATATCTATAAATATATATATAAATATAAATGTATATATATATGTATAAATAAATAAATAAATAAATATATATATATATATATATATATATATATATATATATATATATATATATGTGTGTGTGTGTGTGTGTGTGCGTATGTGTGTGGAGGGGGTGTAACCTAAGAAAAAAAAACATTTTTATATTGTAAGCACTTCATTTTTTCAATATTCTAATTTACATTCAAGTTTCCATTCTTATATAATAAGTATTGGTGAAGTATTATTATAACTTCATTTATATATGAAGCAGGATCCTTATTTTGACTTACTTGCCAAACTGAGACAAGTGTTCCCTACAACTATGTCTACGATTACTTTTCGTCCTTATTACGGTATTTTGCTTTTTGATGGCAGGCATTTTGTAAGCGGCAGCAGTGTTTTTTAACCGACGAAAAAGCATATCCAAAAAAAGTGAAATTTCTCTGGTGTTTTAATTCTCACGATCGCAAGCCGACTTCTTTAACAGTAGGTATGTTTTACCTAGATGTGGAATAACTCTAAACATTCTAATAACTATTTTTTTGCTAAAGAACAGAAGTAAATTCGACGAATGTGCAGGTATTAATGTCACGATGTGAGATTAAAATTCTCCATGAGTCTCCATGATTCATGATGTTTCGGATACCCGGCTTACCCGATATATCCGTGTTGTTTTTTTACGCTGCGGACAACACCACAGAATAAAGTTTTTTTACCCCATCCGGTGGCATTTGTATCCTTCAAAGAGAACCAAGATGAGGAAATGTTCGCTATGGCCATGAAAAGTATGGTAGGAATGAGCTGCATGATTACGCTAGAAAATGAACAATATTTAGGAGCTGAAAATCAAGAGCGAAGAACTTAACTAGCCTGAACTCTTCCAGTGGAATGATTATGGGCGTGAACGAAATCTGGATATTGCGTAGTTCTCAATATTACTATGGTCGACGCCAAAAAATCCCTTATATGGTGAAAATTTGTATTTCACTTCAATTCAGTTAGGTGTCGCTGTATAATGGATTCTTTTATCTAGAATTTCGTATTCATACTTTCCATTCACTAGTCTCCGTTCTATACGACTGCCGACAAAGAATAAAAAGTGATAATTAACGGCCATAAAACTCAAATCGACGTAGCGAAACTACGCGATAAAATCTTGGGCGTCTTGGAATCTATTTCCGTGTTTAAATAGGTTTTCTTTGAAAACATATAAATTAACTGTAATGAGACGACAAAATTTGTGGTCATAATACGGGCGCTAATGTAACTAAGTTAAGTTAAACATCTGTGTGGAAACTTGCACCGATATGAAAAAGGGAGAGGAGAAATGCAAAGAAAAGAAGACAGAGAAAGATTGAGAGAGAGAGAGATCAAATGGAGTGAGAGAAGAATAGCAACGTAGATTAAGAGAAGGAAAGAATGAGTGGGAGTGAGATAATATATGGAGATGAATTGAAAGAGAATTAGAAATGTAAAAGGGATAAGTAAGAAAGAGTTGAATGAAAGAAGAAGAAAGAATAAAATAATGAGAGAAGAGAGAGAGAATAAGAAAAACGGCAGAAAGAATAAGAGAAAAATAGGGAGGAGAGCAAAAAAGAGAGTGAGAGAAGAAAGGAAATAAGAGGTGTAGGAGAGAATGAAGAACAGATAGATGGGACATAATCAGAGGCACAGAGAATAAAGAGAGTGAGAGAAAACGAAGAGATAGGATGAGAGGGACATCGGGAGAGAGAGAGAGAGATCTTAGAAGTGTGTTTGATTGCGTGTGTGAGTGTGTGTGCGGGAAGGGTGTTCGGTGGTAGTCGTGGTGACGTCGTCAGGCGGAGGTCAGGAGGAATCTCGTGATGCGCGGGTGACATAAAAGTTTCGTGGGGCGGAGAGGGGGTAAGAGGTCTGAAAAGGGGGCGTGCCACTGAAGACAAGGGTCTGTGAAAGGAAAGGACGGGACGGAAAAATACATGGGGAGGGTGACAAAAAATTCATAAGGGAGTTCGGCGAGGAGTGTCGTTGTGCGTCAGGGAGTTTTGGGGATGGGGATGGGGGGTGGAAAGGTCTCGGAGAGAGGGGAAGGGTGCGTGGAGAAGGGTGTCCCGGGAATGGTTGAGGTCAGGATGATGATGTGAGGAGGAGTGAGGGAGGGAGTGGGCGTGGCAGGGGTGGCAAGGCAAGAGGAGAAGGTTCCTTGAGGCAAGGTAAGGCGGGTGGGGAGGTTGCGGGGGTGGAGGTAGGGATGGGTTTTCGAGGAGTGGAAATTGCGGAGCTCAGTTGTTGCAGGGATGTGGAAGGGGGTGTGGAGGATTTTTGTGAAATGCTAGGATAATACAGTGAAGGCGATTTCACATGCTAATGTCACACCTCCCAAAGTAGAACGTCGTCTCTCATTAATGTCAACTTGTGACGTAGGAGAAAAAAATATGAACGCAAGCGAAATCCTCGACCAATCATGAGATTTTAAATATAGGCAACTGCAATTATAGTTTGAATTAACCATATTAACTCGCAACATCCCGGTTATGATATTGGTCTCATCATAGGAATTAATGGTATTTTGTGACATCTTTAATTCGAGATGGATAGTCAAATTACAGATTAAATATCCTGCATAAATTCAAAGCAGATCTTTTCCGCTGAAGATGATAAAAATGTATTACCGGCTCCGTTGTATGACTGTAGTATGGGTCATTCAGAAAAGATATAATACATCAATTGCCTGGTGGGTTTTCCAACGGGTTCAAAATGCCAAAATAGATTACATTACAGCGATGTTGAAACGAAATTCTTTTAGTGCTAAGTAGCCTAGGTTGTGGTCGTTATTTGATCTAACCCTCAATTTACTGTTTTCATGCTAGCAACTCGTCTACCATGCCCAGGGAGATCTTTTTTGGACTTAAATGGTCTGATATTTTTAAATTCAAGGTATCTTAAATGCAAAAGTTAGAATGTATAAATCTCATATTGTAAAAGTCATTCACTTTAACTGATCATATTCGCCTGATACTTAAGCGCTTAACTAGCATAAGCACTCGGCCGGACATCGAGGAATCCGGGTTTGAATCCCGGTCAAGGGGAATGATTTTTACGCTAAAAAATTTCTAAATTTAAATGCATATTAGCGAATGACTCCGTCAAATGTTACTGTCGCGGAAACTCCCGCAGTTCATTGAATACGAAAGTTAAATTTTGGGCAGTCCCTAGCGACTATTGTCTTCTTCGTTTCGAGAGATCTTATCCTTGAGTTATTTCTGTCTTATTTTTGTAGCTTGCCTTCATTGGAGTCATGTAAGAAACAGAGCTTAAATGCTATTTACAATGCTATTTCTAATTAAAGAATTATTAGCCGCCGCAAGGGCGTGTAGCCGCCGCAAGGGCGTTTCTATTTACGGGTGATAGGTCACCACCCGTAAATAGAAACAATATCTCATGCAAAATCAACAACATGCAAAACTATACCCACAGCGGCGTACACACTCATGCAAAAATCCCTTCATCCAACACTCATGCAAACACATATACCTTAAACCCACAAACAACTGCACCCCAGGATGCAGCACGAAAGCCATCCAAAAACGGCAGCGACAATTTAGATGATATCATAATAATCATTTCATTATTCTTCTCAAACATAAAGAGACCATTTCCATGTAGGCTTCCGCGGAGATTATTGATGTAGGAAGTGGTTCTTTCGGGTTTTCTTCCGCGTGTATCCATTTTTCGGACGATATTTCGCCAACGTTCCAGTTGGCTTCCTCAGGTTCAGTGGACCTGAGGAAGCCAACTGGAACGTTGGCGAAATATCGTCCGAAAAATGGATACACGCGGAAGAAAACCCGAAAGAACCACTTCCTGCATAAAGAGACCATTCTTGGCAAGGAACGCAATGTACTCATAGCTGCCAAACACCTTAGATCAAGAAGATGATGTCATCCTAAACTGTTTCTGAGCATGAAATATGCTTTAATGGTAAATCGGATACAAGCATTCGACGGAAAAAAACGTATAATCGAACTCCGAATGAAAAAAATGATTTTTGAAATTTAATTTTTAATAACTCCGTGCTTAAATTGCCATTCATATTGTAACTATTTCCAATAACATGAATGCTGCAGTGAAAGTTTTATCTATTTTAGATATTTTTACGCCCACAGTGTCACCAACATAAACATTTTTGGCATTTCACAGGCTTAATCTTTTCTCTCTGCGAGATAAACTCGAATCACGACTGAGCCAGACACATCCCATTCCATGGGATTTGTTTTCCCAGTCTAATGGGTACGGATCGATATGCTCCCCTTGGATCGCTTTGGGTCCTGTGGATGAATCGAAAAGCCTCGGCGGCACGCCGTTGAAATTAGACAATGGCCAACTCAAGAATGTTTAATGGAGAAGGATAGAATGGGGCGTCGAATGGGGAAAGTACAGTTCTCGAGTTTAATGGCCGTGGAGAAGGTTTTTCGGTAGGAAAACCGTTTTGGGCGAAGTGGAGACCATCACGGATATATCTCACTCACCACGGGGGGCATGCATTAAAGAAGACAAGGCATAAGGGAATGGATATAAGAAAAAAAAAGATTAGGTTAACGAACAAATTAGGACCGCTGCGAGATGAATGTTCTTGTCGGGCATATAAAAAAAATATGGCCGCTCGGGGGCGTGGCTGGGAAATGCCTAGAGGAGCTTAGCGGTGGCTGGCGAATTTCGAGGCGAACGAGGGAACGGGAGCGGAATCGGAGAGGAAAACAAAATGGAAGGATGGATGTGGGAGAAACATTGAGGTGAAGGGGGGGAGGGAAATGGAGAGAAAAGGTAGGGAGGGGTAGGTAGACGAGGGTGAATGCATATTAGGGGTTGATATGAAACGGGGGAACGTATGACGGATGCGGGTGGTAACGGCTGAGAAGGGGAATTGCTTGATCAGAGATTGAGAAAAGTAGAATAAAATGAAAGACAGGCAAAAGGTTTAGCAACGCATGCCACGAAAATGAATACGATATTTATTGTATTTTGGCGTTTGATGCTATCAACTTTTCGAATTGCGTTCCCGTCTTTCATTGTTGCGTCATTCAGGTGGGAGAGTTCTTTATCAAACGAAATATTTCACGGGCGCGAGTTTATCTTAGCGTGCTGTAACTGTGAGTCTTATCAGGTCATTTCCACTAGCGGTGGCATTAAATTCTTACTGACGGAAAGATCCTCCGCAAAACTTCCCATTTCTGTAGTTTCCGGTTGCAATTCCATCAGTATGTATGATCAGATGGGTTATTACGGTTATGTTATTTATATTCCATTAGTCAAACAGATGAAATTGATTAGCTATTTGATGAAATAATCTTTTTAATATTCCATTGTGCATCGATCGCAAAAAAACGCAGGTGAATATGTTTTCTCAACACTTGTAAATTTGTCTGTGAAAAAAATAAACAATTTTTATGGAAGGAAATCGTTTCGATTCTATTAGACAGAATTCCGATCTTCTCTTAATATTTTTATTGATCTGAGAAACAAATACTTATTGAAGGAATTTTGCAGACTGTCACTTTTCCGCGCCCCATGCTGGACTGCTGATAGGGGAAAAAAGGCGCAGTAATGGCTTTAACTTTCCCAGGAATAAAGCGTTATCCATGACCCCTTCCGTTTGGTCATTAACCTTTCTCGCCAGCTATCTGTTCATCAGAAATAGAGCATAGCACTAATAGCCGCGCATTACTCAAGTGTACGAGCGCCTATTGCGGCACTAAACGTAACTTAAGACTTGCCTCCATACTTGGGTTAAATTTGTCGCTGAATGTTTTTTGCTGCAGATGAGACTTAGCAGAACAGAATGAAATGAAATGAGGAACAAAATGCGATGCAGTCCTCTTCGTTTAGCACGGGTATTGGCGAATTTTGAGAACCAAAAGAACGAAAAGGCAAAAATCCGTAGTAGATTTTATCTTCCGAGATCACAATCGTCATATGGTACCTTCAAAGTCACCTCTAGAGCACGTGACTGGAGGTATTCCAGCCCCCAGCATGCGATATGAAATATTTCATGAAAGAGATCATGTTAGTAAAATTAGAAAGATTAGGTTTAGAACAGATAAATTTGAGATTTAATTATTTCCAAAAACGATAGGGAATCTTAATACCATTTTCCGACCATGGGCGTGGCATGCTCGGGTAAAAATTAGCCTGGTGTGTATTCACCCTCTGCCACACACCCTAGCGGTGGCTTGCAGGGTAACATAAATTAAAAAAAAATAAAAAATGGCATAATTATATTAAAACAGTTATTAATCATCAATATTTCATTAGAACCGACTTGTACGAGGGTCATCCGGAAAGTAGTACCCGTTCGTGAAATAAAGACACAAAAGTAAATATTAACAAACATAAAAAATTTTATTTGAAAGAGGATACTTTAAACTACTTCTCAACATAATCTCCAAGCAAATTAAGGCATTTGTCATAACGTGTGACAAGTTTCTGTATTCCTGCTGCATAGTCCTTCGCCGCCAGCTCATTGAGATACGCGAGGGACCCATCTTGCACAAATTTTTGCATAATGCAGATGGTGTTTAACAATTTCATGAACAATTGTTCGAGAAACATTGGGAAAATGCTCACAGATGTCATCAATTGTGACGCGCCGATCGTTCCTCACGAATTCGTCAACTGAGCTCACCAGTTGGTCTGTAATGACAGACGGTCTCTCCGAACGCTCATCGTCGTGTGTGTTCCCCCTCCCCATGTTGAAGTTGCGACACCACCGCCGAACAGACGACTCGTCCATTACATTGTCTCCATACACCTCCTTTAATTGGCGATGAATATCACATGGGCGAACGTTTCTTGCATTGAGGAATTTAATCACTGCCCTCACTTCACAACTGGCGGCGTTCTCAATTTTTTTAAACATTGTAAACAATCACAGAAACAACACAGGCAATGCTAGCGTCACGCAACTTGGCTCAGAGAAGGCAGACAAGCCACTGAAGCTATCTGACCTCGTCCAGCGGCTACTCGCGTCGTCAGCACTTCATGCGGCACGAACGGGTACTACTTTCCGGATGACCCTCGTACAACCCTTATTTTGAGGCCCAAGCGTTGAATCGCGCGTTCTAAATATATATTCCAAATGATATTTTTTGCATTGAAAACCGTATTCTGTATATTTTTAATATACAGAATACGGCTATATAACCGTATTAAGTATATTTTTGATTGCTAAAATCGTGTTACTACTATAGCAGTCTAGAAAGTAACATAAGTGTTGAAACAAAATATGAACATAGTGATAAGACAAAGTTTTATTATATAAATTTGAAATGCACATTCTTAAACAATTTTTCAGCATAGTTTTCATTCAAATTGAGGTTTTTTTCATAAAGATAGGCAAGCTTTTCAATTCCGTCTCTGAATAAATATGCCGGCTTACGTACATTCTTGGGAGAACTAGCGTCTCCCCATTCCATAGACTGCCATTTTGTCTCACAATTGACATGTTTTACCCATGTCTTATCCCCAGTGACGACACAATCTAAGATTGCATTACCAGCTTAATCAGAGGCTTCGAGGAGTGTCAGCGATGCAGCAAGATGCTGTTTTTTATGATCTTCCGTCAACATTTTCAGCTCTCACCTGGCACAAAACCTGTGATAGCTAAGCTTTCCCGCTAAAACTTTATCCAGTAGAATACGCGAAATTCTGGGAAAATGAAGAGAGAGATCTTAATCGAAAATCGGCAATTTTCTCAAATTTTTTCATTGATTTTCACCATCAGTTCATGTATCACAAGGCTGGGCCGACCACTGCGGTCCTCGTCTGGAACATTATTGCGACCACTTTTAAACTGATTGTACCACTGCCTCACTTCGACTTCACTCATTTTTCCATCTTCGTACTCTTTATCGCAAAGTTACCTATGAATTTCAATCGGCTTGTGGTTTTTTTACCGGTAAAAACCTAATCACAGGTCGCAGTTCGCATCTCGCGGGATTATCTATTGCAGGGCACATTTAAACAGTTCTTAGTGACCAAATTAGAAGAATCATATTCTGCACACTATCGCAATAGGATGATTACTGAGTGTAGAGAGGTTTGGACCCCAAGATGGTGACTAGCTCTACCTACCGCCACGCTAGGCTGAAACGCAAGTTACTTTCTGGACGGCGTTTGCATATCATAAGTGGAGTCCCAACGCGTTACCGGGCGGGATGACTACTTGTATTTTACAATATCATTCTTCAATGGGTGCAAAATTCTTGTGTGCAAGAATAAATAACACTGTTACGTAGGGAAAAGCCGGTGCGGGACAAAATAAATCACGTGGAAGACCATTACGTATCCTGATGGATAAAAAGTAGTAAACCCTCTTAGCGCCTCTTCCGGACTGCGAGGACATTCGATCGAGCGGAGTAATTGATATTCACTTAAGGTCCACCCAGACCTCTGCCAAACGATCTCTTTGACCTCCATAATTTCAAAAGAAGAAGGAGGAGGAGGAATTTCGAGTGACAGAGACGATGACGGGCTTCGGCGTCCATCACCGCCATACTTGCAAGCCGTGCACGGAATGTTTTATCGCCCCTTAAATCCTTAGTGCTGCACCTTAATTTTTTTTAAATGTGATTCCCCCTCCCCCCCTTTGATCTTCCCCCCACCCTCTGAATTGAATTGCGTACCATTTTATTTATTTTTTAGTTCATTTTTTTTTTAAGCATCCCACTTCAATTTGGCTCATTACTGGGGCAGTCTGAATTCACGTCACTCTTTCCTTTGAGGCGGGTGTCCACCAAATAGGCAATCCAACGTATTAAGCACTTCCCGCTTTCCTTCTGGGTTCCCGCACACGTCGTTCGAGATGGTCCGGGATGAGACGGAAACAATGAGCGGCAGAAATGCGTGATCGTTTCCTTGACGCATTGAGGAGTCTTTGCGTACGTTCCAAATGACGAGGAACGTCAACCCCATGCCCGGGCGCCGACCCCCCTCGTTGTCGCTTGATCGGGTTCTCAGAACGGCGCCATTGTCTGCGCTCTCACACTTACTCACTGCCATGACAACGGACGACTGAACTGCGTTCAGAGACGATGCGAGTTTTTTTCCATCAATCGAAGATTGATCACCGCGGCAAACAATTACACATTTTGGACAGTACTATAGTACTATGCGAGAAAATTTTTTTTATAACTAAGGTTTGTATTACAATAAGCACACAAGTGTGATAGAACTCTTAAGGGATTTAGGCTGGAAGCCACTTGAAGTACAAAGAGAACAAGCGGGACTTTTAGAAAGGTTCAGAACGAAAGAGTTTAACGATAGCACTAAAGGAATTACAATGGCCCCACACTACTTAGGTAGATCAGACCACAAAGATAAAATAAGGGAGATAGATTCCAGTCCAGATTGATTCGAATACTCATTCTTTCCCCGGACAATCAGAAGTCATAATAGTAAGAAACAGTAGCCAATTTAGAAATATTAGAAAAATTTAATATTAAAGTTGGAACAAAATTAAACATTGCAAAAATATGAGGTATATTTGTAGGTGCATGTGTATATTAGTTGGTAGTTTGAGTGTTTGCATGTGTGTGGGGTGTAAGGGTTTTTGCATGAATGCATACCATGTTTTGTTGGTGGATAGTATAAATTTGTGGCTTTTGCATGCGGTTTTTTTCTTAATTACGGGTGGTGCCCTAACACCCCCTACCACACGCCACATGCCCTTACGACGGCGTACGGGGCATTGAGTAGATGTAGATGTTCAATAAATAATGGGAATTTGAGTTATTTAGAAAGAATTTCATCTCCTCGGCTCTATCAATGTTTTGCTCTTCGAATTAGTCCCCATTTAATTATTATGCATAAACTTATGCCAGCGCTGTATCTGCAATCCTCAAACACTTCTTAAACTTGATCTTTGGTACAGCTTTTAGGTCTCTCCATAATGCGTTCTTGAGATCATCTATGCTAGTGACACAACGGTCCTTTTAAGGTTTTTTTTTATTTTTGTAGAAAAAAAGTCACACGGGGCTCTGCCTGGCCAACAAGGCGGCTGGTACATCATTACAGTCCTGTTTTTGGCCAAATATTCACGAAAAACCAGTGAGGAGGTGGATTATCGTGGTTTGTTCAAACGCCATGAATTGTTTCGCTACAAATTCGAGCTTTTTTTCATATTGATTCACGCAAACGGGGCTGAACAGCTTTATTGATCGTTTGACCTTGTGACAAGAACACATGGGAACACTATGAGAAACTACAAAATACCCGTTACTTTTTTAATGCACCTCGTAGTAGAAATATCATAGCAGCAAATTACATTTAACAAGGTAGGGATTTAACAAGATATACTTAGCACCGTATCCGTTATATTCAACTGCTAGTTCTTCCCCAATGACGATGTTTAATCAAAACATAAAAAAAGAAGGATGACCACGAGAAGAGAGTAAACTTGTGACTGGTATGTTGGAGGCATAATAGTTTGGGAGCTCTTTGATTCGCATAGAGGTTATTCAGGTCTTTAGATTTTTTTTAAACGTTAAGAGCTAGTCAATATATCGTATATGTATTTGCATGCATGTAGTTTAGAAAGGTTTTTGCATGAATTTATACGCCTTTTTGGGTGTGGGGATTGCATGAATATGTTGATTTTGAACGTGCTTTTGTTCTCTTTTACGGGCGGTGACCTAACACCCCCCACCACACACCCTTGCGGCAGGTTTTGGGGTATCGTGTAGGTGTAGAACCATTCCCTCAATATCGTAGTCTTCAGCATTCCATTGGCATTCAATATTACTTGCATTCCATTCTCCCCCTTTCTTCTAATTTGTTCCCTTACCGCGCCTAGCACTCGGGTTTATTTTCCTATCGGTTTACAAATGCAGTTTACTCTTCTCACTCTTTTCCATAAAAATAATTTTGTGTAAAACCATAAGTTGGCAAATCGATCAAGATATATGTTATCAAACAAAATCTTGCTTCCGGGCCCAAGTAACAGAGCTATACCAATATACGAACCATATTAATGTCTAAATTAACCAAATTAATTCACAACTTTACACAATTATCATCACCTTACTTATCTAAGTTTTTCATTACCTGACACATTCGTGATTCTTTTTATTCCCAAACTACTTTGCACATTTTTATTTAAACAATATTTTATTCAGAAAAAAGTAAAATTAATATTTTGACCTATTAACGTTCAAGCTTCAGTACATCAGGTTTTGATTTTTTCGGAAAATGGAGTTGTAAGGTCAAAGGGGGTACAGGTTTTCTTTCTATTTTTCGAACAAAATCCGATTGGCCCAATTTTCAATAATCAGTTTGAGTATCGAAACATAGGGTAACATGGCCATAAATTTTATTTATTCATCTGCAAAATTACTCATCAGACCAATGCAATATTTACAGTTTAACAGGTAAGAATGATAAATACAAAATGAAAACAGAGAATACAAAATAGAATACTGTTTTGCAAATGATTGCTCAAAGTCATAGACATGCCTGAAGTTGTCAATTTATGATACGTTATAGCACTAAAAAATGCATAATTGCTATGTATCATAGACTTAACAACAAGGTGAATTAAATGCAACGCATATAATTTGCATGATGACATCTACAGGGTTAGTCCGGAAAATAAGTGTACTGATTTTTTCCCGCCGCTCCAGGCGCGCCCAGCACCGCTCTGACGGGCTGCGATTGGAGGGGGGTATGTTGGCAAGCGACGCTGAAAAAGGCAGTCGGCTCTGAGCTGCGGTGTAGTGAGGAGCTCTGTTAACGCGAACCTCCACGCTCGACCCACGTCACGGAACGCGATGCCGAAGTTTTTGGAGCAGCGTTATTCCATCAAATTTGCGGTAAAGCTTGGGAAATCGTCTACCGAAACTGTCGGTATGATTAACCAGGCTTACGGGGAGTCAGCCATGTCCAGAAACATGATCTTTCGGTGGCACAAGATGTTCGTGGAGGGCAGAGAAGAGGTCGACGACGAACCACGGCCTGGACGCCCATCAACGACACTCACCGACGAAAATGTGCGAAAAGTTCGCTATGTACTGAACTCTGATCGTCGTCTTAGTGTTCGGATGATAGCAGAGCAGTGTAATGTGCCAAAAACAATAGTGCACGAGATTATTAGGGAGCAATTACAGATGCGAAAAATTTGTGCAAAGTTGGTGCCGAAAGTGCTCAGTGATGATCAAAGACTCAATCGTTTGGAAATCGCGACACAACTTGCGGATCACTGCAAAAATGATCCACATTTTTTAGAGAACGTTGTTTCGGGTGACGAGACGTGGATCTTTGAGTACGACCCGGAGTCGAAGAGACAAAGTGCGGAGTGGCACACCCCATCATCACCCCGTCAAAAGAAAGCTCGCATGAGCAAATCTCGGATCAAGGCGATGCTCATTGTCTTTTTTGACAAAAGGGGAGTCGTCCACTACGAATTTGTACCTGAACGACAAACTGTAAATGCTGCATTTTACGTGCTAGTGCTCGACAGGCTTCGAAAACGAGTCGCCCGCGTCCGGCCAGCGATCAAAAACATCTGGCGGCTGCATCACGACAATGCGCCGTCTCACACCGCGCTTGTCGTGTCGGACTTCTTGGCCAAGCACGGCGTGGCAACGCTGCCGCACCCGCCCTACAGCTCGGACTTGGCACCACCGGACTTCTTTCTGTTCCCGAAGATAAAGAGGAGTTTGAAAGGAACGCGTTACGGGACTTTGGACGCCGTCGAAGAGGCCGTGACGACGTGTCTTCGAGAGGTTCCCGATGATGCCTTCGCGGGAGCGTTCCAGGAATGGGAACGCCGCTGGAACAAGTGTATCGACTCACAAGGGTCCTATTTTGAGGAATATTAGCTTAAGATATGTAAAAGTGTAATAAATTTTTTTTCCTGAGCTCAGTACACTTATTTTCCGGACGAACCCTGTATATCTTTAAAACAGAGAATACAAATTTTATTTTTTTCATACAATTAATGACAAAGTACGAACAATTAAATAGAAAAATCTTGAAAAATATGTCAAGCATTGCGACGCCAACCGTAAGACAAGGTAGAAAGTCCAAGTTTGCAAAAAATAAAGACATAATAATTGACCACAGATTGAAAAATCAAAGCCATATTTAGTCTAGTTAACATCCATATTTCAAGGACTTTATATATAATATCAATTTGTGAAAGAGTCATATTTACGATAAAAAAACCTTTATTGACGTTAGAAAAGATTCCATGGGTATATTGGTGGAAATCTTCCGCGTTTATTGTGAATAATTAAAGTCGCTTGTGATGCTTGATAAATAAAAAGTGGAAGTAAACCAAGTGATTTCAATTCTTTGCATTTAAAAATTTGGTTATATCTCCTACAACGCGACCGAAAAAATATTGTTTTTTGTTTTCTCTGATAAAAATCAATTGAGCAAAATAAACAGGGAATTGAAAAAGGCGAGAGAAAGAAGGTTGGAGATAACCCTTTAATGAATCATTTTTATGATGATAATTATACCTTTCACTCTCAACAACCCTCTACTTTCTTATTATTTTCTTCCTGGTTGGTGTGTTATTCCAATCAAGCAATCATAGTTTTGTAGCGGTATTGAAATCAAGAGAATAAAGGGAATCCAAACTCTAAGAGGGAATGGTACACAGAGAATAAGAACCCTAAAGTGAAAGGCGGAAAAATGATGAGATATTATGGACGATATCAATCCCCGCTCTATTAAATGAATCAGAATGCAAGACTTAGAGAAAGAACGACCTAAGGCATTTTGAAGCATTAGAAATGTAATTCCTGACATCAGAAATGGGCCACAGAAGAGAAGATAGAATAAAATTTGAATACATAAGAGAGGAGTTAGAAGTTCCGACATTAAGGAAAACACAGCGCAGTATATAAATCAAACTGGAAAGGCTAATGCCATGACAACAGAAAGGTTTCCCAGGAAAGCTGCTGAATACAATTCATTAGGGAAAATCTTGGAGGTTTAAAGATAAGATTTCGAAGCTGGAACAGGGAAATAAGAATAATCCCTGAATGGTAGAAGCTTTAAAATCAAGTGATGAGGGAAGTTTTTAGCGAGAAACGGTTAATAACGTTTCGGCTTATGGAACGTTTTCATCTCATACTATCTAAACATTGTATTTAATACCTGAATATGGGTTGATTTTCATGCCTCCTTAAGTAAAACGAATATCTACAAACGAATATGTACGAGAAAATATGTTACATAATTTAAAATGAGAATTGGAAATCTAATGATCCATGTAGGTTTTAGATGGACGCGCGGATCAACGCCATATTTCTTAGAATCGTCCACCTGACACCCAAAACTAAATGTAAATCCTTTCTCAATAACGCATACTTTCTTTTTCCCTTCAATATATTCAACACGCCTATTACATTTCTCCTCCTACTCATCTTGGCTAATTTCCTCCCCTCTATTACAGTCCCCAGAATTCCATCTCAAATCAAATTGCCCTGAAGGACTCCTTCTTACCACGTACAATAAGGGATAGCGACTGTGGGGTTATAGATAGCAAATATCCCGCTTGCCACCCTCAGCGTCGAGGGAATAATTAGTTCTACTCAATTGCATACACTTTCGCTAATCTCGTTTGTTTTGCTGTCAAAACCTTTCCGGCATGACCACATGGGACTGCCATTGAAGTGTGTAGTGCTCCCTACGGTATTGCTTGCCATACTTGGTTTGTTTTCAAGGTTCTACTTCAATCCCTCGTCTCTCTCTCCTTGGGGGGGGGGACGCAAACTCCCGCTACCTGCACCGTTGTGTCACATTCCATTACTGTGCCCTTGGGGGAGGAGACCATTGTATGTTGAATACCCATCCATGTGGTAGTGAAATTCCGTCTTCTTATTTCACAAATTCTAGTTTTCACGTTACTGGATAAAATTTTATTACAATCTAAGGTGCATGTGTATTTTAGTTGGTACTATATGTGTGTATGGGTTTAGGTTTGCAAAAATATATTGATTTGACATGTGGACTTGCTCTCTTTTACGGGTGGTTACCTAACACCCCCCGCCACACACTCTTGCGGAGGCTTGCGGGGTATTATGTAGATAGATATAGGTGAATCTACCTTTCCTGAATTCTTTGGAATTTTCCAAATATCTCTCTCTTCCCCTTTCACCATTCGTAGAACATACTCATTTTTTCTTTTCCGTACAATTTTCCATTCTTCTTCACACCAACGTCTCAAAATCCTCAAATCCACGGCTATCATATAATTCATCAACAATAGTATATAATAGCTAGGAAACCGAAGGGTGTAGGTTAGTTAGCCAATAGGTAGTTAGTTAGAAGTAGGTAGATTAGCCAATACCTCTCCTTAGCAATGTTATTATGAGCGCAATCTACTGTGTTGGCGATGTCCAATAAATTGACCCACTTATAAAGCACATCAATGATCCTAGCTAAGATAGAATGAACTGATCATAAAAAAATCATAACTTTAAATAACTTACATCTAAATCAGCATTAAAAATCGCATGACTAAAAGGAGTTTCGCCGGGACCACCCATGGAATAATTTTGTAGAATAATGCATAAATTTGAGCAGGTTACTAATTAGAATTCACTATAAATAGAGGTGAAAAATGCCTACAGAGCCAAGTGAAGGTAATAATGAAAACATTTGAAAGAAAACTCCTGGGTTTTGTCATTTTATTTATAGAATATGCGAAATGTGTTCAAGTTCTTAGGTCACCAGATTTTTCTCCAAGCTTTGAAGCTGATAGAAAGATATATTTCATCTTATACTACACAAGCTTTCTTTATAAATAAAAAATAAATGGCTGCAGTACATAGTCAAGATAGATTGTATAGTCGCCATTAGAGTAACCACCGTTTCATGTACAATACTTTGGAAGAATCTTTTATCCTTTTTTGTGGCTAAACACCAATTGAAATCCAAAGAATGAAACATCCGATGATGTTGTGGTGGATGTGGATGAGAAAAAATGTTCGCTTGTGGGTGGTTGGCCGTTCGAAGGAGACCCCCGCTCTATCCCCATCGTTTTTATTTCCCTACTTCAACCCAACCAGGGCAACCACTACAAGCCTACACCATCGCCAATCCCACCGCCGCCGCACAGTGGTTCGAAACCCCAGGAAAGCTGGTCATTGTATGAAAACATGTTCCAATCTAAATAAAATTTGGTATACTTATGTTTTGTGGGTCGGAAAATTATGAATATGAATTCCGAATTTCCAAAAGTAGTGTGCATATTATGGTTATTGCAAATTTTACGCAAAAATGGCTGATAATGTTGTATTTATATAAATCAAACATAGATAAAAGTCGTATTTTTACGGATGCTACCGAAATATAATTCACGAACAATATTCGCGAACAGTCTTTCGCAAAAATAATTTGTATTTTATGGCAAATCTCCAATAACTATGATTTCCGCAATACTTTTGGAAAATAGAAATACGGATTCGTAATGAAAGACCCTTAAAACCTAAGTATAGTAATTTTCATCCAAATTGCAAAATGCTTTCTTAAGATCTGAGAAAAAAAATGCAAATTATTTTTGGGAAAACCTGTTTCCGAATATGAATTATCATTCGGTAGTATCAGTTAAAAACACGACTTTTTTCTGTTTGATTTATATAAATACAATATTCAGCAAGTTTTGTATAAAAATTTCCCATTACCATAATTTTCACACAAATTGTAGCAAATGTAAATTCATATTCGTAATCTACGATTCGTAAAACATAAGTATACCAAATTTTATTAAGATTGGAACATATTTTCACACAATGGCCTGCTTTCCTGGGGTTTCCAACCACTATGCACTGTGCGGCGGGGGTGGGATTGGCGGTGGTGTTGGCGTGTAGTGGTTGCCCTGGTTGGGTTGAAGTAGGGAAATAAAAACCATGGAGACGGGCGGGAGGAAGACAGAAAGGATATCCCCGCGCACACCCGGGGTGGACTCCGCGTCGTTGTCGTCCGCTAAAAAAAAATGGTTCGTGGTTCGCGGCTTGGAACGGGGGCGTGGTTCTCTGTCTTTGAGGGGGGGATGGGGCGAGGGTTGGACGGAAAGTGGGGCAGGGTGAAGGGCGCGCGTTCGTCGCGGTCGGGTGGGTTGAGTGGGAGGGGAGGAGAGAGAGAGAGGGAGAAATATACGGTGCCCCAGAGATTGGCTCAGCCCGCTCGCTGCTTCCATCCCCATCTCCTTTCTCTCCACTCACCCTTGCTCCTGACAACCTACCCACCCCCCTCACCACAACCCATTCCCGCAACCGCTCTCTTTATTATTCCCTGGAGGGAAGTCGGTCTAAGGAGGAGGTGAGGGGTACTTGGAAGATCCCCTGTTCATTATCGGAATTTGAAGACGCCCACTTTATGTACCCACTCCTCTCCATCTACCCCCTTCTCTCTCTAGCAGTTTTCAAGATCCACTTTCTGGTGAGATCACACGATTCAATACACGTTCCCTTAGGTTTGATTCATAGCTTTAATACCCGCGGTCGGCGCACACTTGTTAAAAAGAGATCACTGACGCGTGTGCCGTAAGAGATAGGGAATGCCGCCCCGTTTTCTCTCCCTCTCTGTCACATACTTATGACACGTGACCCCCCAAGGGGAATTTCGGGGAACTTGGATAGGATGCTATCCGAAAAAAAATCCCCCCCATCCGAAGCCATTACCATTTATGTCTTATTCCGAATAGATATATCTTCATTGTGATTTTTGTTTCTTCTCATGCTTTAGTAGTTTCGCCTAAAATTGTGTAAATAATCTCGGGGATGAACCAGTATCGAGATTATATATATGATGTTTTAGACGTTAATTTTTTTGAACCCCACGAGAGAGCTCTCTCTCGCGTACACACAAATTCTCCGAACACGACGAACGCTTTTTAAGTGGTCATTTAATCCTCTCCATTCAAGTTTAATAAAAGTTTCGTTATATTTGTTGAAACTTACAGCCATAATTCTCGCCTCCCCCCTTTCCTCTCGCCGCCGTTTGTTGTTGCTGTTATTGGTGAAATTTCGCCGTTGGGTTGCCGTTCCCAACTCTTCCCAGGGCCAAATAAATATAGTTTAAAGGCACCCGACGCGGTGGCGCTCGGCGAACTTGGCTGCAGAATGAATGGATGGAACCAGGTTATCGGCCGCAGCACGATAGCGTTCATGACTTCATTCGGAAACCGCGGCATCTGAGGAAGTAGTTTAACCGGGGAGAGGACGTCATCTGGCGGGCATGCCAGAGCAAGAGATTCACCAACAGGCCCTAAACTTTCTCTCATACTGGTTTCTTCTTCCTCTATATGTGCATATATAGTATTACGGAGATCGTATTGGGAACATTTTACAACCCACCGGGAACGTGGTGTTCTCGAGATCATTCGCGTGAGATCGTATTATGTTGGACGAGGTACAATTTGGTGCCGTTGAAATTACCATAGAGATGGCTAGATGATAGTTTACTGTTAAATCCATGGCATTATTATTTTAAGAAAACTTCTCGTGTGAAATCAGTCGGGATATATATTCCCGCTCGTGTAAACAGGATATTTTATTGCACGATTTTGCAATATGTGTGTTCAGAAGTTTGATGTAAATGATTATTATTTATCATAAACAGCCCATCGTTAATGAAAAATTTAATTTAATTTATTTTTTATTTATTTTAGCACCCTGCAAGCCCACGGTAGGGTGTGTGGCAGGGGGTGAAAACACACCAAATTAATTTTCACCCGAATATGACCCTACCACGGTCGGATAACGTTATTCTGATCCCGTATCGTTCGTGGAAAAAATGGCATCTTAAATATATCTGTTCTATACTAAATCTCTCTAATTTTATTGACATGATATCTCCTACCGTAGTACGATGGGGGTAATAATGTATTTTCGGCATCACTGCTAAAGAGACGTCCTTACAACTTATGAAAGATATTTAATCCATAAGTTAACCTTCGCTCCGTGAATGATTTACGGCCAAGCTGCATATTCCCAGCTTTTTCTAAATGAAGTCTAACCACCGACAGATAAACATTCCTCTTTGACCTTTTCATCAAATTAACCCAGTACTCTTCTAATGAATCCTATTTTTTATTAGCTTGTCCACATATTCCCCGTATGTGTCTCACCCGATAAAGATCGTGAGTGATGGTAACGCCTAGGTATCGATTGAGTCTACTCAATTCGGTGTTTCCGATGCAGTAGGCGTTCGGGTGGGAATCTTTTACCAAAAATGTATCATTACGCCTTTTTTTTAGTTTAATTCTAATTGCCAAGTGTAACACCAGCATTTTATAGCATTAAGGTCATCTGACAATGCAGCTGTGTCCTCAGGATCACGGATATCACGGTAAACCGCAGCATCATCGGCAAATAAACGTATCCTACTAGTGACTACGGAGTCAATGTCATTAATGTAAAGTAGGAATAAAAGAGGTCCGATAACACTTCCCTGGGGAACTCCAGAAGTAACTTCTACTGCATTTGGTCTAACTCCATCTATCACTACTCTTTGTACCTTTTCAGTTTCTTAGAATTTGGAACATCACACGATACCCGAGATTACCGTAAACCCTTCTTCAAATATTCATATTTCCTTCCTCTCTTCATTCCGTTAAACATGCATATCCTTTCCTACTATTATCTCGCTTGCCTAACGTCCTCTAGACTATCACAATCATCCACGTTCCATCGCCAAACATAATGCTCTTCATTCATATTTCCTGTCTTCTTTGTATTACTCCCACCAATCCTCTCTCCTCCTCCACCATTCATAGCAGTTTTTCATTTCATTTCCTTCCCACCCATTTTCAACTTTTCCATCTTAAAAGCCTCCAATTGTACGCCTACAATCTTACCCCAACGCTCAAGTTTCCGCGCCGTAGAAAACTCGGTCCAAATAAAAATGTTCGCTTATCTTTTCCTAACACACTTACTCAACGTTCCTATGGTCAACTTTCTCCTCCTTGTGAAACTCAACTCAGCTACGTATAATAGCTCACCCCTCCTTTTGCTAAACGTAATTCTTCTTCTGAGGTCGCCACTACTTTCATCATCTTGGTTTCTGGCACCTTTCAGAGTAGATGAATTGTTCTACTTGAACTGCTTTTGCCCTTTTATTTCAATATTTAACTTAGCTTTCCTATCCCTCAAAAGCCCCATAACCTTCGAATGAATTTATTCTCATCCCATGCCTATTTCACTGATTTTCTTATGCAATTAATAAATGATTCTAACCCATTGTATAATTGGTTAACTAATATTGTATCTTCTGATAACCATTTTATGAATTTTCCACCGACTTTCAACCCCAACTCCAGTTCTTTAAATTCCTCTTTAATCATTCTATCCACGTATACGTTAGAAAGTTCAGGTGTTAATAGACGCACCTGTCGTACTCCTCTTTCCAACTCAATTAATTTAGCCTCCCCATCCGCCACTCGCACCTGAGCTATCGGAGACATGTCCAGGTTGCGGATAAGTCTCCTATTCCTCCCATATTCACCTATTTTCTGCATTACATTAATTAATTCTACCCAATTAAATCTATCAAGCGCCCCCTTGAAATCCACGCAAAAACAAATATATCCCAGGCCAACTAATTACTATACCAATGAATAATTAGTATATAATTTCTGTTTGTTTTTTTCTGTTATTTGCTGGACTTAACAGCAGATAAGACTTATTCGATAGCGATAATAATTTATTACAAAAACATATGTAACTCAGTGCTCTTTCAATAAATGATATTCATTTTTGTTGTTAATGCTCTTTCAGGCGAAAACCTTTATTTCCATATGTGAAGCGGTCATCTAAGGTTTATATAATATAAATGAATGCTATAAACACCAGTCACCTGTCCCTAATACTGAATGTTATTCCTGGTTACCTTGATAAAACAGGTTTCCTTTGGGGAACTTGTATGTCACCATACAAAATACAAACTAAGTATTGCAATGCCTTAAGTTTTACAGGACGCACATTAAAAGTTTGTACAGAGTAGAATGAATTTATATTTTTAATGGGAACGATATATCGAGAATCGATAATAAAATCCGATTTGATAGTGTGGACGTCATTATGGATATAAGGATATGGACGAATAGCTCGATTCATGGCATACAGTAGCTTTACAATTTGGGTGCTATTTTAAATATTATTGGTATATATTTGACGGTCGATATTACCTAAAAAATATCACCGTCTCCATCCGTCGGTGCGCCCTCGATATCTTTTATTTCGTGGGTAGATTATAGAGGCTTACTTAGAGAACACAATGCCGTGAGAAGAGTGTTTGCAAGTAAATTAGGTCGATTGTGGAATATCGAACGGGCGGCGCCGGGGGTGCAGAATGTCAAAACCAGTGATTTTTTTCATCATACTCCCCCACACAGGTGAAGCCAGGCGTGATTGAGATGCGTTGCTCACATCCGGGTAATTGATAGTAGGGGGGAGGATGGGAGGGATGGAGGAGATTTGAGTGGCGACAAACGGTCCACGGAAATTTATTTTATCTCCACATCCACATATCCTCCCCCCTTCATCACCCCACACCCAAAACCCCCATAATTTTTTAATCTTATTATTTTTTCTTTTAATTTTTTTCGTTTATACACCGGGATGAAGTGGTAGGGACTTGTGCCATAAAGGCGACGAAAATTCTCGTTGGCTTTTATAGTGGCTTCTATAGTATGTGCTCGAGAGATTACGTATTATTATTATTTGATAATATATTTTTTCAACGCCATTGTTTCGCCTCGACGTTTTTTTTCATCCTCCTGCCAAAAACCCACCCACAGACATGCACGCGGTGGCCTTCTGAATTGGGGTGGCGAGGGGAAGGTGGGGCGGGCATGTTATCTCTCTGGGGGAGCGTAGGAGGATGGGTGTGTCAAAGAGTGAGACAGGTGTGGAGAGGGGGTGGGTGGAAATGTAAGGAGAGAGGGTAGGAAGGCCACAAAAAGGGTGGGGTTGGGAAAAGAACGTTTATCGAGAACTACGCGAGAAGGCGAGGTTCTTGAGGGAGAAGGCTTTCTTGTTGTTTGCTTTTTCGATGAAATTTTGATGAATAATCTGCGATGCCTCAAGTGGAAGGAAGGGGAAGGGGGAGGAAGATGGGTGGGAGGGGACTTGGGGGTGCCACACAGGGAGAGCCCGTATGGGTGGGGGGATAAGGACGGGCGGGATGGAAGGCTTCATCGAGATGGGAGAGAGGGTCTTTTGGGGGCATTTCATACCTTCAAAGAGTTGCTCAATTAACCTCCCTCTTCCTCTCTCCTCACGATATCTTCGATCCGTTTGCCTCCTTTTAGCCTCATCAATTTCCCTCTTTCAAAGTTCGTCTTTCTTGTATGTTAAATTGAATCGCTTACGACAGCGTTCAATTTTTTATTGTAAATAATTTGTTTTCCCTTTAGCTCTAAGAGTATGAATATCATTTATTCCTCTACTTTCTATTTGCATTTCTATATTAAGCAGTAGTAATAAATACGCATGCATACAAACGCTGTACCAACAGTCTGACATAAAGTAGGCTTCAGAGAAAGCCGACAGCTTAAACTTTATGAAATGTGAGTGTCCTTTTCATGTTTTCTATTTTTTTGTTATATTGTGCCGTCCAAATGTTTTATTGATCTCGTTAATGCTTCTTCATCATCGATATATATATATATATATATATATATATATATAAATATATATATATATGTATATATCGATGATGAATATATATATATAATTATATATATACACGAGTATATAGTATTATTATAGATAATCGACCGGTTAACGTAGGTTTTGGATGGACTCAACCACCAAATAAATATTTATTTATTTTAAAACATTAGTCACATACAGCAGTAGCGCCATTTTACAGTGAAAACTATAACAAACATGAAAGAGGACAAAATACAATAACAGCATAACAATAGTAACGAGAACCAAGCATGGACAGGGGATAAAATTTAATTTGTTGAAAGGCGGGATAAGGCCTGGGTGGTGAAATTGTTGCATGATAAGTTGTAGGGGTCGACAGTGCGAGGGAGTGAATTTAGAAGGGAGGATAGACGAAATAAAGGTGAGCGCTTGTTGAGAGATATTCTAGGAATAGGTAGATGGAGTAGGGAGTGGGTGCGGGTGGATCGGGTTGGTATCCTGAAGTTGAAGAAAGATAGCAGTTCAGGGCAATCAACAGCCGAGTTTAGGGTGTTGTGGAGGAGTTTTAAATCAGCTTTAAGTCTGCAGCTTTGGGGACTAGAAATGGATAGGGAAGACAGAACAGCATTTGAGGACGTACTGCGGTAATGTGGGACTCGGTGTTTGACTATTTTGGCAAAGAAGTGAGAGATACAATCGAGGGATTATATCTCTCACTTCTTATATCATGTTTCTTTAAACAAAACACAACATCTTATTCTACAACATGCCCCTCTTCATCTCTATGTATACTTCCCTTCGGCCCATCCAACATCCCTATCCTATTCCTGCCACTACCTCGTTTGCCTGATATTCTCCCCTCTATCAGTTTTCAACATCTCTCTGCCGAACAATATCCCCTTCATCCACTTTTCCTGCCTCCATAGGATTTCTCCCAACAAACCCCGTCCTCGCCCACCATACCAAGCACCTCCTCTCAATAGAAAAACTTTGTTCCAATCCACCACTTTACTTCAGGTACGACTAGTTTCGACGCTACGGCGTCATCCTCAGGTACAAAGTTTAAAGACACAATCATTGTATATATACCCTCTTCAAGAAAGGATGGGGGAGTTGTAGGAAGAGGGGGCGGGAGGGGAGTACGGGAGTAGGTACGAAGGCAGGTAGTACCTGAAGTAAAGTGGTGGATTGGAACAAAGTTTTTCTTTTACATTTATTAAGTACCTCCTCATTTGCTTTCTTCTCTGTCCATTTCACCTTCTCCATTCTTCTCCACACCCACATTTCAAAAGCCTCCAATCTACGTCTATCCTCCTGCTTCAATGGCCACGTTTCCGTGCCGTACATAGCTACGCTCCATATCTAAGTTTTTTCGAGTCTTTTCTCAGCATTCTTACTCAACGTCCCTGCCATCAACTCCCTCCTCCTTGTGAAAGCCTCTTTGCCTAGCGCAATTCTTCTCCTTACATTCCTTTACGTACTTTGACCGTGTTGGTCCAAAACACTACCGAGATACGTAAACTGTTCTACCGGCTCTAGTTATTGCCCTACTATTTCAATGTTTAACTTAGCCTTTTTCATTCTGGAAAATCGCATATCCTTTGTTTTAATAGTATTGATTATCATCCCATACCTGTCGCACTGAGTTTCTAAATCACTCAGCAATGCTTTTAAACCCTTGGCTGACAAACTACATACAACCCATTGGTGTCTCTCAGGGTGCTATAATATAAAACATATAAATAACAAATTTTGAAGTTAAAAATATGATGATGATTTCATATTTATATTGTATGGGCTCTGTAATTATGTGTCGAAATGTCAGCCAAAACAGAACATCACCTGAATGAAATGACTCTTCATTAACAGATGCTTTAATTTTCATCCTGTAAATGTCTTTTTTAAGCATTTTAAAAAGCGGTAGTATAGCATTAGTTTTGGAATAATTATTGATATGACTTTTAAATCGTGTCTAGGAAATGTAATTTTTTTATTGCCATCTATAATGTGAATCTTTTTCGTCCACCTGTATAGGTTGTCTTGTAGAAGCCAACGCTAAGGTGTGTGGCAGGGGAAGTTTCTACACAAATTATAGTACACTTAGTTAAGTATTGCTTTATTTTTTACGTATTTAGTAACCTGTGAGCTACGACTAGGGTGTGTGGCAGGGGGTGAATATACCCCAGACTACCCTTGAGTCACAAAACCTTTTCCTCCTAGCGAGGTCGGACATACGTTATTTTATTCTGATCCCTTATCGTTCGTGGAAAAAATGACATCTGACATAATATCTCTTCGGCACTAAATCTCTCGAATTTTATTGAAATGAAATCTCCTACCGTAATACGATGGTGCTTATAACATATTTCCAACATCAATACTAAAGAAACATCCTTTCAAGTTATGCAAGAAGTTTCATTTGTAATTTAACCTTCGCTCTGTGAGTTGTTCAAACCTATCTCCTCTAATAATTCTGATTCAATACTCAGGATGTCATAGCAACGTTTCATAAATCTACGCTGCAAGTGGTCCAATTCGGCTAACAATCCAACCTCCTGAGGATCCCATATACTAGCAACATATCCTAAATGAGACCTAACCAGCGAAACATAACATTTCTCTTTAACCTTTTCATCACATTTACCAAGTGCCCTTTTGATACATCCTAATTTTTTGTTAGATTGTCCACATATCCCTCGTATGAACTTAAATTATAGTTGTCTAATTATATGATACATAATTTATCCAATGGAAAATTTTTTTGTTAGGTACTTAAGTTTAATATCTGCTTGGAATTTACGTTTATACGTCTAATAGAAGTGCTGATATTAATAAAAACATTAAGAAGTTGGTTAAATCAAAAAGTCAAAGCCCTAATGGGCTTAGAACAGAATTTTTAGCATCGTCGTTCGCAGTTACTCTGTGCTACAATGACGTATTCCATGTAATTCTGTTATTTTTCTGTCATTGTACTTTTCTATCTTATTTTTCTCATCTCTCCTACCGAAGTAAAATCTCGGCTCGAACGGCATCGCATAACAAGACACAACCTGACACCCTTTACTCCTATTTAATTCCAAAAACTTCCTTCCTCCCTTCATTCCATCCAACATCCCTATATTATTATTTCCCCTTCCTCAATTACCTTACGTTATCCACTCCATCGCAATTTTCAGCATTCCATTCTCAAATAAAATGCTCTCTCTCTCTCTCACCTTCCCTGCCACCTTTGGATTTTTTCCAGCATTCCTTTCCCTTCCCCCAAATCGCACCTAGTACTTCTTAATTTGTTTTCCTTTCTGTCCATTTCATCTTCTCCATCCTTCTCAAAATCCACTTTTCACCAGCCTTCTTTCCACACCGTTCATCTTGCTTCATTGACTCAAGTTTCATAGCCGTATAAAACCACGCTTAGTGACAAATGTTTCCCTAAACTTCCATTAATATACTTACTCAACGTTCCTATCATCAATTCCCTCCTCCCTGCTTTGCTTAAAGGCATTTCATATTCTTCATTCTGCATTTATTTGAACATCATTAACCAAAATTTTTCCCCAATGGATAAACTGTTTTACAAGGCCGTGAATTTTACCATCCATCACGTTTTCTACAAACCTTTTTTTTAAGGTAATCTACCGATTAAGGTAGGTTTTTGGATGGACACAACTACCAAACAAATATTTTATTGCTCCTAACAAAACACAAAATCCACCATCCTACTCTATATCAGGTCCCTCTTCATCTCTGAGTACTTTCTTCCTCCCTTCATCCCGTCCAACATCCCTATCCTGTTCCTTCCCTTTCCTCTTTTGCCCAACATTCTACCCTCTATCACAGTCTTCAACATCCCACTGCCGGTCAATACCCCCTTCATCCACTTTTCCTGCCTCCATAGGATTTCTCCCAACAAACCCCTCTCTTCTCCCACCATACCAAGTACTTCCTCATTTGTTTTCTTCTCTGTCCATTTCACCTTCTCCATTCTTCTCCACACCCACATTTCAAAAGCCTCCAATCTACGTCTATCCTCCTGCTTCAATGACCACGTTTCCGCACCGTACATAGCTACGCTCCATATGAAAGTTTTTACGAGTCTTTTCTTAACATCCTTACTCAGAGTCCCCGTCATCAACTCCCTCCTCCTTGTGAAAGCCTCTTTGCCTAGCGCAATTCTTCTCCTTAAGTCCCTACTACTTTGACCGTGTTGGTCCAAAACACTACCGAGATACGTAAACTGCTCTACCTGCTCTAGTTTTTGCCCTCCTATTTTAATGTTAAGCTTGGCCTTTTTCTTTCTAGAAAATCGCATAACCTTTGTTTTCTTAATATTGATTCTCATCCCATACCTGTCGCACTGAATTTCCAATTCACTCAGCAATGCTTGCAGCCCCTTGGCTGACTGACAAACTAAGGCTTGGTCATCAGCAAACCTAACTGATTTTACGAATTCCCCGCCCACTCTCATTCCTACCTCGAGTTCTTCCCATGCCTCTTTGATCATTTCCTCTGCATACAGGTTGAACAGCAACGGTGATAATGGGCAACCCTGCCTTACACCCCTTCCTAACACTGCCCATCCGGACTTCCCGTTTCCCACCCTCACCTGAGCAGTCTGAGACATGTACAGGTTGCGGATTAGCCTCCTTTCCCTCCAATCTATTCCTATTTTCTGCAATATACTCATTAGTTTTTCCCAATTCACCCTATCAAACGCTTTTTGGAAATCTACGAAACAGGCAAATACCTCCTGGTTGTGTTCTATATTCCTCTCGATTAATAATCTCATTACTGCAATGGCATCACGCGTACCTCTCCCCTTCCTAAACCCAAACTGATCATCCCCTAAGTAATCATTTGCCCTACTCTCTATCCTTTTGTTTATGATACCTGAGAACAACTTTAGCTTCGTGGGATATCAAACTAATTGTCCTATAGTCCTTACATGACGTGGCCTTTACCTTTTTCGGAATAGGAACTAAAACTGATCTCACAAAGTCTTCCGGCCAGATTCCCTCCTCATAAATACTACGGATCAGCCCATATAGCCTCTTCCTCCCACCTTTTCCTAAGCATTTTAAAAGTTCCACGGGAATGTTATCTACCCCCACGGACTTATTTAGTTTCATCTCCTTTAATGCCCTTTCTATCTCATGGTCTAGTATGCCTGGACCTAAGCTGTCCTCCTCTACGTCATTTTCTTTTTCAATGTCTTACTTTGTTGGTCTGAGTTCTTTACCATACAGTTCTTCTATATACTCCTTCCATCTCTCTTGGATCTTTCCTGCGTCAACTATTACCTTACCCGTCTTATCTCTAACTGTTATCGTTGATCTCCCTTTCTTACTTCCCGATAACGATTTAACTTTGCTGTACAGCGCACCGATTTCACCCTTCCTCTGCAGACTTTCCATATCCTCGCACTGCGTCTTCCACCATGCTACTTTTGCTTCTTTGCTTTATTTTGAGTTGCCCGCCTCAATTTATTGTTCAATTCTTTGTACTTCATTTTGCCTAATTCTGTATTCATATTCTTCCATTTTCTCCGCTCATCCATCTTTGTAATCATCTCATCCGTGATCCATGGTTTCCTAGTCCTTTTAGCGTTAACGGTTCCAATAGTGTCTTTTGCGGCTTTAGACAACCCCTTCTTGATCATTTCCCATTTTTCTTCGATAGTACTAGGCCCTTTACCATTCTCCATGATTTTCTCTACCGCCTGTTTGTATTCCTTTCTTTTCAACCCATTTAACGCTTCTACATTCCATTTTCTAACTCGCCGCCCCTGCCTTATCTTTTTGAAACGTACGCTACATTTCATAACAACTAAATTGTGATCTTAGTCCGCATCCGCTCCCGGGAAGCTGTGCGAATTTTTCACACTATTCCTAAACCTGTGTCTAACCAGGATATAATCTAGCTGATACCTTCCTGAGTCACCTGGCATTTTCCATGTATACCTGCGTCTTTTGTGGTGTCTAAACCAAGTGTTGGTGATGACTAACCCCTGTCTTCTGCAGAACTCAACTGCTTTCTCCCCGCGGTCATTCCTCGTGCCCAAACCGTAGTCCCCGACCTCGTCACCATCTCTTCCTTCGCCTACCGTCGCATTCCAATCCCCCATCACTATCAAATGTTTCCCTGCAGGAACACACGCGATCATGTCCTCTAACTGATCGTATATCCTATCGACCTCTTCTTCCTTATGGTTGCTCGGTGGCATGAGTACCTGAATAATAACTAAGTTCGTCGGTTCTGCTTTTATCTCCACTAGTAGTATTCTATCCGTTACCTGCTCTATCTTGACTACGCTTCTCCCTACCTCTTCATTTAATACAATGGCAACCCCTCGTTGGCTCTCGTCCCCGCCGCTGTATATTATTCTATACTTATCACTCCAGTAATCCCCGCTATATTTCCATCTCACCTCGCATAGACCTAAAATATCTATATTTCCCCTTTCCATCTCTCGCTTAACATTCTCCAATTTCCCTGTCGTCATCATTGTCCTAACATTCCACGTTCCTATTCTAACTAATTTGGTCTTCTTCTCCTGCGGCTTCTGTCCTGCTGCTGGTTTTCCCTTGCAAGGGGTTCGTGGGATGACGACCGCGGAAGCCTTGCCTCCGCCGCTGCCGGGCACGACACACGGCCGATTGGGCCGAGCCCCGTGGTTGCCAGGACTCAAAATATCTCTATTGTCCATCATATTTTTCTAGGGAATGATAATTGAGGTGGTTTCTCGTTGCCTTCCTCAATAGTGTTTTTAACGTGACACCATCACTTACTGGCCGCCCCACTGGGGTGGGACGCCATTGCAGCCGCCTCACTGAGGAACAGACGCTGCGTGGACTACCTTTCGTCTGGCTCCTAACCTTCGACCTATCTAGCATGGGTGACCCTACCAGGAGCAATAATTATTACTCCCGCCAGCACAGCTCTAGGGGTCATCGGAACGCACAAGCCCTTCCACCATGTCAAGGTTGTAGTCCGGGGAGGGGTCTACTTACCTACACACAGTAAAAGGTTTTAAGGATTAATGTGTCGAAAAAACTAGCTCATCTTTGCTGAACTAATGGAATAATTGAAAATTGTCAAAAAATAGCATTTGGCGTAGGAAAAATGTCTGATTCCAATATTATGGGTGTATTAAATTTTAAGAATATGGGGCATATATCAGTAAATATCAGGATTGCTGGTAATGGAAGAAGCAAGAAAGATTATGATAGTGAACGGATCATAAATATAGGAGATGGCTTACTATAAGAAAAAAAACATCCATGACAACTAGCACTAGCATTTTTGAGATGGAAAAACTAGGATTTCTAGCATCTTCACTGGAGGAGAAGTATGATTTTTTTAAGACGGTAATCACAAGGGTGAATGAATTCTATGCTATACGTTTCAACTTTATGGAACTTCATGATGAAATTAAAAAATTCTAAGTGCCATTGATTTTTTTAATGATCGGGAGTAATAGTGAGAGACAGTTTTTCCCTATTCCGCGAGTGTTTCATCAATATGTCACCCGAAGAACCACTCAGCACATTCCTCACACTCAGCTTCGAATTTATGCAGACGGAACTATTCTCGGGATACCTATGTTAAAGAAAAAAGTTTCACAAACATAGAGCACCTCATGCAATGCATTCCAACGTACCAAAAAATGTTTTGCCGAAAATCAGTAAAATTTTATTGACTTATTTAATGATATAAAAAATTGATATTTTGTCAAACTAATCAATTTGTTGATAGTAAAATATAAACTCATTAAAATCAAGAAAAAATAAAATATAGCTTTGTAATTTTCATTTCATTTTTTTGCCTTTAGCTTAGAAATGGGACGAATTCTTTTAGATTCAAATAAAAAAAAGGCTTAGTCCCTGCTTTAATCTTATAAATAAAACATGTATGGTTTAATAAATAAAACATGTATGGTTTAGTGCCGTTGCAATAAATTTAAAAAAGTAATTCAAGTGATTAGTATATACTTGCACCCGCGATCATTTATATTTTTTCGTTCGGAAAAAGTGCTTTCGTATTTGCAACCAAGTAAAACTTTTTTGCCGGTCAGGTTGTTAAAGAAACCAGACTTAATCTTATCCAGTGCTGGAGACTTTCTTCAAAAGAGAAAGTTTGTGTAGGTGTTTGTAAATATATTTGTAGGTTCCCTGTAAGGAGAAGAGGATGGAAAAGACATTTTTTTAAGTTAGGCGAAAGAACTGGTTTCTTTGCTCCGCCAATAGTGTGTCCTTAATCCCATTCGATAATTCAATGGGGACTTCGTTGTCAACGAAAATTTCGCGTTTTTGTTAAAAAAATTATGTATTACACTGTTTCTCACATTGTTGTTTTGTTTGTCACCCTTTCTCCCGAATTTAATTAACCACGTCCAAATTCTTGCGAGATATATTGTATACAGTATGCGAAGGAAGGAAAATCCTGAGTTGGCTCTCTCCATCCGCTGAAATTTTCTTTTCTTCGAGCTGTGAAGCAAACCCAGGCCATAATATGCTACTCGATTATCTCCATAATTAAAATTCTGCCTTCGGAAACGCGTAAAGGAGAGAGAATACCTTCGGAAAGAGGAAGCTAGGTCGAGCGAGAGACAAAAGCCAAAGGGTGAGGGAGGTTCCTATCGGTCTGTGGTGGTGGGGGCGAGGTCAGGTCTCGTGCAGTTCAGCTTGTAGGCAGAGGCACGGTGAATGGGGTGGATGGCTGTTCTCTCCTTGCCATTCTCCCCAGGAGGGATGTTCCGTGAAAGGGTTGATCCTGCAACAATGGCCCCCCGGCGGAGATCCCCCCCATCCATCTCCACCCCTTTCCCTCATGGTCTCCCTTTACCTATTTTCACAAATGGCTCATTGTCCAATCCGAACCGACAAGTCGAAAATTCCAAACGAGACATTTTTAAAATGAAAAAATATTAATGTTACTATAATGGGACATCAGAAGCTTCGTTCTTGAATGATAGCTGTAACCATTCACCCCCCCCCCCCCTTTCGACTAACCCTTCCCCTCCCCCAAAAAAGCCACCCCCTTAACCTCCGCAGAATATTTTCTACCCACCCCCATCCCCCCAATTCGAATCTCCCCAATCCACCGCCTCCGCCCTCACGCCATGGACCCGTCTTCCCGCGCGACGTGCACACAAAGGAATATTTCGAAGCGGGAGAAGAGAGAAAAATGAGAAATGGGAATGTTGGGGGGTTGAGGAAGGATACGGAGGAAGTGGAAAAAGAGAGGACAGTAGAGAAATCCCTTTCTTTTTTTCCTTCCATCTCTTTTCTTTAATGAGCTGAGTAGGGGAGGGGTAGAAGAGCACGTTTCCACACAATAATAATGACACTAAAAAGATTTGAATGCGTTCGGAGACATTTTTATTAAGGCCGGAATATAGGTAGGCGAGGATGTCATTTCTGTGCGCCGTGGAGATGTATGGAGTGAGTGAGAGAAAGAGAAAATTATTTTCCCCCCGAATCACGTCCAAATTCATTTCTCCACCCAAGAGATCGATGTGGGAAAAAGTCAAAAGGAGAGACAGAAGAGGGAGAGAAGGAAATGAGCGGGACCATAATCCTTATTCTTCTTCGTCTTCCTACTTCTCCTTCATCAACTTCTCCTAGCCTCCTAGTCATGCTCTTTCTCTTTTTCGTGTCAGCATTAATGACCATAAGTTTCCTTAGGAGAGCTGTAGCGATAGAGATAAAGATAGAAAGTAATAGAGATAAAGATAGAAAGAGGTGTTTCAATGATCTAGTTAAGCTATATTTGGAATACGTGGCAAGTACGAGGGTGGACTGGCAACTAATGCACACATTTTCCCCCACAAACAAAAAATAATAGTAAGATCGGGTGAAAATTATATCAAAGTGCAATTCTTAAGTTTCAAAATCCTAAATTTATTTTCCAACATAGTCACCGACAGTCAGGTAAACAGTAAACATTTAAGTGCAATTGTTAAGTTTCAAAATCATATATTTATTTTTCAATATAGTTAACGTTAAAGCTAACACATTTCTCCAAACGTGTAACAAGGTTTTTTCATTCCGTCACTGAAAAACTCTTTCGACTTTTCTCGAATCCAGGACTTGACAGCTGCCTTCACCTCATCGTCCGAGGTGTAATGATTACCCTTGAGGTGTGTCTTGAGTTCGGGGAAAAATATTTGGGGAATAAGGAGAGTGTGGAATTGGTTCAAATATTAGGTTTCGCAGAGCCTCTCCAGTTGCGCGCGAGGTGTGTGGACGGGCGTTTTCATGTTGCAAGATTATTTGCGCCAGGTTGCCTTTAACACGGCAAACTCGACGTCGGAGGTGTTTCAGAATCTGTATTTGCTGAGAAGAATTTACCGTTGCCCCTTGTTCCATAAAATCGGTCACCTAAACTCTGTGAGCATCCCAAAATAGTCAAAAGAAGTTTCATCAACAATTATGGTTTTTCCAGGCTCGCAACCACGAAATTTTACTACCCATCGATTAACAGTAGACCTATCAACAGCATCGTCACCATAAACAGCCTTTAAACGGCGATGAATATCTGTAGGCGTCACTTATTCAGCAGTTAAAAATTCGATAACAGCATGCTGTTTCATTCGCGTCGACATACCAAGAGAAAACGTCTCCATACTTTCTCTTCTCAAAATACACTGGACGAATGTAACGACCTCAAACCTACCCATGCATGCTGAAGAGGAACGATTATTACCCCTTCCATAAGAAGTGCTTCTGAAGGTCATTTTGTTTGTGGTCTACAAGCATGTGTGAAGAAGTGTTCAGCCCACCTTCGTATATGGAATCCATGCGAGGAAACAACAGTGATGGAGAAATGGACTAAGATTCCGAGAGACAAAATGTTAGCTTTTTTGAAGGTTATCTACGAGTAAACGTGACGGGATTTTGGAATGAATTAGGTTGGTAGACCCTTGATTCACTAATAGAACAGGCATGATTCAATAATCCACATGAGAAGGCCACAGGACGCCCGAGTTTTCTCTTAGAATATGATGTTGGAGGAAATATTTACTATTGATGCCCGAGTTTCCCTCGCGACATCGATGGAATCATTATTCCACCAAATTATTTTGATGGATCGGATAAAATAAAAGAGGTGAATACATCGTCGCTGACAAATTGAAACCCTCGTCCTTCCCTCGAACGATACGAAAGAATGACAAAATCGACCCCAAGTGTTCGAATGATTGATGAAAAGTTAAATGTTTCCGCCAACCACATCAATTATTATATTAATAGGCTCTCACATGTACGAGTGTTTTCGTATGTTAGCTTATGAATATTCAAATACCTTTATGAATCCGTTATCTGGCCACATGGGAGGTTATTAGGGCACCTTAGCTTAGGCTAGTTGCGGGAGATTCAGTGCTGTTGATGGTGATGCTTTACCCATTCTCTCCTCCTTTTCCATCATCCCCTTAAGTGCGTTCTCCTATCTCTCTCTTTCTCTTCCCTTGGGGGGTGGGGGAGGGTTTGGGCAGGGACCGAAAGAGGGGATTTGTAGGGGGTGAAGTGGACTGCGTTGCGTCTGGCCGCTCCGGTAACGCCCCCTCCCAGTGTATACCCCAAACAGGGTACGATCCGGTGTGTGTAGCTCTCCGCCAACTTTCTTCCCATCGAACAACTAACTCTTCCTTCCCTAACCTCACACCCCTAACCCCACCCCCCTTCTCTTCCCAGAACACCCACCCACCCACGCACACTCGCCCGTGAGGGATAAGGCGCGGAAAAGCCACTCTGGGAAACGGAGAGCACTACCCCCTCCGCTTCTCTGTTCTCTCTCCTAACCCCGGAAGCCTTTTTCCATCCTTCCAACCTCCCCTTTCTTTAAGGTCGGATAACGCGAGAGTGTTAGAACTTGAAGGCAAGGACGAATTAAGAAACGTGCGACTTAATTCTGAGTTGAGAACATGCGAGTGGGAACTGTACCACCCTCCTTGAACCTTAACTGAGTAACTTCAACGTGAAATGTTGAGAGGTTCTTTTTCTTGAAAGGGATCGAGTTTTTGCAGTGGGTAATGTATAGGCTTCCCACCCAGAAGATCTGGATTCGAATTCCGGTGGTGGCATTTTTTTATTCAGAGGTATCCCGATCCCTATTTGGGATGCATTTGTGGAGGGCACCTGAAATTGAATAGACCGTCCGTCGGATGGGATGCAAATATGTGTGACCCCATGGCGCCTTTTCGTTAAGGGTATGCTAAATTCCTTTCCAATCTTCCACCATTCCCCAGCAAACCCTACTCCTACGAAATCAGCCAAATATCTCTAATGGCGCAAATGACATCAGTTGACGGTCACTTTCCTTTGATAACTATTCCTTTACGTTCATAGTATCACCTTCGTCTTTTTAAATCGAAATAATTGAACCAATAATTAAATATGGGGTATTTTAAAGATACGTTTTTCTTATGGAGAAGACGATGTACGTGTGATTTCATTAATATTATTCAAAGTAAGAATGCGACGGGGGATCTAGGAAGAATCTTACTAATGTAGACTAATGATTGTATCAATGCAACAGTTTTTTGTTTAAAAGGAAAATATTTTAATCATACTTTTACACCAATGAATATATGGCTGAAATTCTCACTAATTACTCTGTCATCTCAGAATTATCTAATTATTTAAAACCTGTTAAAAGGGTTTCAAAAGCAAAGTTATCTTATCCTAGTCAGGTCTAATTTAGAACATTCTGTATTTATTTGAGATCCTCATGAAGCTGGATTGATTGGCGAATCAGATCGCGTACAGTGCAGGAGAGGTAGATTTGTAAAACGTTGTTACGATAAACTGAGTGGCGAATCAAGATTATTGGAGTACCTACGTTGGGAATCACGAAGTGAAGGCTAAATAACATATGTATTCTCTTACATGAATTAGAGGGATGTCTCTTTAATAATAATGTTGAAAATATGTATGTCATTATACTCGTCGTACAGCGGTAGGAGAGATTTATGGCATTGAAATTAGAGATGGACAAGTATTAAGAGTAGAGGAGATAGATGCCATTAATCATATATTAATGTAATGATGTAATTAATGATTAAAATGTCATTTTTCCCACGAACGATAAGAATCAGAATAACTGTAAGCGACCGCGCAAAGGGAACAAAATGGTACATTTCTTCATTTATTTCAATGTTCATAGTATTTGGTAATTATTTTATCCAAACTAAGTTTATTTTAATTCTTGTTACATTTCCGTTCGTCTCGCTCGCGTAGAGAAGTATATCTCACTTAGATACCATAGCGTATGTCCCTGTACTCTATATTATCTACATTCTTTAAATTACTTTACTTATTTATCATTGTTAACAATTTGAAGAAACTTCATTTTTAATGTTCCATGCCTGATGCTGACTCATCCACTAACACCCATTTTCGGTTGTTGGGCATCGTGAAGTAGTAGAAGCATTAAAGCACTCGTACTTTCAAGACTGCTTTAAGCAGTGGAAAAGAAGATGGAATAAGTGCATAGCAACGAATGGAGAATACTTTGAAGCGGAAAAAATCAATGCAGACTAAATTTTACAAAATAGTTTTTTTTATGGCCTCAGTTCGCTTATTTAATGGACAGAACTCGCATACATTCGGTGTCGCAAACGCTTTCCTCAAGCCTGAATAGTCGTTTTTATTTATATTATTGTAAAAGATACCTTTGGAGAAAAGTCATTGATGCGTTATAGATGTAACCCATAATTACATATAATGAAGGAACAGTGTTTTTATCATGTGGATCCTGATAAAAAGAAAACGGAAATTTAAATTAACTTAAAATTTCATTGTGTTATTTAAACACGGCTCCATACATATCGTTTCGTTTCCTTTCCAAACGGGAAATTTTTATGAAGAAATTCATTTTCTTTATTTAATATCTTTTATTATTTTATTGTATCTGTAGTTAATATCTTCCACGCTGCGCTGTTCATTTATTCTTCATTCCTCTACTTCACGTTCCTACATTATTAAAAATTGATACGAATAGAGAGTAAGCGCGAGAAGGAGGGTAAGGTGGAGGTTGAGAACCTCTTGGTTCTTGGAAGAGGGCAGGCGAGACTTATTTTTAGACTTCTTGGAAGATGTAGACCACCTGAGATTTCTTGCGAGAGAGAGAGAGGGAATTATTATGGCCCCGAATCATATTGGTGGATTCGACCACCGGGATAAAATAAGAGAGATATAGCAATCGTCTTAGACAAATCCAAGCACTCGTTATTCCCTCGCAATATACACAAACGCGTTCGTACACGAGAGCTCGAAAAATAATTAAGTTGAGCACTAGAATTTGATGGATTTGTCTAGCTCAACAGCTGTTCCGTGAAACGCTTAAGGCAAAGGCATTAATATGTACGATTGTGTTCGTGTATGAGCTAACATGTGTTTAAACGAATCTAATTAAACTAGTAATCCTGCGTGTGGAGTTGGTGTCCTCAAAACCCCTGTCCAACGGCCTTGCGGCGGATTACGATATGTTGTGTAGGTGTGCGTCGTTTCAAACATATTCTTCCGTTCCTTTGGCATCCAATATTTTTTAACTATGGAGTCTGTTGGCTCACATACATCAGTTTACTCTCTAACTCTACCCCTCTGCCGGTCTCAATCAATTATCTCATATTTCATACATTTATTTGTTGACTTGATTCATTGTCCATTTTTATCCATCACCCATTCTAACTTGGTCTTCTAAGCTAAGGACTAAGTTGTTCTTAAGTTTTCCTATCACGTATACACTTTAAAGAAGGGCGCGTGAGACCGCGGCAGTTAATTTTTTCGGAGTAATTCTTTAATCAAGAAACTTGGGGTCGAGTGAACTGGACATCGGGAAAGATGGAGAAGTCTCGGCTGGAAGTAATGAAAATATGGATTTGGAGAAGAATAAAAAGTATGATATGGATAGACAAGAAAAGCAGCCTAGAAGTATTAAGAGGAAGAAAGAGAAAGGTAATTTATTGAAACATTTGGAAAAGAGAATAATGTAATTTGTTGGACATGTTCTGCGGCAGAGCAACTTCCTGGATAATGTAATGGAGGGGAACATAACAGGAAAAAGAAGGAAGAGTGAGGCCAAGAAATAAGTTTCTGAAGGGCATATGGGATCTGTTCAAAAGAAGATGAGACTATTTGAATAAATACTTCATTTTATTATTTGCCCTTTAATCATGTTTTTCACCTTCAAAATACACCCCCTGGCTGCCAGTACAACGCTCCCAACGTTATTTCCCGCTTTCGAATACCACCTGGAACCGTTCTTCCGAGAGAGCAATTATGTCTGCTGTACCATTTTGTTGGATGTCTTCATTTGTTTCTAACTGGTGCTCTTTCAAGGTGAATTTAAACTTAGAAAATAGGAAAAGGTCATACATATACACATAGGTCATATATATACACATATGTATATATATCACATATATATGATACTTTTATATATATATAAATATCTTCGAAATGGAACGCTCTTCGGCGACGCACAAATATATAAAACACAGATGCAGATTTTTAAACCATAGAAACACAAAGAAAGGACCTCACATATGTAGTTTTGATGTTACGACGGCAAGGCCGTCGTAACGTCAAAACATTAATCGTCTTCATAAAGACTAATCGTCTTCGAAAAAAAAGTATCGTCTAACGACGAATTCAGAAGACGACGGCCTTGCCGTCGAAACGTCAAAACTACATATGTGAGTGTCCTTTCTTTGTGTCTCTATGTTTTAAAAATCTACATCTGTGTTTGTATATATATATATATATATATATATATATATATATATATATATATATATATATGTGTGTGTGTGTGTGTGTGTGTGCTTGTGTATATAAATATATACTTAAGCACGCAGATATAAATATACATATGGACGAGGTGGTTTTATCGGTCTGTTTAAGAGGAGAGAGACGTTAACTGTTTTGCCGAAAGCGCCGCAATGTAAGAGTCACTCGTAAGTCACCGTGAACGACGTCAGATTTGCACTTACGTCGAGCCTTAAGTTGAGTACGTAATCAATTTAAGTTCTTGCTTTCTAAGTTTGCATGGCTTTAAAGGTTTCAGCGTTTACTCAGGGGACTCCTGTGTGTGTTGGTGCGGCCGGTAACTTAAACCCGGGAGGCTGCGCGGTTAAAAGCTATCCTCTTTCAGGAATTCCCTCAACCCCACCGCGTTGCCCTCCGTCGACACTCTCTCTCACTCTTCCCCTTCGACCCCTAGAGCTGAAGGAGCCCTCTCTCTTTCTCTTTTGGTGTGGGGAGCAGGGATCAGCCCACTCTTGCCCCCGCTCACTCCGCCCCCGCAACTCTCGCCCATGGAGCCGTCCATGAGGCAGGGAGGGAATCCATGCACCCCCTTTTAACGATAGGTTACGCCAAAACATTCGAATTTCCGAAGGGAGAGAGAGGGAGAAGGGATGTGGGGAGTGGAGGTACATCTCCGTGACGTTCTGCGTTTTATTCTCCCAATTCTCAGCACTAGAAGGGGTAGTGGACGGCTTCCCGGACTATATAGACCACGAATTTAAATTCTACACGTTGCCCACAAGCCGTAGGGAGCGTGTTTGGCAGGAAGTATGAAGTTCACCTGACATTACTGAATCAGTAATTATTATCAAGGATCTTGAGGCGTGGCTATGTATGAGGATGGAAAGGGTGAACGGAAGGGAAGTAGAAAGGTAATGCATAAAACGAAACTAACAAGATTAGGGAAGATGGTGGAAGAAAAATAATTCTCATCTGAAAATAGTTCATGCATATATGCATGTTTATATATATATATGTATATATATATATATATATATATATATATATATATATATATATATAGCTTAATTGATTTTTCAGGTACCAGGTCTTCCTGGGAAACCATAACCGGCACAGGGAAAGGAACTGGCCCCCCTACCCTGATGTGTGAATTTTCACACGCCGTATAGGGCTTAGTACTGGGTTATCTCTACCATCACCTACTAAACTGACCTTCGGGTTGATTACTGTGTTTATGGTTATATCATATATACACGTGCAACATACCCAGCAATCCGCTGTTTAGGCGTGTGACGAGACATGTAAGGGGACTGTATAAATACATATTAGTCCAATCATGCATTTGAATTTTGAAAACTGTGGCACCTTATATTTTTCGAACATAAACGTGCAAATATGCTTAAGTACATTATGTGATAATTTTGTTGTTCGAAATAATTTTGTAATTAATAGCGAATTGATTTTGGGTTCAATTTTATTATTACACGGTTTTTTTGAAAGAAGAAGAACTAACTCTTGCATCTGTCGGTAATGATGTCTATCGCTGTCCTGTTTATTTCCCTGTTATCGAACCTACTGATACAATAGGTGCCAAAATAATTCCCTCAGTATCGCAAGAAAACTCAGGTGTTCTCAACTTTTCTTGAAGTCTAAGTTTTGCCTTATCTATTCGTGAATCAAAGGATTCAAACATAACTACTGCAACATGCGCATTACATATTCTTTTTATCGCTGTGATTTCTAAACAATTCTTTCCGATTTTCTCTGAGCTTTTTCCAATTCCCTATTTAACACAATTCAATACTACTCAGGGTTCTCCAATGAATCCTTGGAAACTTCTCTATTTGTTGCCAGCCATCTACTTTAATCGTCCCGTGATGCCCTTTGTTTGTCTATGTTTGAGAGTGTCTAAGTGCTTCTCAGTGTGAGTGTGTAGCATTCATATACCGTCCTCCTTCTCTCCTTCCCTTCCAAACAATATCCTGTAAGCTTGCCGTCTGAGGAGCTTATTCGCGATTCTCAACGGATCTGGCGAAAGCACTAAGTGTTCTCGAGAGAACTTGCATTTGGTGCATTATCTCAGTTGGTAGGAGTACTCGAAAGAAGAATGGGTGGTCTCTGGTTTGAATTCGGGATGTATCTTTATTTTCTGTGGAAATTTACTTATCACTTGTGTTTGTCAGTTAATGTCTCCTCGCCTGTTTTTCGTTTAAACTCTATGTACCAAATATATATACGTGTGTATTCATACACGCGCATACAAAAACACACACACCCATATATATATATATATATATATATATATATATATATATATATATATAATATATATATATATATATAATATAATATATATATATATATATAATATATATAATATATATATATATATATATATATATATATATATTCCAGCAGTCATTACTTCTATATCTTCCGATGAAGACGGAGTGATTCAGTCGAAATATCAAGGAATAACGTGTGTGTTTTTTTTTGTGTTTGTATATTGTGTGTTACTGTGTATTGTACTATTCGGCACTTCCGTGTTACGTCTACGAAAGCATATATATAATATATATATATATATATATATATATATATATATATGTGGGTCGCGGTAGTCCAGTGGGTAGAGCGTTCGACTGCTGACCGGAGGGTCCCGGGTTCGATTCCCGGGCAAGGCACTCTGGGCACCTGCAGCTCCACCCAAGCCATGTGATTTTTCGGGTACTAGGTCTTCCTGGGAAACCATAACCGGCAAAGGGAAAGGAACTGGCCCCCCTACCCTGATGTGTGAATGTTCACACGCCGTATAGGCCTTAGTACTGGGTGAACTCTACCATCACCTACTAAACCGACCTTCGGGTTGATCACTGTGTTTATGGTTTAATTATATATATCTATATATATATAGTGAAGTGGAAGTCCAGGTTAAAGAAGGTTTCGGATGGACACAATTACCAAATAAATATTTTGTGACTCCTAGATAAATAACCAACCAGCAATCTAATATCATCGGCTGAGAATTTTAAGTCGAAATCTCTTCTATCGAAAATGTGAACTCCTGAATAAAATTCGTTATCTGAAAGTCGAGGGAATGAGTACGAATTAGAACCTTTAAAATAGTATCAATTTAGTGTTCATGGGGTGCAAAGTGGAAGAGGTGGAAAGAATAGTATTTGTTTTGGAAATCTACCGCTTAAGGTAGGTTTTGGATGGACAAAACTACCAAATTAATATTTTGTTACTCCTGACAAAACACATCCAAGCATCTTACTCTACAGGGTCGCACCGAAAAGTGGTAGGACTGATTTTTTTACAAGAATTTTATTGACGATATACTTACATCGACTTAATAATCTTCAAAGTATGCTCCTTGAGCTGCTACACACTTAGTATAACGTTGCTCCCATTCCCCGTACGCCCGCTGGAAATTTTCTTTGGGGATGCCGTTGATGACCCTCGTCGAAGCCTCTTGAACGGCCTTTATCGAGTCAAAACGTCGTCCCTTGAGCTGTCTTTTCATCAGGGGGAAGAAGAAGAAGTCCGGTGGTGCCAGATCGGGAGAATAGGGCGGGTGCGGCAACGTGGCAACGCCGTATTTGGCCAGGAGCTGTCTGACGACGAGCGCGCCATGGCAGAATTTTCGGCACCATCTTGGCGCACACCTTGTGCATGGCCAAATCCTGTGAAATAATGCGTTGGACGTTGGATGCAGACTCACCCAACTGGTCTGTAATTTCTTCACTGGTTAAGCATCGGTCTGTGTTCAGCAGTGTCCTCACTCTGTCCACATTCGTGTCGGTTCTTGCCCTCGACGGCAGTCCGGGGCGATGGTCGTCTTCAACGAGCTCCCTACCCTCTTTAAACAACTTGTGCCACTCAAATACTGTGGAACGGCTTAAGGCAGTGTCCCCATAAGCCTGCTTGATCAAATCGAGGGTCTCAGTTGCCGTCTTCCCGAGTTTCGCACAAAACTTCACGGAATAACGTTGCTCTAAATTCATATTCATTTTGTTTTTCGACGCGGATAAAAAACTTGCTTCACTAAAAACGGTGTTCTCACTCAACGGCAGCCCGCAGGCGACTGAGGTTGTTGTCGATCTGTTGCTAAGAGCCCCCTCCACCTTACCCTGCCAGGCAGACCCCCCTCCACCGCTCCGTTCGCGCCAGAGACAATCAGTCCTACCACTTTTGGGTGCGACCCTGTACGTCAAGTCTCTCTTCATCTCTGTGTACTTCCTTCCTCCCTTCATCCCGTCCAACCTCCCTATCCTGTTCCTGCCCTTACCTCGTATGCATAGCATTCTCCACTACATTAGTCCTAACATCCCACTGTCGATCAATACGCCATTCAATCATTTTTCCTGCCTCAATAGGATTTTTGCCAACAAACCCCTCTCCTCGCCCACCATACAGCCTAGCACTTTCTCATTTCTTATCCTTTCGGTCCACTTCACCTTCTGCATCCTTCTCCACACCAACATTTCAGAATCCTCCAATCTTCATGTATACTCCTACTTCAGTGACCATGTTTCCGCGCCGTATATAGCTACCCTTCATATCAAATTTTTGACCAGTCTTTTCTAAACATCCTTGCTCCACGTCAAAACGCTTCCAGGATACGTAAACTGTTCTACCTGCTCTAGTTTTTGCCCTCCTATTTCAATGTTTAGCTCAGCCTTTTTCTTTCTGGAAAATCGCACAACCTTTGTTTTATAAATTTATATAAATATATATTTATATAAATATATATATATATAAATATATATATATATATAAATATATATATAAATATATATATATATATATATATATATATATATATATATATATGTATATATATTATACACGCCCTGTTCCCATCCTTAATAACGTTGTATTATTTCCTTCATTACAATCCTATTCCTTCCTATTCTCATCCCTTTCCCTTTTTGTGGGTGAAATGGCTCCTCATCTCCATCTCCTGGCCAAAGAATTCAGGAACTTGGCTGCATTAACTTCAAGTTGAATTCAGTGTAATTTGTATTTCCTCGATAACTTAAGTGGTTAAGGGCATCGGCCCAGAAAGTCGAAAGATCCGTGGTTCAGGTTTCGGTCAAGGAAACTTTTTTGCGCTTGTGATCTGCTAGATTCTGCCTTCCCCACCACTCTTGTGGTTTTCTTTCTTTAATATGTGTTTCTATCCCTTTTTCATATGAATATATATATATATATATATATATGTATATATATATACATATATATATATGTATAGATATATCTCCTATACATCCGTCTCTAACCCATACTGCCCCACCCCACCCACCTCCTCCTCATCTCGCAGCATCGTGTTCTTTTCCTCTCCCCGTTCTTCTTTTCCTCTCTACACATATTTTTTTCCTTTCGTAAACAGTTTCCCTCTCCCTCCACAGGTGGCGCTCCCGTGTTCTCTTAAAGTGAGGAGGGAGATAGGGTGCGGGGGTTGCGTGGACTCTTTCGCGCGAAGGGGAAGGAAGAGCTTCCCTACCGCTCCATTCCTCCGCGCTCTCTCCCCTTGGAGGCTGCGGCTGAGAGGACACTCGTCCCGTGGACCATCAGCAAACGTCCCACCTGCCCACTAGGGTTGCCTTCCCCCAGCCCTCACCCTCAGGAGAGAAAGGGTTGTTGCTGATTGGCGGTGGTCCCGTGTGTCGCTCGGTGCCCTGGAATGGGCCACCCCCTCCGTGTTGGGGGCGGCGGGAGCGACCGGGGAGGTCACCGCCGCCACCGTCACCACTTGGATTTCCGGCCAGAAGCGGAGGATTGGGACGGCCACGTCGAGAGGCGCCCGCAGGCGACGGAGTAGGCCAAGGAACAGACCCGACCGCCCGTCTCGCCGTCCGTCGGTCTGGCTGGACCCTAGGCAAATCCAAGGAAGGATCGTAAGACAGGTAAATTAGGGAATTTTATGTTTCCATGCATAATTATTCCGTGATTTCCTTCCACGTATGAAGCTTGCAATCAAAGGAGTTGACCTGTTTATTGCTTTCTACTGAGTGCACCTTCAAGAGTTGGTTTCTTTAGTCTCCCTTACAACCATTTTACGAAATCGTTACTAGAGGCACTTCATTGCATTTGATACTTATTCGTTCATGAATCATACATTTGTCACACTCTCTCACCTATTTTTCTCTCACAAAGTACCCGTGTATCCCGTACTCAGTCACCGTATAAAAATTAAATATGTATAATATATACTCATTTTAAGGCCGTATTACACGATGACCACTTCAGTTTCCAGGATCAGGAAATTGAGTATAAGATGCGAACTTGGTGCTATTTGTGCACCTTCACACTACCCTATAAGCGGCTGATAGGGCGTGTGGCGGGGGATGTTAGAACACCAGCCATACATGCAGAATTATTAGCTCATACTTTCATTTGAACATGCACTAGCTAATATATAAAGCATCAAAAATATTCGAGCCCTTTCCTAGCAGAGTGCATACTTTTGAAAAAAGATGTAAGGAATATATGTAATAATTTGATTGATGTGTGGTGTATTGTATTATATGTAACAGCTTAATTTTTTTAAAAATATCTTTTTTTTCTTGCTGATTGATGGATGTAAATGAGATGGGGATTCTCTTGTTTTGTTGAAGAGATTTGTGCTTGGAAGTTTCCTAAGTGTACTTCTGTTTTACTGACTGATTTTATCTATTATCTTTTGTGATTATTTGGGACTTGTGTGCTACCTGACACTGTTTATCAGCACATGTGTATTTTTAATAATAATAATAATTGATAACTATGAACTGCGCGTGCTTCGGATGAAGCCTTTCACGTGATCTCTCTACTTTCGATTTTTGCGCATGCGCACACTCTTTTGTTTTGTATTTATCGTCGCCGCGAGTTAGTTCGCGTACGAGATGGATAGGAAGTTCCCTAGGGCGAAATTTCGGGTTCGAAGTCTTGGACCGCTTGTTGCATCAGGGTGATGCAAATCGTCGTTTTAAATTGACTTCAAATGAGACACGACGACCGATGAGTTCAAACGGATAAGAATATCTTTTTTTTCATTGCTGGCTAGTTATGCATTTAGCATAGAGTATTTCAATTGGGGCCTCGTCCTCGGAAACAGTCCACCCTCACCAGGGCACTGCCCCCGCTTCCCTCCTCCACCCCCGTTAATCTCCAATGTAAAATGAGGCAAGGGGACGATATCAAGACCCGGAAATAAGCCCGGTAGTCGACGCCTTCGGAGCCGGGTGAATCTAAATTTCCCGAACGAACCTTCACATTGCATACCGATGAGGTTGAACGAAACGGATATCCGTATCTCTAATCAGCATGAAGGTATACTTTTTTAACATCCGAAAAATCGTTTCGATTGATATTCCCTTCAATCATATGCACTCCACCTTATCACTGTAAAATGATGGAAATTTGTAATTTAATTCGAAGCCAGTTGGATATACTATATTATAATGGGAAGTCCGCTGTTTCTGAACGGATATGCAACGAGCCAGGGCATGCCATAAAATTTGAACAGGCAAAAATTATTCCGAAGTAGAGCTAGTATACTTTCCGAAATTGATGGGAGAAGCCATAGAGATATCTGAAACACCAGTGAACTTCAAAAGAGATTACGGATATAGCGTGCGTAATGGGTTATGCGTAAGCCAATCAATCAGATCGCAGCAAATAGGTGGCGAAAACTACGCAAAAACCGGCAGAAATCTAACTTCAATACTTTTCGATATTTTCAAAATAAATCGTAATTGTTTTTTACCTAAGTCAACGATGGAGGCAAGAACTTTACAATAAGCTGAGATCATTTAATTATTTTTTTTTGATCCTTGGTTGTTAGTAAGGTACGTAGTTTCCCCCCTCGCCAGAATTGCAGTTCAATAAAAATACTAGTCAGTAAATCTCGTTTCTCCGGTTGAAGATGCCAATTTATTTTACATACGACGCATTCAAGTCATATGGTTTGTAATTCCTGGGACCACAGAAGGAATCGCCTGCGTGATTCCGATGTACAAACTGAAAACTAGTTACAGGTGCTGCAGGAAAACGATCGGTTGATTTACTAACCCAAAGTTTAAGAACATTCCCCGTACATGTCAGGAGGGAATGTACTATATGTATCGGAATGCTCAATTGGCGAGAATCATGCCAGCCAGACGCTCGTATGAATGCATTGAACAGGGAACAGCCAAAAGGATTCTCTCCCCTCATAAGTACGCAAGAGCGAGAAGTTTCAGAGTGAAGACATAATTCTTTAAGATAGAGAGTCGCGCACGAGTCCCTTCACATACGGAGGAGTGCTTTACCCAGTTAAGATACCGAAGCTCCCCCTAATATTTTCAGCTAAGCCTACACAGTACTCCACAGTACGATCGCTTATCGTGTAAGCCGTCTTAAGGGTTGAGGCATCAAGTCAATCACGTAAGTGTATGAACTTATGCATGAAAATGAATTTGCTCGAGCAAAATACATTTTAGGTACACTTGCCCGCATGCAGGTCATTGTACATCATTCAGTGATGGGTGTTTTTGACAAAATCATATGAATTTTCTTTTTTAAATGAAATAAATGTAGGATGCTTAGGTTTGATTTTATTTTGTTTGCATATCGTGCGAACGATTGAGGAGTACTCATATCCGTCTTGTCTCTTTTGTTTAATCCCGGTGGCTGAATTTACCAATACAATTTGGTTCCATAACGATTCCTTCAGTGCCACAAGGAAAACTTAGGTGGCCTGTGCCTTTCTAAAAGCCTGCGTCGCCTGTTTCCGCGTGAATCTAGAAATTAGAATTAGAGTCCCTTGTTTCGTGAATTGAAAAGGTGAGGCTTAAGGTTGAGGATTTAGGATAGGAAAGCTGTCTCTCCTAAATCCTTAGCTAAAGTCTTAGCTTCTCTCTTCGTGAAACAAGGGGCTCTAATCCTAATTTCTCCAATATACGTACACGTCACGCTTCCTCTCTTCTCTTATAACAACTTTGAACTTTTCTCGGAAACTTTTCAAATTTTTTAGTCAACATTTTCTTCCAAAGGATCACAAATACAAGGGCATTCTAAATGTGGCCTATTGAAAGCGAATTAACACTGATTGCTCATCTTTTCATTACTTTTTTCTTGCAGTCCGTCTAATTAAATCTACTTCCTTTAAGGCTCACCCGAATATTCGTCAGATCGTGTATACTCTGTGAAAGATTTTATTTGAGCTTAACATCTCAAGTATTTGGAATGGCCTGAGTTTAATATCTTTGGGTGGAAAATAAATGAGAGAGTTAATTGGCTGGAGTATACGAGGGTAAGCCGAAAAGTAATGCACGCATGTTTGTAGAGCGCGAATAAAAACAAATATCAAGATCAGGTAAACAGTAAACATTTAAGTGCAATTGTTAAGTTTCAAAATCATATATTTATTTTTCAATATAGTTAACGTTAAAGCTAACACATTTCTCCAAACGTGTAACAAGGTTTTTTTATTCCGTCATTGAAAAACTCTTCCGACTTTTCTCGAATTCAGGACTTGACAGCTGCCTTCACTTCATCGTGCGAGGCGTAATGATTACCCTTGAGGTGTCCCTTAAGTTGAGGAAAAAATTAAACATCACCAGGAGCAAGATCGGGGGAATATGGAGGGTGTGGAAATTGTTCAAATTTCAGGTTTCTCAGAGCCTCTCCAGTTGCGCGCGAGGTGTTTGGACGAGCGTGGTCATGTTGCAAGATTATTGACGCCAGGCTGCCTTTAACAGGACAAACTAGGCCAGTATGGTTGGCGATACGCATTTGACTGATTCGCCGGTAATTTTGAATCAAATCTTCGAAGAGTTTTCGATGTTTATCGTCTGTGGCAGTGATCGGACGTCCGCTGCTTGTTTAATTAACAAACATGGCTTTTCCAGGATCGCAACCACGATATTTTACTACCCATCGATTAACAGTAGACCTATCAACAGCATCGTCACCATAAACAGCCTTTAAAAGACGATGGATCTCTGTATGAGTCACTTTTTCAGTAGTTGAAAATTCGAAAACAGCACGCTGTTTAACTCGCGTTGACATATCACTAGAACACGTCTCCATACTTCCGCTTCTCAAGATACACTGGATGAATGTAACGACCTCAAACCTAAGCACGCGTGTTGAGGGTAATGTTACTTTCACATGCCACCAGGAATGCTTCTGAATGCCATTTTTTTGTGGTCTACTGGCTTGTGTGTATTAGATTGGAGCCTGCCCTCCCATTACAGTGAAGCAAAATATTTGAGGGTAAATTACCAATGATCTCCATTTATTTAAACTAAAAGTAAGGTTAAAAAAACAAAAATGTTTCCTGGGTGACTTTGTGGAAAATCTTCATATTGAAATTGAAACATAACTAACTTAGCCTTTCCACGTAGAAAATATTTTTTTATATACGACCTAGGTTTCGTTATGGCATAATATCTTCAGGTCTGAAGATGTGATACCATAACCTGATTGTGTTATACCATTACGAAACCTAGGTCATATATAAAAAAAATTTCTCTGTTAACATTCTAAGTTAGTTATTTTTTCAATTTCGATAAAAGTAAAGGTCATCGAGAATACGGAGATAATAAAATCATCCTTTTGTAGATACCGGGAAACAACATTTTTTTCTGAAGTACTCTTCAACAAGACATGAGTCAAAGATTTTATACTTAATGATTTCATTTTTTTTCAATCATTTATTTGTTTTTCCAAATAATACTCCATCCGAAGGACGCTAATCCTGCAGGAAAAAACGCACCCTGAGTAGGTAGACCTTTTACTTTGCGATCGATGATTTCAAAACCAACCCTGCATCCATTATTTTCATCGATTTTCAACGCCCTCATCCGACTTAGTGTTGTTTGATTTAAACCAACGCGCGCCGGGTCCATCGGCTGGCGGGACGAATGAACACTCTTTTGCGGAAAAATATTGCAGGCTCGGAAAATTGTCCGCATCTCTTCGGCGCGCACACTTATCAGGACGCTCGTCGTCCATTTCTTGAGGGGAAATCTTGGGATTGGATAGAGAGAGAGAGGGAAAGGGAAGAATGGGTGGGGAGGTCATACATAAGCACGATAGTATTATCTTCACCAGCTCTCTCTCTCCAAGGATGGACGCATCGAGCGAAGTCTCTCCCGCGGAAAGTACCGCAAATATTTATTAACCCTAAATAACGTTTGCGCTTGAAGTTTTACTGGAAAGAACTTTTTTTTCTCCTCCCACCCATCATTAGGAAGCGATACATCTCTTACCCTTCCCCTCCTCCTCCTTCTTCTTCGCCACTTTAAGAAAAAGAGAGAGAGATTCTTTCGGCCATCTCCGAATTCCGCGGAATCCGATATTTCACCAGATTCGGTAAAAAAAATCTTATGTCCCGCCACCCTTCATCCTCCAGGAGTCTCCCTTCCTACCCACTTTCCCCTGAGACGTCTTCCCCTATCTCCCATCCCCTATTCCCCCCCCCCTCCGTCAAATTTCAAGGGCTCCGCGCATTCTTGTCTCCGCCTTCCCCAAACCACTCCATTCCCGATTCCCAGGGATATTTGCACACCCTCGAAGCAGTCGCGGGGAATAAATTTCCCGTTTCCACTTGGTGTGGGGGGGGGGGGTTTGAAGGGAGGAGAAATATGAGTGCACTTTGAGACTACTTCCACGCTTTTTTACGCGTCTTAACTTTTCTTTCGCTCTCTCTCTCTCCCCAACTCTTCGCTGCATGAGGATCCGATCGGTGTGCGGTGTCTGCTGTATTGGTATCCCATACCACGATGACTCGATTTCCGAATGATTTCAGAATTATCCCCGAGCCCCCTTCTTTGTGTACCATGTGGAAAGTATCTCGAGGTTGAGTCATTCGGATGGGACTTTAGGGATCCTATGGGCGTCATTCGTCAATATTATTGGATAATTCTGCCACCAGGTTTTCTTTCACACCACATACCCCATTCACTTATAGTAAAATTGCACCTGTATCCACCTACCCCTTAATGACCCGAATGACTTCCAATGGTCACCTCTCCTATTAGCTACAGCTGCTACCATTGCATTATGTTGCATGAACATAACATAAATTTTTAGGCAAAGAAATTTTCGTCAAATACGCAATGTGAATTCACTCGTTGAAACGACAACAACAAAGAAACGAGGTTCTTTTTTTCTATCGGGATTGAAGTCATGTATGCTCCCCAGGAAACGGTTTATTTTTTCATTATTTTTTGCCCTATCCATAAATTGAATTGTGACAATAGCGGCCTTATTTTTGGAGCAATATCGTCGGTAGCAAAGGTAAACCTTGGTTACGGACGTCATTGCTCACCTTGTTTACCTTGGTTACGGACGCCAACATCCCATTCACGTGAAGGCACTGCGCATCAGGTTGATAAATGAGATAACCATGTGCATTACCCTTGATTTTTCCAAAAAAATAGTTCTAGAAATAGGTATAGGTTCTAGCTACAATATGTTAATATAATAATAAGGTAATAGGTTCTAGCTACTACCTTTTATCCAACGCTTATTGTGCTAATGTTATTGCACTAGCAGGAGCCTTCTAAATCTAAGTTTTCATTTTTTTTAACAATTCACTTTTACGATAAAGATGAAGCTTCTATTAATTCTAATCAGACTCTCTTTGTAGACGTGTGAATCTTTCATGACGTCGACGCCATGATATTATGACCGCATGAGAACTTTCCTGGTAGGTGTTCATTTGGCCCATTTGAAAAACCGGCTGGTCCGTGGCCGACGCTTCTTGGTTTCGTTGTCACACGGCGGTCGACCTTTTTTGAACTGCTCCCACACTCACACACGCAAGCATTTTAGACTTGCCCTATGAAGCATCCAAGATTAGAGAGATCAAGTGTAGAACTATCAGATTGAAGACGTTATTTTCTCAAGAATTTGAAGGAATCAGAATAACTAAACGACTTACCCTTGGGATCTTCTACTTAGTTTTATATGTTTTTCATTCTAAGTAGCCTTGTACGATGGTAGATAATTGCATATTTTAATAATCTATACCCTGCTTTATACTCCTTGGTACTATCAACTTGTATCGAATGGGTAGAGAAATATTTTCCACTTGATATTATAATGCATGCATGGTCCTGTTGAAAGCTGGTGGCCCCGACCTGCGCAGAGGGAGGCAAGAATGGATGGAAATTTGGCTCGAGAGGGTTTGAGGAAGGGTAGGAGAAAGGCCTCGGGAAGCCGCTTAGCAGTGAGGCCAACGGTAGCGGAAGGATTTGCGTGAACAGCTTTGAAGACATCGCGTAGAGCACACCTGAGTTGTTACACTCAACCAAGAGATTTTTGCAATTGAACAATCTCTCCCACTGCATTAATACTATTCTCTGAATATTTTAAATACTGTAGGAAATAAATAATCGTGATTTGCATTTATTTATTTTTAAATATGTTTACATTTTTCAATTAACAGATTTCCCTACTCCCTGTGACTTTCATCAGTTCCTTCATTCACTATAACATCGTTATGGAAACTGTCCGTAGCAACTTCATTTTCAATAGCTGTTTTTTCCACTTTTTTTACTCTCGCGCAGGCGTTTCCTCACTCTTCCGCTTCTATGCACATACACGCTCGTGCACAGTTTTAAGGGGAACTGCGATTCCCTCGACCGTTTCCTTCTTCATAAAAGTTAAAACTTGATAAAAAATCTCCCGCGCATGACTATGCAACAACTTCCCATTACCTACTTTAGAATCCATGTTTTCAATGGTAAACTGCTCTAAAATACCAATAAAAAATATAGGTAAACTAAATCTGCTATTAAAGTAAAATGAAATAATCCTAAGCTGAATAATGATATCGTAATCAAATGAATCTATATAATATTTACAGGCATGAGCTTGGCGCAAACTTTCCTCATCGCTAAATCTCCAGTAAGGATGCGAAACACAACAGTAGAAGACAAGTTCAGTTCATTGCCAACCATCTGGATACTCAATCGACGGTCAGAGTCCAACACTAGACACATTGTTGTCGGTTTTGATGGTTGACGGCCGCCCAGAGCGTTGTTCGTCGTGAACCTCTTCCCAGCTCTCCTTAAAGGCCTTTAACCACCTCGAAACTTGTAAGTAGGACGAAGCAGAGTCCCTGTAAGCCTCAAGAATCATTTTGTTAGTCTCCTCTAGAGATTTTTTCAGTTTAGAACAAAACTTAGTAATCGCATAACGTTGCTCGATCGTCGATTCCATTTTTTTCGTCACACGGTCGGCGCGCAGAGGTTTACAATAACTGACGTCCTGCCCCTTCCACAGCTTGGAGAGCACTAAGACCGGTTTCGCGGCAAATCATAGTCTACCCCACCTACTTCAAGTTGTTCGATCCCACTCCGACCAATAGGAGCGGCGCGGGAAATTTAATTGCATTACTTTAAGAACGCACCCTGTATGCCTAACTTACAAAAATACCCTATCTAGAAATTGAACTAACCTTATAAAATAAACCATTAATTAAAAATAAAGAACATTAAATTTAGCTAACTAACAAACGGAAATAACTTACGAATATTATGCTAAGAATACGCTACAGCTAAACTATCTAAAAACCTAAATAAACCTTAAGGAGAAGAATATAAAAGTACAATTAGCTAACTAAGACGTAAAACTAAAGATGAAGGTTGGAGAAATAGCACGAGTGGCAACGAGCGCACGTGGCCACAGTGAGATGTTGAGAGAGAATGAAACTGTGTAACTGGGATTAAATTCGCTATTTGCAGGAATATCTGGAGCGCAGTTTTTGAGTTAGATATCTTGGAAACGTATCATGGAAAGGAGAAAAGATATTTTGAACTAGAGTGAAAGTGGGGAATGGAGCGAGAAAAGGTAGATGACCACTCCTCTCTAAGGAGATGGATGGTTATGGATGGCCAAAAAAACTCAAGACGTAAACGAAATATAGTGTGATATTTTGACAGAACAGGGGGAGGAAAGTTAGTGGAAAAATCTGCGATAACCTATTCATTACTTGCTACTTTTAGAGCCATCAGTAAGATCTGACTGATGTGCCGAATATGTTACACGCATCACTACTGCCCAAGTCTCTCTGATTTAGGCTCGTTTACAAAAATGGAATGAATGGTGAGCCTATAGCTAAATTTACCCTGTCGGTACTCAACACTCAAGGAAAAATGATCACATCTACATCATCGAGACGGGTTGCCAATCCGAGGATTGATTCGTTGCAACTCCCAGAACATATCCTGTTCCCTTCCAATCTCTTCATCTCCTCATTGCTCCTCGCACAGACATAGTCCATTACCTGCGTCTCAAAATTCATCCTTGATCTTTCTTTGTAACTCTTCTCCGGCGATTCTAGAAAAGTGAATTAGGTTTGCAGGAGCCGTCAATAAAAACTTTCTCTTAACGAATGCATTGTATTATGACCGAATGAACCCAACTTAAAAAAATAACACTCGTATATTTAATGTCCTGTCGACAGTAATTCATGCTTCCTCCAACGCTTTATTTTGAATCGTTTTTTATTTTAAGATTATCCTTTCACATCGCCTTTCTTGACCACGCACTTGATATTATCGGTATAGGATCACAATTGTCCATTGCAGATAAATTGTAAGTTAAATAGATTTCAGGCGAATGGTTCATTTCGACTCTAAATTCACCTTCATGATGGCGGTGATGCGCAAAACTTGGCGAAACAGTCCTGAAGTAAAAATTGATAGAAAACACGTGAGATTGTGTTTGCATAAATATTATGATTCATGGGTTGCGGTCTGTGATTTGGCGTCACTCTTGCTTGTACGATGACCGGAAGTAATTTTAACAGTGAGTAATACGGAAACAACGAGTGTTTATATTTCTCCACCTACAATAAAGCATTTTCAGAGTATAAGGTTATGAACTTTACAGTCATACGAGTCGCGCTTGTCCTTTGGTAAAGGTCATACGGGGGAGATTACTTGGCAGAAAAAGGATGAAAGGGTCGCTCGAGACTTACTGCAGCGCCTTAAAGTGCGGGAGGTCGTATAGTTGAAGATAAAAACGCGATAGGGCTGGTATCTCATCTGTGCCACTTGGATTATGCGTCAATTTACGACCATCTACGAGTGTAATAGGACTGCATAACCATATCGCACTAAGGTTGGTGTTTAACTTTTTCATTAGCGAAGAAGACATGATTAAATGTTGGTCATAATCGAACAAACAATTGTTTCGCTTTTGAGGATCTTAACATTCTTTTAAAAATGTATAATTTAGATATAATAATGATATATTAACATTACAAATTACAAATAATATATTATATTAGAAATATAATATATATAATATATTATATGCATAATAATAGAAATATATCATTTTTTGATTAATTTTTTTCATCATAACTTAACGTGTAAAAATAATGTATTCAGTTATTTCACCAACGTACCTGTATCAATCGAACTAATTGTCCTATAGTCCTCACATGACGTGGCCTTTATTTTTTTCGGAATAGGAACTAAAACTGATCTCACAAAGTCTTCCGGCCAGATTCCCTCCTCATAAATACTACGGATCAGCCCATGTAGCCTCTTCCTCCCACATTTTCCTAAGCATTTTAAAAGTTCCACGGGAATGTTATCTACCCCCACGGCCTTATTTAGTTTCATCTCCCTTAATGCCCTTTCTATCTCATTGTCTAGTATGCCTGGACCTAAGCTGTCTTCCTCTACGTCATTTTCTTTTTCAATGTCTAACTTTGTTGGTCTGAGTTCTTTACTATACAGTTCTTCTATATACTCCTTCCATCTCTCTTGGATCTTTCCTGCGTCAACTATTACCTTACCCGTCTTATCTCTAACTGTTATCGTTGATCTCCCTTTCTTACTTCCCGATAACGATTTAACTTTGCTGTACAGCGCACCGATTTCACCCTTCCTCTGCAGACTTTCCATATCCTCGCACTGCGTCTTCCACCATGCTACTTTTGCTTCTTTGCTTTATTTTGAGTTGCCCGCCTCAATTTATTGTTCAATTCTTTGTACTTCATTTTGCCTAATTCTGTATTCATATTCTTCCATTTTCTCCGCTCATCCATCTTTGTAATCATCTCATCCGTGATCCATGGTTTCCTAGTCCTTTTAGCGTTAACGGTTCCAATAGTGTCTTTTGCGGCTTTAGACAACCCCTTCTTGATCATTTCCCATTTTTCTTCGATAGTACTAGGCCCTTTACCATTCTCCATGATTTTCTCTACCGCCTGTTTGTATTCCTTTCTTTTCAACCCATTTAACGCTTCTACATTCCATTTTCTAACTCGCCGCCCCTGCCTTATCTTTTTGAAACGTACGCTACATTTCATAACAACTAAATTGTGATCTTAGTCCGCATCCGCTCCCGGGAAGCTGTGCGAATTTTTCACACTATTCCTAAACCTGTGTCTAACCAGGATATAATCTAGCTGATACCTTCCTGAGTCACCTGGCATTTTCCATGTATACCTGCGTCTTTTGTGGTGTCTAAACCAAGTGTTGGTGATGACTAACCCCTGTCTTCTGCAGAACTCAACTGCTTTCTCCCCGCGGTCATTCCTCGTGCCCAAACCGTAGTCCCCGACCTCGTCACCATCTCTTCCTTCGCCTACCGTCGCATTCCAATCCCCCATCACTATCAAATGTTTCCCTGCAGGAACACACGCGATCATGTCCTCTAACTGATCGTATATCCTATCGACCTCTTCTTCCTTATGGTTGCTCGGTGGCATGAGTACCTGAATAATAACTAAGTTCGTCGGTTCTGCTTTTATCTCCACTAGTAGTATTCTATCCGTTACCTGCTCTATCTTGACTACGCTTCTCCCTACCTCTTCATTTAATACAATGGCAACCCCTCGTTGGCTCTCGTCCCCGCCGCTGTATATTATTCTATACTTATCACTCCAGTAATCCCCGCTATATTTCCATCTCACCTCGCATAGACCTAAAATATCTATATTTCCCCTTTCCATCTCTCGCTTAACATTCTCCAATTTCCCTGTCGTCATCATTGTCCTAACATTCCACGTTCCTATTCCACCTAATTTGGTCTTCTTCTCCTGCGTATTCTGTCCTGCTGCTGCTGGTTTTCCCTTGCAAGGGTTTCGTGGGATGACGACCGCGGAAGCCTTGCCTCCGCCGCTGCCGGGCACGACATAAGGCCGATTGGGCCGAGCCCCGTGGTTGCCAGGACTCAAAATATCTGGATAGTCCATCATATTTTTCTTGGGAATGATAATTGAGGTGGTTTCCCGTTGCGTTCCTCAATAGTGTTTTTAACGTGACACCATCACTTACTGGCCGCCCCACTGGGGTGGGACGCCATTGCAGCCGCCTCACTGAGGAACAGACGCTGCGTGGACTACCTTTCGTCTGGCTCCTAACCTTCGACCTATCTGGCATGGGTGACCCTACCAGGAGCAATTTTTATTACTCCCGCCAGCACAGCTCTAGGGGTCATCGGAACGCACAAGCCCTTCCACCACGTCAAGGTTGTAGTCCGGGGAGGGGATATATTTATATATGTATGCATATATATATATATATATATATATATATATATATATATATATACATATATATATATACATATATATATACATTCAAACATGAAATCCCGCCAAACGGCGAATAAATACTCATACATATAGAAACAGTAATAAGGAAAAGGGATAGGAGCACATATAAAGGACGAACACAATAAAGGTGGGGAAAGCGGAATCGAACGGATCACAAGAGTAAAAATATTTCCTTGACCGGGATTCGAATACCTGATCTTTCCACTTGCCGGGCGGATGCTCTTAACCTCAGGGCAAATTACGTTTCCTCGATAGCTCAAGTGGTTAAGAGCATCCGCCCGGCAAGTGGAAAGATCCGGTGTTCGAATCCCGGTCAAGGAAATATTTTTACACTTGTGATCCGTTCGATTCCGCCTTCCCCACCTTTATTGTGTTCGTCCTTTATATGCGTTCCTATCCCTTTTCCTTATATCTGTTTCTATACGTATGGGTATATATATATATATATATATATATATATATATATATATATATATATATATATATATATATATATATATATATATATATATGGGACGCGGTAGCCCAGGGGGTTGAGCGTTGGACTGCTGACCGCAGGGCTCCGGGTTCGATTCCCGGGCAAGGCACTCTGGGCGGCTGCAGCTCTACCCGAGCTATGTCAATTATCGGGTACCAGGTCTTTCAGGGAAACCGTAAACGACACAGGGAAATGAGCTGGCCCCCCTACCCTGATGTGTGAATTTCACACGGCGTATATATGTGTGCATATATATATATATATATATATATATATATATATATATATATATATATATATATATATATATATATATATATATATATATATATATATGATTTAAACGAAGAAGCGAGATAGCGCTGGCGAACAAAAACACAGAAAAAAACACACAGATGAAACTCACTCGCAGAATTAAACTTTCAAGTATCTCGTTATATTCATTATTTACTTCTGCAGAAGACGGTCAGATATTAAAAATTCAGGCAGTAAAATAACTCGAAATGAAATTAAAGTTTTAGTTTTTAAAAATTTAAATGATAGTAATGTTGAACATACTCGTACTCAGACTCCAAATTGTTCCACTGCGAAAATGTTTGCTTCATGGTCCGTACTAGTTTTTTCTCTGACCTTTTGGCATAAATGCAGTTAGAATATATGTTTATCGGTCCATTAGATAAGATAGAGAGAGCGCTCAATGATCAATGGAAGTGAGTCAAATTTCATGTACGAGGCATTACGATTGTGGTTTTGGGGTTGCCTCTGCTCCTCATTATCCTTATGAATGATGAGAGAAAATTGAGAATAGCTTTAGATAGAATTTAAACGGAGAGCAGACGGTATATTTCATTCCGATGTTACTTTCATAAATGAATAGGTCCCTCTACTTTTTTTTTAACTAGACGATCAAGTTATTTTCATTGAAACGTAAAAAAACTGCCAACCGAAAAATTATAATCCATAAAGCCTTGGGGTGTATAGAATTCTTGTAAATTGAAAGTGAGGTACATTTATTGAAGAATATTGGGGAAAATATATGAAAAATAAGATCGTAGAATGTCGGAATTCGACTTTCATTTTTTCGAAATGACGTCAGACCTGAATTAATCTGATCAGTTTTACTGGGGTATAATCAAGTAAAATATTTTTGGGTTACAAGTAGAAAAGTCATCCGTGACTTATACTAATTTATAAAGACTGTATTCCAAAATTTAAGTAAATATCTTTACGGCAAATTTTTACGGCCTGAACGATCTAATTATGCAGTGTCGACTAATGACTGCAATGCTACGCGCTTAGAATGCACACTTATTAATGGCGTCAATTATCCCACTGGTCTCTGCCAATGCCTGACGTTCGTTAGTGTCGAATCCAATGCAGTCGCCAATCATGGCATGGATTCCTCGTAAGGATATGACAATGGCCTCATACGCCCTTGCACCTGTCGCCCAATGATTACGGGTTCATATCTCTGTCCAAATTGCAATGGCAACAAAATTCTTTTAGCGATCCATTTGATAAATTTATCGCTCGATAGTTATGAAAAATATAACCGCAACATCGCATGAAACCGTCCATCCTTAACCGTCTCCCCATCCGTGCTTCTTCTCCATCCTTTCCCCTTCCGTAACGTGGGAGGGATGAGTAGAGTTACGAGGCCATTGACTACAGCCCCATTTTCCTCTCCAACCTTCGCGCCATTCGACGGTGCGAGAGAGATGGCGCAGGGGATTAAAGTGTGAGGGGGGGAGTAGAGGGGATGAGATCGGGGTAAATCGCTCAATTAGTCAATGGCCTTAGCTCTTGGATAGAGAGAGGGAGTGAAGGTGAAAGTAAACAATCTCTTTACGTCACCGCGAGCTTCTTAATAATCCACGAGGGTGATCAGCTCGCATTCAGCAGCGAGGGGGTAACGCCCCACTCCTTCCCTTCTCGTTATCCCTCCCCCTCTGGTGAATGGGAGACTGATTCCAAGCGGAGGGGCAGGGTGGCGCGGTGGAATTGGGGAAGGGAGAGTCGGAGGCTGAAACATCGCTGGATAATGGGAGACAAACGGTCATCCGACCCTCAAGGATTCCACCCCGCACCTTTTACTCATTCGCAAGCATCACGCGTGCCTTAAGGATCAAGCTCAGTTTCTCATGCTGTAAATAAAATGATTTAGGTTCGATTATCTATGCCATCATCACCGGTCGTCAATCCTATGATTGGTTCGGCCTCTCCGCTCAATCCATCTACGCACCACGTACACATCATCCCTATTAGTTTCTTCTATTTAATGTCTGTCATTACTCGCTCCATAATATTCTCATACCCAGGATCACCATCCACTTCTTCACGTATTTACTCGGCAATTGTTATCATCAGGTCATCTTATTCAGAAAATAAAGAGTTTATCCCATCTTCTTCTTAGAGCATGCATTAACTTCCTCTACCCATAGTACTACGGTAGGAGAGATCATGTTAATAAAATTAGAGAGATTAGGTGTAGAACAGATAGATTTAAGATGTCATTTTTTCCACGAACGATAAGGGATCAGAATAACACTTTTCGACAGCCGTACGGTCATGTTCGGGTAATTTTAATCCAGGGTGTATTCACCCCCTGTCACATACTCTAGCCGTGGCTTGCAGGGTACATAAATAAATAAAAAATCAATACCTTCTTCGTTTCACATAATTGCAATCATCTTTAGGAAAGCTTTCTTTGGTCATTGAATTCGTTTTTTATCTTCATCATTCTCTTCTATTGTATCACTACCTAATTGTGGCCATCGTGACCCAAAATCTATCCCCTTGGTTTATCCTCTCTCATTTCTAGAGTGTCCATTAGACTTACTTCCCTTCTCTCCATATAAACCTTCCTTAGTCATTCGAATCCTCTATTTGATATTCAATCTACTGTTATATACGGGCGATTCTATTGCCTGTTAATGTCTTCTACTGTCATGCACAAACCATTCCACATTCTCCTGTCATGTCGGGAACAAGAGGAGGCCATATCATCAGATTCTTATTTTGTTTGTTCACTTTACCCTAACTCAAACCAAGGTTCCCTACTAGCCTTGTGCCTGTCCTTTATATGTATATCTTTTCTCTGTATCTATATTCATTGCATATGTGTGTGTATATATAAATAAATAAATAAAATATATATATATGTATATATATATATTTATATAAATTTATTTGGTAGTTTTATCCATCCAAAATAAAACCTACCTTATCCGGTAGATTACCTAATAATAATAAAAAATATATAGTATATATAAAAACATATATATATATATATACATTTACATATATATATATATATATATATATATATATATATATATACATACACACGAGTGTATACACATATATTTCCATATATATCCGTGTTTGTATACATACACACACACACGTATGTAATAATACAGAAAAAGATGGGGAAAAAGGGATAAAGGACGTTAAGAGGACAATAGTAGGTAAGTTAAAAAATATTAATGTATGTAAAATATGTAAAAGCAATCAACACTGTAATATCACACAAGATAATGAATGGACCATAATCAGGTTTCAGGTTTTTATTTATCGGTGAAATAATCCCTAAATGTTACGCATGAACGATTGGTAGGAATGAATGTATACCTTTCATTTAAATGAAGTAATTTTATTGATTTTACGAGCCTAGAAAGGAAATAGCTTGAAAGGCCGCTATTGTATACTTACAAATACAAAGAAAAAGATTGGAATGTCACAGGAAAATACCATATATAAAATAGGTACAAAGGGTCCAAGTATTAAATAATACTGCAGGTAATTACGTCGTGTTTATTCAAGGTATGTTGGGCTAGTCCCAATTTGCTCACAGGTAAATCAATGGGCACCATTTTTTTAATAAAAGCTTTTCGCTCTGCGGTGCGGGCGGGAATGGAGCACATCCACCGGGCATCTGCTTTAGAAACTTAGTGTACGCGCGTCGTCATAAGTTGGCACTTCATTACGATGAAGCACTATGACGCGCCCTCGGCCTTCAGCCGCGGTACGCGCCGGCGCGTCTCGGCGTCTCCAGGGCGTGAAGGTTACCCTCTCCCCCGACCCAAAGCTGGCGCTTGTTCCGTCACACGACTCCTCGCACCATGTGGGAGGGGCGGGGAGGCGCGTGTGCTGTGGCATTCCAGCTGAACCGACGCCGAATTCTTTCCGACCTGAAATGGGTGTGAGGCGACTCTTGAAACTTGAGGGCTAAGGATAAAAAAATATTTATAAAAGTAAAAACACGTATATGCCCATGTACGCATATAAATGTGTTTGTGTGTGTTTATATTTATATGTATACAAACACTTGAATACATACCTACATGCGTGTATACTATTGGTTGCGAACAGAGTATATTATGTAATGCATATGTGTAATATGTAATGCAGTGGACCATGGCGCTCTTGGTTCCGAGACTTGGAACATTGGAAAATTGGACCAGAGAAGAATAGAAACGTTTGAAATATGGTGCTGGAGGAGAATTCTGAAGATTAAATGGACATATAGTATATAGTAAGGAACGAGGAAGTATAAACTAAAAGAGCAGAAGAGGATAGGACCACATGGAGAATTCTATGGCAAAGAAGAAATACAGGGTCGCACCCAAAAGTGGTAGGACTGATTGTCTCTGGCGCGAACGGAGCGGTGGAGGGGGGTCTGCCTGGCAGGGTAAGGTGAAAGGGGCTCTTACCAACGGACCAACACCAACCTCAGTCGCCTGCGGGCTGTCGTTGAGTGAGGACACCGTTTTTAGTGAAGCAAGTTTTTTATCCGCGTCGAAAAACAAAATGAATCTGAATTTAGAGCAACGTTATTCCGTGAAGTTTTGTGCGAAACTCGGGAAGACGGCAACTGAGACCCTCGATTTGATCAAGCAGGCTTATGGGGACACTGCCTTAAGCCGTTCCACAGTATTTGAGTGGCACAAGTTGTTTAAAGAGGGTAGGGAGCTCGTTGAAGACGACCATCGCTCCGGACGGCCGTCGACGGCAAGAACCGACACGAATGTGGACAGAGTGAGGACACTGCTGAACACAGACCGACGCTTAACGTGCAGGTGCTCACCCGCCTCCGAGAACGCGTGAGAAAGAGTCCGACCGGCCATCGCAAACTGCTGGGTGCTTCATCATGACAACGCGCCGTGCCATGGCGCGCTCGTCGTCAGACAGCTCCTGGCCAAATACGGCGTTGCCACGTTGCCGCACCCGCCCTATTCTCCCAGTCTGGCACCACTGGACTTCTTCTTCTTCCCCCTGATGAAAAGACAGCTCAAGGGACGACGTTTTGACTAGATAAAGGCCGTTCAAGAGGCTTCGACGAGGGTCATCAACGGCATCCCCAAAGAAAATTTCCAGCGGGCGTACGGGGAATGGGAGCAACGTTATACTAAGTGTGTAGCAGCTCAAGGAGCATACTTTGAAGATTATTAAGTCGATGTAAGTATATTGTCAATAAAATTCTTGTAAAAAAATCAGTCCTACCACTGTTGGGTGCGACCCTGTAGATGGATTGGACACACATTGAGGCACAATGGATGGATTAGGAATGTAACAAGGAAAAATAGATAGGAAGATCCCACGAGGAAGACCAAGAGACATGTGCATAGGACAAATTAAGAAGGAGGTAAAATAGAGAAGATATCAAGGATTAAGGGAATCGACATTGGATAGAGTAGAACGGAGGGCCGCAGTAAACCAATCCCAGGATAGAAATACTGAAAATGATAGAGAGATAACATAAAAATGGATTATTCCCCCATCGTACTACGGTAGGAGATATCTAGCTAGGAAAATTAGAGAGATTAATTGTGGAACAGATAGATTTAAAATGTAATTTTTTCCACGAGCGATAAGGGATCATAATAACATTGTTCGATCGCAGTAAGGTCATGTTCGGGTAAAAATTAGTCTAATGTGTATTCACCGCCTGCCAAACACCCTAGCGGTGGCTCGCATGGTATATAAATTTTAAAAAATAAATTATATAAATACCACAATCGACCCTAAGGTCGGTTGGTAGGTGATGGTAGAGTTCACATAAGGATAAGAATGGTGCGTTTCGTGGCACGCATAGCCAGAGGAAGGAGACGAGCCACATTGGCCAAATACTCATTCAAACACAAAAACCTAAAACTTATGGCGAACAAATATTCATTCAAGTGGAAATAGATTTCAGGAAAAAGGAACACATACCTGTATACAGGACGAACACAAGACACGTGGGGAAGGTGGAATCGAGCAAATCACAAGTGAAAAATTTTTCCTTGACCGGGACTTGAACCACGGATCTCTCCACTAAATGCTTTATGACGTTGTATGATTGCCTGACGTCATCTCTTGGCTAAATAACGCACTTGGTTGCATAAAGCCCCCGCCGATATCAAAGTAAATTTAATTTCCTCGATAGTTCAAGTGTTTAGAGCATCGGTGGCAAGTCGAAAGATCCGTGGTTCCAGTCCCGTTTAAGGAAATATTTTTACACTTCCCCACCTGTCCTGTGTTCGTCCTTTATATAAGTTCCTTTCCCTTTTTCCTCATTTTCATGTTAATGAATATATAAAACCATTAAAACAATAATCAACCCGAAGGTCGGTTCGGTAGGTGATGGTAGAGTTCACACAGTACTAAGCCCGACGGCGTGTGAAATTCACACATCAGGGTAGGGGGGCCAGTTCCTTTCCCTGTGGTGGTTTCCCTTATGGTTCCCCAGGAAGATTTGGCACCCGAAAAATCACATAGCTTGGGTGGAACTGCAGGGGCCCAGCGACTTGCCTGGGAGTCGAACCCATCCCTCCCTTCTCCGCCGGTCAGTAGTCAAACGCTCTACCCCTGTACTACCGTGATCCATACACACACACACACACAAACACACACACGCACACACACGCACACGCGCACACACACACACACACACACACACACACACACACACACACACACACACACACACACACACACACACACATATATATATATATATATATATATATATAGGTATGTATGTATGTATATAATTTCGTGATTAAATATATATTCAATCACGAAAACCTTCCTTAGGTAGTACCTAAGTGATCCCGGTCCGGGGTAAAAGGTGAATCCAGGATACAATCCATGGGAAAGGAGCGAGATTTGTTTGAGATATGAGGGAGGAGTTAATTATCAAAATATTTGATCGGTCATTGTTTGGGGAAACGGAGACCATGTCGTTTTATGACGTTTGTTGAATGTTTTTGAGTAATCTGTCGAAATTTGTAATCCTTGATTGCGACGAAATGTTTACGTTATAGCCACAATTAATCAATGAATTTCTGATTTTCAGGCACAAGAATCGTAGAATTATCCAGGTAGTAACGTCTCAACCTCGGTATGTTCAGGACATTTATGGTTATATATGCGCATATATTAAAATTTGCACGCACGCATTCTTCAAGGGTCCCCTTTCTCCTCCAGGGGTAAATCCCCCTCCACCCCCTCGCCTCCGTTTCTCCACATTCTTTTTTTACGTGAAACGGAGAAAGAATGTTGTGTAGCTTTTTCTTTTTCGATCCATTTCGAGGCTGTATGTTGAAAAAACGCTTGCATGGGGTTATGGCGTCATGTAGCGATATAAACCATTTAAGAGGGTCGATTCTAATTTCCACCTGGGAATCTGCGATCCTGGAAGACCGGGAAGAGAACTCGATAGGAAGAATGTCGCCTAAAAAAATACCTGGGGAAACCTTTCATCGGAAAACAGAAAAAATATTGAGTCATGGAGAAAAAATGTTTTCCCCGAAAAACTGTGTACAGTCGAAAACAAAAAAAGATATTCTCTGCTCCCTTTTTCTTACTTTATCCATCCTCTGACAACCTTTGAAATTGAACATAGCGACTGAAACTAAATCTCACCTATTGTTCTTTATGTAGAAAGAAATTTTTTAAAGCTGAACCAAGCGATGGTTTTTCTGAAAAATTGAATTAAAATATGTCTACAAACATCGTATAGTTTCAAAAAGAGTGCTCAGTATTTGCAAACTTGGCATCAGGTGCATCACAGTTCATTTTTTAATTACTTAAGAGCTGGTAATATTTAAAAAATTCATGCTAATATCAAATGATAAAAAAGAAAAGTGCGTATAATTTACTGTATACTTTAATGCAGCATTTTATTTGATTCATTATTAGTAATTGAAACACTAATAGCATAAATAATTCTATTTAAAGTTGAATAGATATGGTAAAATTAATTTTTAGTGATTTACAATTTATTGTCCCGTTAGTCAAGGGGATGATATCATTGCTGATGGCATTTGAAAATAAGTGTAATAGTTATGAGACAAAAATATCAACGTAAACAGAATAACGATTCCTGGTGTTTTCGATGAAGAGGAAGTCTTTGTTATACATTAAAATTGGAGGTCAAAAACCTCACCAGCAACAAAAACATCTTTATACCTCTGAAGTCATTTGAACCAAAATGGTCCAAGTAGTCAGGACATAAAGAGGAAGAATTGCATTCAAAGAAGAAAAGGAAAGAAAGAATTAAGAGGCGGACGGCATGAGAGAAGTGGAATGAATGTGTGTGCCAAAGTGAAAGGAAGATAAGTAGGAAGGCCAGAGAGGAATTTGCCAACTGGTCGCTCAGCCTGCTTAAAAAGCAGATGACCTACGATGATGAACTAGTTAATATTATAACTAAAAAACAATGAGTAAGGATTTCGCATTTGGTAAATGGGTTAATAGATCACTATAGGTTGACCTTAGTTTGCTTAAAACTTAAAAACGTCACATCTATCGTAATGGTCTCATTTTTCACTTTCTATTACTTATTCTTACTAAATTACTTTAAATTAAGAGAGGATCTTGTTCGTTTGTTACTAAAAAAATCTCACTTGACTTTATCCTAATAGCCTAATTGTTAGTTTGAGGATAAATTCATGGAAAAATATGATTGGTTAAATCCTAGTGCTCCTAGAGGTCATTTCATTGTTTTATTTTAAATATTTTTCACTGTTTCGATCGTATGAGATATACGTAGTTTGCGGTGGTGCTTTCGATCTCCCAGCGCCACTCTCTCATCGCCAACCGTGAACTCTCTCTCACGTGCATCAATTTGTCGGATCGCCTCCCCCCCCTCTTCCCCCTCCCCCTCTCAACCAGTCTCTCTCCCCGCGTGACGTGATACATGGACGGGGCGGAGTGCTCGCGTGTAAATCAGGAGTGGATTGCGCGACGTGGGGGGGGGGGAGGCGGCTGTTCTGGGCGGTGTTCCGCAGTGTGGGCGCACGGCGTACTGACGGTGTGCGAACAGCGATATCCCCATCAACAACCCCCAATCCTCCCCCAAACCTATACACAGGCACGCGTCACACACGGTGGGAGGTAAGAGGGGGAGAGAATGAGATAATAAAAAATAGGGTGCGAAGGAAATAGTAAAAGGGATGAGAGGATAAAGAAGTCCAAAGCAATAAGACTTTTGAGAATTCTTTCTCCTTCCCTCTGTCTCAAACACACACACACATATACTCAAGCGCCAGCTCTCTCTTCGCTCCCTTCAATCCCATCTCTCCCTACACCCTATTTCCCGTCGCATTCCCAGTCACTAAAAAGCCCTTTCCAATGGCTGCTGCAGCTGTCGGGGTGGAGGGAGGGTAGTGGAGGAGGGATGGAGAGAGAGATTGTGTGTGTGTGAATGTGAGGAGGGTAGTTTTTTTTATTCCGTTTCAAGATCGATCCATGGGGAGATGTGAGAATGGGGGTGGAAGGGGAGGAAGGATAGTTTCAGGGGAGAAAAGGAGGTGACGATTGCAGGGAACGGTAGCCGAGCGGGGCCGGATAATCATCGCCCTACGCCTCCTCCTTCGTGGCTTCCCCCAAGCCCTCCTAGAAGCGAGATGCCGGCACCCGAGGTCAGGTGGATTCTCCAACCGACCCCATTCCTCACCACCCTTCCCTCCCTCCCTCCTCTCTCTCTCGCTCTCTCTTTTCTTTCCGCCTTTCCTCTCCCTATCCTTTCCTCTTCCCCCACCCACCTTTACTCCCGTCCTAGAATTTCTCAAATAACAAAGCATTCGCGGGATTCGAATATACTGGCGGCATTAAATTGTTCGAGTTTCGACTCTACCGAAAAATTTAGGTCAAAACATCATCCATCGGCCTTAAATTTAAAACCATAAAACAGAGGATGATATGATGAGTGTAATCTGGACGCAGTTTAAGATTTAAAATGAAAGAAGTATCTTTGCTATTCCACACGAACTTAATTAAAATACGACCTACAGGTTTCGACGTTGGACGTCATCATCAAATGATGATGACGTCCGACATCGTTACCTGTAGGTCATATTTTAATAAAGTTCGTGTGGAATTACGAAGAGACTTCTTTCATTTTAAATATGTTGTGTACATTCCATAATTTAAGGCTTTAGACAACACATTTCAGCAATTTAAGTTATTGAGGCAAGGTTAATTTTGGGATGGAATTCTGAAGACAGTGATGTAAAAGGGAGTGCGTGAGGTAGGCGAGTTACCATGAGGAAAATGATAGGAACGTTGAACAGAATGAAGGGAGTTTGAAAGTATTCAAAATTGAAGAAGATTTTAATGAAGGGTTCGGGTGGTGTCAGATTTTGTCTAGTTTATAGGAAGCCAAGAAATGTAGCAATGTTGTTTCTGTACATTAAAAACCTACCTTAAAGGGTAGACTACTAAATAATAAATACATCATTGAAGTATTTTGATAGTAAGAACCCAATTGTCTATTTCAGCTTTCATTGTGATTTGTATTGAAGTTCACTGTGGCATCCAAAACCAAAATTTGTTCTACTTTTGATAGTGTGTTCTCGCCTATATAATAATCACGTATTACAGAGAATTTATTTCACGAATAATTCGTTGTACATCTTACATTACTCTGTTTAATTTCATGAAATTTACGGCACAGCACGACTTGAGATTCAACAGATTCAACACTGGAGCTTAGATGAAACGGTAATTGCTGTTTTATCAGAATTTTTCCTTGAGGATGGAAGGATATTTTTGTAATTTTTCCCTAAAAATACTTCATTCTGAGTATTTTCAAATTCACTCCATAACTCCTAGGTAGAGCCCGAACTATAGGAAATTAGATTTTTTTTAATGAAATGATTGCAAAAGAGTTCTCATCATCACGCACAATTGATGGGCACCGCTCGAAATCCTATTAAAATACTTTGAATGCAGTTCGGATGTGTAAGGCTGTAGATAAAGTTAACAGGGGTATTGGATAGAAATTCATGATCTCAAGTGAAAAATTGCTTTTTTTTTTAGAACGCCGCCAGAGCATAGCGTGTAATGCACTCACGTTCATGTATAAACACGTACATTTATAACAAGTACTTTAAAGGGGAATAATCTCTCGTGATCATATACATATGTACGTGTTTTCTTTTTCGAATGCGTCGCGAGATCTCAATCGTTACCTCGGTTTTTATATTTGTTATTTTTTTATTTTCTTTCCGGACTTTTAGCGTCGGTGCACTGTGAAGCAGAAAGAAGGAATGGCTGGATAGGGGGGGAGGGAGGTTTAGGCGTAATAGCTGGCGGGGAATCGTGCAGCGTTATCATTAAGTGTGCGCAGGAAATTCGATGGAGACGAAATTTCCACCCGAATCTCCACGTCGACGTTACCGCGGTCGTGATTTGATGCTATCCCTAGAGGAAGATTTCGGATTCGGAAAGTTCTCTGGTGCTTAGGTCTTATGGTCGATGCAACTCCAAAAATTCGCAAATACTGCACTTCTCGCCAGTGATCGAAACGGCAGTGGCAGTCGAGACCGCATACCTCCGAAACCCCTATCATTAGCTGGCCCAAATGTTCGTCCTCAATGCTCAAAGCGTGCGACGGAATATCGTTAGAACTATGGTGATATTTGGGATGCTCCACGATGTATGCGTTGGAAAAAATCCACTTCTATTGTTGTTCAGATGCATTTACCTGCCCTCCAACTCCGGGCAAAAAAAATCAAGCAAGTTTGTTGCACATTCCGATGAAAATAATAAAATAGGTAATCTGGATCATACATCATTAGTAGCCATATATTTATTTTTTGCGAAATTTCTCATGGTGATTCGTTTGGCGTAGTATATCCCCTGTCTTTCCCGCACTGCCGTTCTCGTCAATGAAATGTAATTACATGCCTCACTGCAGAGGAGCAATCCAGAAGTTAACACCGTGGTTACTCTTTCCAGCTTATCGCAAACATTAAAGCAAACCTTCTGACTATGCACAAGTGAAACAGGAAATACAAAAAATTGTCTTTAATGTCGAATAAGTTGTAGGGAATTGTAATGCAAAAATTTCATAGCGTAGAAATAACTCGCCTTGGACGGGATCCCGGGTTTATCACGGTCAAAAAGATTGAATTTTAAACTCTGAAATTGTTGCATTACTATGCACATTTAGCAGATAAATCCGTTTAAAGTTATCGTCGCAGTATCTCCCGCAGTTTTTGGAAGTTATAGGGCATAAATGTGAAAGTTCTAAACAAACATTAGGTAAAAAATATTCCATCTCACAGTGATATGCAGGTTGCTATCTTACATAAAGGATGTATAATTTTATATATACGAATATGCGTACGTGTGTGAATATACATATGTAAATATATATATGTATGTATTTGTCAAAGGTGTAAAGGTCACAGGGGATTTTTCAAAGGTATAAACGTCCTAAGTGTTTAAAAGTTGGCTTTAACCTCGTGGACTGAGGCACGTCGCGCACCGTACCGTACAATGTCACGAATGCCTGTGACATTGTAAGTATGGTATTTCGTCACAACATCTTGTTCCTTTAAAGCCCCCAAAATTACAGAGTTTAAGAGGACGCCTCGATAACTTAACTGGCTAAAGCACGCGACCGGCAATTTGAGGGATCCGCGTTCGAATCCCGGTCAAAGCGAATGATTTCTACAATCTGAAATTGTTGAATTGAAAAACATATATAAATATATTTATGTAAATATATAAATAATTTATATATTTATGTGTATATAGTATACATACATATATTTTTAACGGAGAAGCGAGACAGCGCTAGCGAACATAAACACAGAGAAATATACAAGTGAAACTCACACGTCTTCCGATTTTCGGCGGCGAAACCGTTATCCTCTAGGGTGAGATGAAACTGAAATATATATATATATATATATATATATATATATATATATATATATATATATATATATATATATATATATATACACACACATATATATATATATATATATATATATATATATATATATATTATGTTTTGTTCTCGAAATTAAGTTTATTGGTAAAACATGAATCGAAAGACAAAATATCTCCAATGTTATGAACATCTACAAAAATATATCTACGCCTATCTATTAGTTATTCATTAGCGCAATAAGTATATTGTGATTCCGAATAAATCTCCCGTTAAAACGTGCTTCAACATAAACTCAATTGATTATACAAAATCATCTTTTTTTGAAATTTCTTTAAAAATTGTCTCACTAAGAGTTAACCCCAGTCATCTGTGCCGTCACCATAGCAACCATTATTACGTGTATCCCTTGCTGCTAAAATGAATGGGCTGACCCTTAACCTGGACTTCGCGTTGCCATTTTCATCTGTTACCCTTTCCGTCCTATGTTGCCAGAGGTTTCCCAACACGGATACTCTTCCTTCTGAAACCGAATCAATTCCAAAATCTTCCCATACCCTGAGATCTCCCTTTCGTTGACCTCGTTGAATCCTGAGTCAGCTAATTACGATGCTCTGAGATAACTTCCTCCTTGGAAAATGGAGTGCACTATTTTTCAATGCCTGGGAGGTTTGGCTGTTTTTGCGCATCTCGTGGGCAGCTGATAACTCATTAGGCAATAGACAGGACCCCGATTTCCAGCAATTTTTGGAAATTAAGGCACACAAATTACGATGTTCACTTAGGTGTGAGATCTGACTTCTTTACATCTGAACGTTTAAATTTAAAATTTATTTTAATTTCTATTTAAACATGGGTGGAGGTGCGGTAGCCTAGTGGGTAGAGAACGTTCGATTATTATTAAAAATACACATGTGCTGATAGACAGTGTCAGGTGGCACACGAGTCCCAAATAATCACAAAAGATAATAGATAAAATCAGACTTCTGACATCAGATCTCTTTAACAAAACAAGCAAATCCCCATCTCATTTACATCCATCAATCAGCCAGAAAAAAAAGATAAATTTAAAAAATTAAGCTATTACATATAATACAATACACCACACATCAATCAAATTATTACATAGTATATTCCTAACATCTTTTCCAAAAAGTATACACTCTGTTAGGAAAGGGCTGGAATATTTTTGCAGGTAAGGTGTTCCAATCAACAATTGTTCTATTTAGAAAAGAAATTTTTTTTATTCGTTCTCTGCGCCTGGCATTTTACCTTAAATTTGTGGTCATTTCTCCCTATAAAATTTGGGTTCCCCGCCTCTTTCCTAAGATCTGCCCAAGCTTTCTCC